>NW_026851633.1:0-600000 GCF_026571515.1 Ruditapes philippinarum
AATATAAAAAAGACAAAACACAAAGTATATATATTTACAAATATCTCTTTCAGTCATTTATGATGTAACAAATGAAAAACATGGATTATTTGAATTATCTAGAATACTCTTTACTCAAATGGGGTTATTGATATTGAAGTGACAATCATGTTAAGGAAAATGAAACTTAGCACTCATTTTACGTTTACGTGGGAGAAACCATATTTGTTATTATCTGTTCCATTCTATCTTCAATGATTATTTGTTTTCAAAACATAAACATAATATCATTTGCGACTGAGTGAAATATACAAGGGCCTGCAAAAGTAAATGTTTAACTACTTATGAGTTTGAAAATACTTGATAGAAATATTTCGAAAAACATATTTTCAGTATGTAAACAATTTAACGAGCTCTTCTGTTTTATTAACAATGTTTTTCCTAAAGAATTTTCTTACAGCATATTTTGACATTAATTAGAATTTCCATGGCAATGACATTATCGTATGATTGTTCTTGGCACAACAAAGAATTATATTTTAATTAAGGTTAACACAAAATTTTATTTCACCATTACTTTCTAACAAATGTCACAATTATTATCACCATTATACATTACTTTAAATGTCAATGAAAATCACACAGGTGCTTCAGAATGTTTGTTATTAACATGTTTTTTAAATGATTTCTTAGGAATTGATATTATTTTAAATGTAAATTCCTTTGACTTGAGTATAATAATGGTTCGTGTTAAGCATTCAGATAAAACTTAAATGTCTTACAAAAAACAATTTTTTTTTTTAATTTATGCTTTTATGCTTAACCCGTGTCGAATATTTTATAAATATATTTTAGAAAACTTCATGTTTAATAGAAAAATCTTGAAAATCTTTAACACAAACACTTTGTGAACGCCAATGAATTTTGTTTGCCCATGTTTTTTGTGGGGAGGGGGGTTGTGTTTCGTTTTTCATGAACCTTCAGGAAAATGTCGCATTGAAAGTTCCATGATCAATGCCGTATGAACACATTTACGAATGTTTCTAAATTTTAAATTCATCATTGACATTATAAATATTGATTACTGCTAAAACCGGTGCTATGGGGCATAGGCGGTTACATACAATACTCACTTCTGTCTGTGATCAGGCTCAATTAAACCGAACCGGCATCATTTTCATTATTGCTGTGTTTGGGTCTCCTTAGGTACTCTGTTTCCATTATATTAGACAGAAAATAAATGCATTAATATCTTAATTAACCTTGAACATTTCTCTACTATCAGATTAAACCAAGGTATAGATGCGACAATATTTGCAACATTTGTAATGATGACAGTTTGTTGAACACTTGTCTTTGTGACAATCATGCAACAGTTACAAAAACTGAAGATTATTAAGCCGTCAGGACATATATTTCTTATCTTATGATTTCAAATATATATTTAAAAAGTTTTCTTCCTCATGAAAATTTAAATTAAGATGTTTTTAAATTACGGCTTTCAATACGGCAATCATTATTTTGAATGCTTCAATGAAGTATTTCTCACACAGTTTCTCTGCACTGGCGCCTATTCTGTTTCCTATGACTGCAATATAAAAAGCTGTAAACAATAATTATCAGAAATATTTTGTTAAAGGAAAATTTCAATTTAAATTAATATTTTATGCGTTTAATATACAACAAAAGTGAATTTGTATAATTGTTTTTATTCTTGAGTAATATTTGATATTTCTTATTCAAATGTGAATTAAACCAAAACAATCTTTTTCATTGTTGATGTTTCCAGAAAAGAGATATTGTTAAAACAGTATTTGTGAGTGATGTGTGAGGTCAGGGTAAATATTTTATTAAGGTGCAATATATGATATTTCGACACCGAGATTGAATTAATAATTTATTGATGTCAAGGTATTGCTTATTTCATGACACCAAATATTTCGACAACTGCAAAACATATCAAAGGAACGGTGCCTTCTGGAAAGTATATCAAACTTTTTGTCATATCGTGATTTGAAAAAAGAGCGTATAAAGCGTTAGAGCATGTGAATAAATATGTACCATATCATTTATCAACTACTTATATTGAGGCGGTTAAATTAAATGTCGGTTTAAACTTATTTGATAGTTTCCGAACTACTATATAGCACAATACCTTAAAGGGTGTTTGTTTACGTAAAAGTATTTTACCTTTTATATATTATAGTATTTTAGGTTAATATCGAAGACGATGGCCCAAAATCGTATCGCAATCCAAGAAATCCAACATGGCGTCCAAAATTATCGCTATAATACGGCACATTACTATGTGCTATTACTTATTTATTGTACTTCAAATTGTAAAGACCTTTTCCTTTTTGCATTTCTGTATCTAATAGGTTACTTTTTTGGAAATTAAAGATGTTAAAGACTAAAGACACAAAATTAATACCATTTTAAGTTAATAATATACTTTCAAAATTCTTATAATTGTCTTGCTGCTTTTTTCAATACACTTCTATAACATGTTTGTTCCATCTGTCAAAAAATTGTAATTAAAACCTGTTTGTGTGGTCTAATGATTCTTAAGAGTGAAATAATTTTATCTCATAAAGAGCACATGTTTAAGTAATCATCATAAAACGAAACACAATGCGTGTTGTATTCAGTTAACCTTTACAATAATCACAATGCAATCAACATAATGTAAAAAAATAAAAAATAGTTCACTTCTACTTGGCATCTTAGCGATTATTATAAAACAATGAAATCACCTTTTTTGAGATTAATTCTTTACAGAAATAAATTAATCAACAACACAACTACAAATGTAGTAGAACAAACATTATCCTGAAGGCATTTTGCTTGAACTATTCTCGATATCAGAAATGACTTTTAACAGCCTTTTGAAATGCAAGCATTTTGATTTGTGAATTTAGTTTAGTCTAGTTGATTTTAATAATGCACCAAGTATTAAAGACAATACAGCTCACATAGATATAAAGCCCATCAGTCGTAAAAATCATATTTATATGATATAATATTCTTGCTGATGGAACGAGCCCTGGTAAGAGGGAAGAAACATTTGTACGTTGCGTTACCTATTCATATAGATCGTAAATAAAACATGTGTCACAAGCCCTAATCAAATTATGCTAGGATCATAGATTTTTAATAAAGCATTTTAAAGTGGCGGAATGGCCGAGTTTTGAATCCGTCGAGCTAGTGATGAAAGGATTGCGCGTAAGTTCGGCAAGCCCTTGTTTTCCTTGAGCAAGACACTTTACACCCATTGCTCACTATGGTTGGTTCCAAGAACGGATTCGAGAGTGTGTCTTTCAGGTTCTTCACAATCGCACTGAAATACATTTCGTACAAACCAAAGTAAGACTTCAAACTTTAATATTACAGCATTTAGAATTTCATGCTTCATGTTTGTGAAATCATTGGATCATTTCTTTCGATTAATGATTTGTGAACAACATACTCTTGAATAATATTCATAGTATTGAAGTTAAGAAGACTTTACATGAATAATGCTATAGAATAAATTTATTTAGTCAACAATCTATGTATTCATGATACCATATTATATTTCCGAATAGAAAGTTTTGTTTGTTTATTTGTTTGTTTAATTGGGTTTTACGTCACACCGACACATTATAGGTCATATGGCGACGAAAGTTTTAACAAAGTTTTAAGTAGTTTAGTATGACATTAATATGAGGGAGAATTGCTATTTAAAGAACAATTTATTATATGTTATATAAATACGATTATATATGGTATCGAATCATGTATTTCACACATACATGTACGTTTCACATATGATCTAAATACTAACAACACATTTATTTGAGGCATTAACAGGCCTTCCATTGTGAACCAATTAAACTTTTTTCAAATTTAATCATCATAAATGGATTACAATATGCGTTGTATAAAATACAATATCAATTATTAGCATTAAATCATATAATGTTATAAAATTAGCAGCTGTTATTAATGAAAATGCACTATATTTATCATTATTATTATTATTATTATTAAATTTTCTGAAACTCAAAATATCTATTTAGTTGCATGAATGTTTATATGATTACTAAAAGTTTATGAAAGAATACAGGTATTCAATTAACTGAACGTAAAATGTTAAGTATCACATTAAGAAATTATTTTGTTTGCACTAAAATAAATTCCTATCTGAATTCCAAACAAAGGTACGTCGATTATATATATTTCAAATCATACGTGAAATGATTATTTAATTGGTTTTATGTACCCTAGTGGTAGGGTGACAATCAAGCCATTCAGAAACTTAACCCGGACCCATTTTTTAACAAGGGGTGTTATATACCAAAATGTTCCAATATATTCGTAGTTTTCAAAACTGCCGGCATAAATTGGCATAAATGGTGGCGAACATAGAAATCCAAGATGGCGTCCAAGATGGCCGCCAAAAATATTGAAATAACAACTTACTTACTTTTTCTTGATTTTTATCAGTTAAAACAGATGCATTTGTTCTTTTCATGCATTTTTGTATCTAATACATGTCACATATAGAAATTTAGTATTCTATTTTTAATGTAAAAATATCTTTTAACATACACATGATGAAAATTGTGGCAAAAAAATAATAAAAAATTGCTAAAAATTTTAAGATGTCCGAACATTTTTTCCATGTAATAATGCAATTTACAAATCAATTGATTTAGTATAGTTTATATTACAAGAAACCATCCTCTGCATATGAAATGTGCAATTGTTTTTTTTTATATAATTGTATTTTTGGAGAAAATGTGTATTTTTAAGTGGGTGGGGTAAAATAATAATTTAATTAAATTCACAAATTTATTGTAAGTGACATTATTTTTATGTATTTAAATTGTTATTATTTTAAATTTAACTACTTGAAATACTTAAATCTATAATTTATAACAAAATTCAGTAACTTTTGGATAGAGTTTGCAAGATTGTTTATAGTTTTATAGGAAATTAAGCACTATAAGTTGAACACAGCTTATATATAAGTTTATGCTTAATAATTTACTTGCATTTTTCTTTCATTTATCCAGGTTTAAACAATCATTTAATTTATTTCTTGTATGTTTCATATGTAAATAAAACATGTACGCTTTCTTTGGTGAGTTTCTACATACATTTCCCGACCTTTCATGTAATTGAGTGGGTGGGGTACATAACACAGTTTGATATTTCAGGTAAAAGTAAACAACCAAATAATAAATAATTACTTTTTCACAAAAGTTTTTGAATGAAGGCACATTTGATTATAGAAAATTTCCTGAAATAGGTAAAAAGGAATGTAATTGTAGTAAAATTCAAGAACAAGAGGGTCATTGTAGACTTATTTTGCACACCATATTGACAACTGTATATAACTTTTGGTGATTTCATCTTATAAATGGAAATAAAATGACAGGAAAAGGCGCAATCAAAATCTAAATTTGATAATGATCCAAGTTTGTTATGCCTAAGGTCTAAGTGATATATAGAATACATTGCTTTATTCAAAATTGGATTTACTTTTAAAAACAACAACAACAACAAAAACACTAATTACTGTCGTCTTTAATGCCATCAAAACTGTCTGAAATCTACAATATTAATTTTGGATTGTGTGTTTATAAATAAAATTTTACTTTTTAGTTTTAAGATGTTTTGCGTTACGTAATACAGAGAAAAAAACTTGCAATTCACATGCATGGATAGTAAAGTTTGACTGCAGAATATGAGAAACAAAATGTTGGTAGTGATAAAAAGGTTTGACTAACTAAAACAGGTACCCAAAGGGGTTTTATTTCAAAAAAAAACCCGTCAACATTTGGGCCCAATTTGGGTTTTAAAAAAGACCGGTTTTTAAGAAACGTGAAAACATTGAAAATTTATAAAAAAAAATTTAAAAACCTAAAGAAATAATGGATTTGAAAGGAAAAGGGGAAATTTCACCCCAAAGCCTGTATAAAATATAAAGAGAGAAAAAGGGGTTAAAGAGGCCCAAAACTCCCGTTTTATGTTCCCAAAATCCAAAACCTGCGACCAATGTAAAAAGTAGTAATCTTGGAAAAATTGTTGTTTAAAAAAGGGATCTCAATTTAATTTTTCCCAAATTTTGGGTTTAACCCGAATTCTTGGGTTTGGACCCCAATTTTTACTCCCATGTGCTAAAAACAGTTTTATTTATTCGTTTCATACATTCATTTTAATATTTTTGAAAAACAGGGAATGATTTAAAAAAGGTCAGGAATTAGGCAATAGTAACGCCTAATATGTGCAATATACGGCCTTTACGAGCAGCACATTAATTAAACAGACATACATATCAACTTTGGCCAATGTGTGCAAAAAATGGCTGAAACTATTGGAATATAATAAACAGAATCTTATTTGAGATATTGTCAACTTTTCATGATAATTTTAAAGCTTCTCAAACGTTTGCAACATGTTGTGTTCTGTCTTACATTAAGTTAATGAAAGTATGAGGTTTTTAAAACTTTACACTTGGTATATAAATTCAAAATATAAATGTAGTAGTCTTTGTTAAAAAAAAATCATTATATGAAACATTTTGCTTTGCGTTTATTTTTTTGTAAAATTTTCTCGTCTGTAAAAACGATAATGATTCATTTATATTTTACAAGAAAAGGTACTAAAATTTACCGAAATTCAAGAATAGAAAGCATTAGTTTGCAACATTTCAACTAATTTTCATTTGTGTTTAATTTAATTTGACCAAGTTGAAGAAATGTATTTCTACATTGAAAGTAAATTGCATTGGATCTCTGAAATGTTAATTTAGGTACATGTAAAATCAATATGAAAAAGCAACATTAAAATTGATTGTTATAATTAAACTGCGCAAAATCAATTGTTTACAGTATTTATAGCGTATTTAAGATTTTAATTGTTATACCCACTATTTTTTAAATATGCTTTTCTATTTTGACATTGAAAAACTTTTGTTACTTACGGTAAACGTAAACATCTGAAATGTATTTGATGTAATGACGCAAAATTATTGATATCAGCTATTTTATGTCATATTTAAATCCTTTAAATTTAAAACATTGTAAACACTAAATGCATTATTCCACATGCACTCACATGCACATGGTAAATTGGACAATCACTGTTGGAAACATCATAAGAAATGCCACAATCTATTTGATAAAGTTGTATGTTTACTGGTAGGATATACAAAAAGTACATAGGTGTTCATGTATATATAAAAAGTCATTAAAAAGAAAGAAAATGAGAACATGCAAATAGATTATTTAACAAGAGCTGTCGGAGGACAGCGACGCTCGACAATTCGAAAGAGATATCACAAGGTTGTTTCATTGTGTATTACTATTGCTTACCTATATGAATATATAAAATTGTCTCAAAAAGGTACAAATGATTGTCATTTAGATGTTTTATTGAGTAAATCACTGCTTGATTATTATGAATGCAAACAATTGTCACAAAAACATGCACAAAGCCTGTTAAAAAGATGTTTTATTGAGGGAAACATATTATTTTACATAAAATTGTCAAACAAGGGCTTTTTGTAAAATACATATGCCATCCACTCAAAAATGTAAACAAAATTTTGTAAATCGAAAAAGGGGCATTAATATGCAAAAAGCAAATCAGAGTTATGGGACTTGTGCCAATCACGTTCAGTGATGTTAGAAAGTCACAGAAAACAAGTGTGTGAAGTTTCAATTCATTCCCTTCAGTAGTTATGGGGATACCAGCTTACACGCTAAAACTTAACCAAGAATTTCTGAGTCGAAAAAGGGACATTAATATACAAAAAGGAAAACAGAGTGATGGGACTTGTGCCAATCATGTTAGATTATCACAGAGAAGATAACAAGTGTATAAAATTTCAATTCATTCACTTAAGTAGTATGGAGATACCAGCTTACACTTTTAAAACTTAACTATAGGGACTCCGACGCCAATAAACGGGTCTTAGCTCGATTATTCTGCGAAAAGTCGAGCTAAAATATAGGTGTTTTCTTTAATTCAAACAATTTTCTCTTCAAACTGTTATGCAATTCTTGCCTATTCTATTCCACAATTACTTCATTTGTTAAAAATTATAGAGCTAATAAAGCTGTTTCATAAACTAGTTTAATATAAAGTTATTTATAATTAATTTGTGATAAAGAGATTATTTGATATTTTACACCACCCACTCAGAAATACACATTGTTCTCAAAAATTACTATGTATTGGACACACTCTACGGCATTTTTCTTATATAAAAAGATTGTCTCCTGTTATATAAGACATAATAAAACAATTTACATTTTGTATATGTGAACTGCACGAAAAACATGGGAAAATGAACAAGACATCTTTAAATATTATCATTTTTTGTACCTTTTTTGTCACATGTTATCTGCTTTTTACCATAAACAACACTTTTGCATTAAAAGTAAGTAATACAACTTCATTCCTGACATCAGTTTATGCAAAAAAAGAACAAAAGCATCTATTTTAACTGCTTAAAATTAAGCCAGAACGACTAATTGGTACTTTTCATAATTTTGGCGGCCATCTTGGACGCCATTTTGGATTTCTCTGTTCGCCACCATTTATGCCAATTTATGCCGACATATTTGGAAACTACAAACATTTAGGAACATTTTGGTATATGACATGTCTTGTTAAAAAATGGGTCCGGGTAGCCCCTATAAATAGGCAAGTTTTTTCGTAATTGTCACCCTACCATAGTGTGTACATTTTAATAACAAACGTAATAATTATTAATGATAATACTTCGAATTTTGTGACACAGCAAGCATTTAAACATATATGAGTATTTGCCAGGGTTAAACATTTGTTATATGCTCACTTTAAAATTATTTTAAGCATTTTTTATCATGCCATCAATATTTTAACAAAAGATAATTTTTTTTATTATGTTATATAATGTCTACCGTACAATGAGGTCACAAACGTAGTTAACAGATCATTCACACTAAAGAAAGTAACAGACAGAAACAGCTATTTAAGCTCTAAATCAAGGCATGTTGTGGTGCATTATTTATTTTCTGCATGCGTCTAATATGAAAATCATATTATAAAGCTTGATATATTTAGATTAATGCCTTTTGAAATAAAGCATTGAAGGGAAACCCGTTGGGCAATGATACTGATAAAATCAAGTTACTTATATGATAATTGACGCCATACTAAAAGGTCTCTCAAATAGACACCGACTTTTATTAGTTCACTCATATTACTCTGCATTTTATCTATCAATCTGGTGAAATTACATATTTTATCTTTTGATGAAATCCTATTGAAGATATTCAATTTGATTAAACAGGGAATATCCATTTGAGTTTTTTGTGTTATGATAATTAGAATAATGAATGTGTAGATTATAAATAGTTTAATAAGGATAATAAGGATTGTTACAAAATAATATGATATAGCTCGGTACAATTACGCCAAAATAGAAATAAGCATTTAATCTCATTTTAAATATGTATCTATCTATGACTCATGGAAAGTGAATTAAAATAAATTATAAGCAAATATCTGTAAGCAAAATACGGTATATACAGTGATCTAACAAACGGTGCATACAGATAAACGGTATAAAGACCTTTAACGACGCGGTCCGTTGCTATGAAAAAACGATCAGAAGTAGTATTTTCTCGCGCATGCGCAATCTGCGTAGGAGAAAATGATCATCGCCCTACATAGAAATAAAGTAGAAGTTCATAGACAATTCCGAGTTAGTGTAAGGTAAAAAGTATAAAAGTATGTGAAATAGATTTTAACAAAAACAACAAAGATGACTTAATAGCTTGGTGACCAAGTTTGCCATAACAAATGCAAGGAAAAGAGGATTTAATAATTTTCCCTTACGATCACGGACCTGATATTGACATTAAATTTACATTGATTTTAAGAAAATGTGGAAATACATCTATGAGCAAATAAAGATGTCAACTTAACTGTTGCTGAAATAGTTCATATAAAAACTAAAGAAATTTTAAAAATAAATGAAATCGAGGTTAAATATCATTCTGAAAAAGTCATAACACGTGATAATCACGTGATAATGCATTTACCTGATTTTATCCTATATCCAATGGATGGCAAACACAAATTTGTTAAGTCACATAAATATATTCACATAATTTTTCAAATATTGAGAAATTAAGATGGGCAGTGGGTAGTGCAATAACACACTTTTTATCATCCGGTTCCTCGTAACACATGTAAATGCACGTCACACTTCACAAAATCAATAAACATTGATGAGATTGGTATAATTATGTAAAGAATACTTAAATTAAGATTTTCATAATTTTAAGTGATTAACTATGGCATGGTACTAAAACGTCCCACTTGAATGATATTGTAATCTAGATGGAAATAAACAATAAGCACCCCCCCCCATGTCAATATGTGTGACACCGCCTTGCCAATGGAAGTGTACAATACAAATTGTGTAATATAATGTAATAAAAGGGTAATACAATTTAATCTTTAACATCGTGCTGTTTTAATTTAAATTTCTGATGGAAAAGTCGTTTAATGAGACTTTTGTGTATGCGTCTCTTTTCATTGAATTATTATAGTCCCAGATAGTTTCGTATATCTGTTATGGATACAATTCACGTTTGAAGTACTTACTGCTTTAAGTCATCCCAAAATTACTGTTTTCAGGGTGCATAACTTGAAATCACGTCTATTAAAGCTTTAAAGTATGATAAATTGTAGTCATCGTTATTGCATTTTTTTCTCTACGCAGAATACCGAATGTATGTCAATGTACTAAAAAGAATCAATAGAATGTAGAATTCTGTTCATCGTTAACAATAACTTTAATATCAAAGTGATACAAGCTAATGACTTGTAATGACTTGTAATTGAAAAAATAATATATTTATAGCTGTTTACAAGCATTGGCGTCGATATACGTACCGACGTTGATTTACTATTTGCTTGAAGATCATTTTTACTTTTATCTATATGTTTTGTCCACATAAATAAATTTTACAACTTAAATGTTTTACATGCTGAAATAAAACAGGAAAAGAGAAAGTTAAGTTCAACATTTTATATTTGAATTAACATTGTCTTGTGCAATTGAAGGTTCTCATTTTTAAAATCTGGCATAAAATAGTAATTCTTTCAACACGATCATTAAATTTATATTCAAAAAGACAATCAATTTATTGCGAAAGGAAATAAAGACATCGCATGCATTAATTTTAAAAGAACCAGGTTAACGATGTTTTTAAATAATGTTGAATTTTAATTTAAAAAGGTTGGAAACTCAGCTTTATTATGATGATAAAAGATTGAATATTTGAACATTTGAATTTCACAATCAAAATCAAGAAATTGTGTCATGTGAGAAAACGTATGGATACCCAAGTGCAGCTTAAACATGAAGAGCATCGGATTTGTAACCAATGGGTCGTTGGTAAGACCCCCAGGCTGGGTGAAACGGCTTCATAACAATTGTTCTAGGGCGTTATGTCTTATGGTCATTTATCTCTTATGATTTAGAATTTTTGTTGGATAAGTAGACATTCATTTGCAAAAATAAAATGGTGATTTTAGGTAAGTTGTCAAGAAAAGCCAATATGGTGAGCCCACCATATTGGCCGCCAAGAAAAGGACCAAAAATTGTTAGAATTGGTATAAACCAGACAAACAAAACGAATTATAACTATTAAATTTTGGTATGAGGAGATAGATATAACAATAAAAACAAATATTTTGAATTATGTCTATTCAATTGTACCCACCCTGGGCTATAAACGCAATTCTTTATTTTTTATTGTAAGTAAGTTAATGTTAATTAAACAACGTCTTGACTTTACTTATTCTTAAACAAATCATATAATAATATTTGAATACTGTTATGGTTCTACAAATTCCTCGCGTTCTGATTAAAGCATATTTAAGAGCATATCCATTCAAAACTTTTTTCCTGCGGGTAATTAAGATATTACAATAATTACACGTATTATATCAATAAATTTAGACAGGTAAGAAAATTACAGTGTTTATATTGCGTGTCTTAAAGTATCAATGCAAAATAAAAGCACTTCCTTTTGCATAAAATTAATAACTTTTGATTCAAAGTAGAAACTAGAAAAGCTTTTTATGGCAAATAGCTTCAGGAAAAAGATTTAATCAACGACACCGAATGATTTGATTCCAAATTAAATGAATACGACTTACGATTTTCCGTGATGCATTCAAGAAAATCAATGTTGCAGAAAACTTCCCATGGTTGTATAAAATTTCTGATTGCGTTTCTTTTTTTATGATTTCATTTATCATATTACACAATGTTCATGAAAAGGACAAAACAAATATCAATTAAAAAAAATTATATTACTTAACTGGCTTAATTCTGCGCTTTCAGAGGATCATTCTAATCGCTATTTTTTTCACACACTGTTTGTGATAATATACAAGTCTTGTAGACCTTAGTTTTAAAAGCCAGTTTATATAATTGTCACATTATTCAGGCGAGACAAAATACTTTATTATAACATCTTTGTTCTTTAGCACTTAACAGAAGTTTGCTACATTTATTCAACCATAAACATATTGTTTTACATTATTTATAGTGGATTGATCTACAAATGGCAAATTTTCCATAAGTTTCTCAAGTATCGATAAAAAGGATAAAATAGTTTCATTTGGATATTCTTATAAATACATTAAGAATTCAATGTAATTAAAACCGCATCCAAACATTGAATACATGCTTATTTGTATGATGGTTGCATGTTGTATTCACAACATATATTTGGATTTATAGTTTGTTTTTAATCTTAAGTGCATATGTAATAGATCTTCCATATTCAATACAAATATTTACGTAATAAGTTTAACAGTCGAAAAACAAGATTGATAATTGTAAAGAGAAATATGTTATTTTTTTAATGAAGCCGCAAGCATGCATATTAAATACAGTTGCATTTTTATCAATTCTGTTTTATCAATCTTTTTTTTATAATTTGTATTAAACAATGGCTTACAACGTATTATATGCAATGCTTGATAACACTATTTGATACAGTAACCCTATCTTGAATAACAGAATTATAATAAAATGATGATAATACAACAGAGCGTTTTCCGTTAAAATAAACCTGTCGGGTATCAGAGCTAATGGGCGCTTATTTTGCAAACATGCTTTGTGTAGTCCGAAAACATATCTAATTATAGGACTTATATATGGGATCATCATATCAACCTCCCTAGAGAGGTTTTTACATTGCAATTAATCTTGTAATTGATATCTAGATGTAGGCAATTTTAAATTATGTGAAATTAATCATTATGATGAGGCCCCACTGATGCTGTATAATATAATTATTCCATATTCAATATAAAAAAGACAAAACACAAAGTATATTTACAAATATCACTTTCAGTCATTTATGATGTAACAAATGAAAAACATGGATTATTTGAATTATCTAGAATACCCTTTACTCAAATGGGGTTATTGATATTAAAGCTACAAATATATGTAATTAGGTTAAGGAAATTGAAACTTAGCACTCATTTTACGTTTACGTGGAAGAAACCATTTTTGTTATTGTCTGTTCCTTTCTATCTTCAATGTTATTTTGTTTTCAAAACATAAACATAATATCATTTGCGACTGAGTAAAATATACAGGGGCCTGCAAAAATAAATGTTTAACTACTTATAAGTTTGAAAATACTTGATAGAAATATTTCGAAAAACATATGTTCAGTATGTAAACAATTTAACGAGCTCTTCTGTTTTATAAACAATGTTTTTCCTAAAGAATTTTCTTACAGCATATTTTGACATTAATTAGAATTTCCATGGCAATGACATTATCGTATGATTGTTCTTGGCACAACAAAGAATTATATTTTAATTAAGGTTAACACAAAATTATATTTTACCACTACTTTCTAACAAATGTCACAATTATTATCACCAATATACATTACTTTAAATGTCAATGAAAAACACACAGGTGTTCTAAATGTTTGGTATTAACATGTTTTTAAATGATTTCTTAGGAATTGTTATTATTTTAAATGTTAACTCTTTTCACTTGAGTATAATAATGGTTCGTGTTAAGCATTCAGATAAAACTTATGTCTCTTACAAAAAACAATTTTTTTTAATTTATGCTTTTATGCTTAACCCGTGTCGAATATTTAAAAAATATATTTTAGAAAACTTCATGTTTAATAGAAAAATCTTGAAAATCTTTAAAACAAACACTTTGTGAACGCCAATGAATTTTGTTTGCCCATGTTTTTTGTGGGGAGGGGGTTGTGTTTCGCTTTTCATGAACCTTCAGGAAAATGTCGCATTGAAAAATCAATGTCGAATGAACACATTTACGAATGTTTCTAAATCTTAAATTCATCATTGACAATATAAATATTGATTACTGCTAAATCCGGTGCTATGGGGCATAGGCGGTTACATACAATACTCATCAGGCTCAATTAAACCGAACCGGCATCATTTTCATTATTGCTGTGTTTGGGTCTCCTTAGGTACTCTGTTTTCCATTATATAAGACAGAAAATAAATGCAATAATATCTTAAATAACCTTGAACATTTCTCTACTATCAGATTAAACCAAGGTATAGATGAGACAATATTTGCAACATTTGTAATGATGACAGTTTGTTGAACAATTGTCTTTGTGACAATCATGTAACAGTTACAAAAACTGAAGATTATTAAGCCGTCAGGACATATATTTCTTATCTAAAGTTATGATTTCAAATATATAGATGTTTCCAGAAAAGAGATATTGTTAAAACAGTATTTGTGAGTGATGTGTGAGGGCAGGGTAAATATTTTATTAAGGTGCAATATATGATATTTCGACACCGAGATTGAATTAATAATTTATTGATGCCAAGGTATTGCTTATTTCATGACACCAAGAATTTCGACAACTGCAAAACATTATCAGTATATCAAACTTTTTGTCATATCGTGATTTGAAAACAAGAGCGTAAAAAGCGTTAGAGCATGTGAAAAAGTATGTACCATATCATTTTTCAACTACTTATATTGTGGCGGTTAAATTAAATGTTGCTTTAAAATAAACTTATTTGATAGTTTCCGAACTAATATATAGTACAATACCTTAAAGGGTGTTTGTTAACGTAAAAGTCTTTTACCTTTTATATAGTATTTTAGGTTAATATCGAGGATGATGGCCTAAAATCGTACCGCAATCCAAGAAAAGCAAGATGGCCTTCAAAGTTGTCGCCAAAATACGGCATATTACGACGTGCTATTACTTATTCATTGTACTTTATATAGAAAAGATCTTTACCTTTTTGCATTTCTGTATCTAATAGGTTTCTATAATAACGATTCGGTACCTTTTTAAAACAAAAGTAAAAAAAAAAACAAATATTTTTATCGCAAATTTGCTATAGATCATTGTTGTTTTATGATTTAGAGAAGCTACTAAGTAGACGAAATGGGAATGTAAAGGTTTGAGAAATTAATATCCTTACTACAGCTCTTCTCATCCTTAAAATTTAAATCAAAACTAAAGCTGCTTAGCTTGCATATAATGTAATAATGCTTTCCTTGAACATCAAATCTAATTTAGATTTTTGCTAGGAAAATTGATTCTCGGAAGAAATAAAATGAAAATGCTGATTGTTTTGATTACAAATTTAAGCAAAGGAGCTGGCATTAGGCACCACATTTAAATAAAGTTTTAGAATGGTTGCTATGGAATTCAACTTGCTTTTTTTTCACTATAATTTAAAGAGTGACTATCACAAAAGACTTGCTACTATAATGTTTAAAAGTTCAACTTGTTCCTTTTTCCCTTCTGCTCATAATTAAGAGACAGAGTGATACTTATGTTTTTCGACAACTTTCCCTCAGTGCATAATTAATGTAATTCATGATGATTTCAGACGGACGTTGACAAGTGACGAATAAATTCCGAGTATCTAGACATTAATTTGTTCTATTCTCTCCGGTTTTGTAGAAGTTCTTGGTTTAATTAAAACGGTTATGGTAATTAACTATGTCATTTAGAGCCACAGGAAATATGTCCTTTCCTTTTACTGGAATTGTAAAGTAGGTGTGATTGAAATAGATTTAGAACAACACTCTTCAATTTCGATATTCTTGTTTAGTTAGGCAACAATAAGAATTCAGTTGTTTAATGTTTAAGTGATTGACATATTTCATTACGTACTAGACCTAATTGATTTATAAGTCAAAATGTTACTTTTTTCCCTTCAAGTTGCCGCTTTTTCATGCAACTAACCAGAGACAATCTGAATAGTCATTATCAGAACTGGTAAGCAAATGATCAAAGTAACAATATTTTTAAAACACTTTTTGCTCGGACTTGTCAATATAATTTTACGCGATATCATGAAATAAAGAAGCCAAAAAGATGTGATATTATACCTATTTATAATTGAAATATTGAATTTGGTACGTTTTATTTTCTTTTAAATTTATCATTTAAACTCTTTTACCGAATCAATATAAAACAGTGATATCCTGAATTCGTAGTCAAAGCTACAAAATGCTTGTATGAAGAAACCATATGTTTATATTCAAATGAGATAAAAAGTGACATAATCCGTTTGTCTTACAACCTTTTTGCTTTTTGTCAGCAATATTTCATAAATGTCAAAATACTTATATCAAAACTCAGTTCATTGTTTCATATTAGTTTTTCTTACATACCGCATACATAATGTCTCTACATATTGCCAAACATACAACGATTAATCAAAACCAGTCTGCATTTTCCCCTCTATAATTCATTTCAAGGGGTTTTCCTATTTAGTACATGTATGATATGTTTGATAGTAAAGGTAATCTTAACACTATTTGTAAAATATTCTTATTTGCATATTCATTTCCATAAATGTTTTCAAAGTCCGACTGTTAAAAAAGCATAAAAGATCTTTGATATTCTTAATCATATGATCTTGCTTGTTTTCATTTTTAGATCAAGGATGAATATAGCAATCTTTCTTTGTAATATTCCGCTTTTAATCTATTTTATTAGATTAATTTCTGTTTATTGCGATGCATCTCAACAGAAAACTACATTCTATTATATTTTCTGAAAGCAACTGTGGTTAATATAATTTTAATCTTCAAAACTTAACTGCCAAATGGCAAGCACGTGAAAAGCAAAATAAATCCAGTTCCTTGTACGAAAAAACCAAAGCAATTTGCGAAACTGCGAATCAGACATATACTTCTATTCAATTATTGCTCTTATGGACCTTTTTTATTCGTGATTGAACATCTGCAAAAGCACCCGTCTTGATAAACCTTAACCCTGCGAGTTTTGGCATTAAATGCGCCCTTGTGCTTCTGCAGATGTAATGCATAAAAAGTCGTGCATTAATCCACTATAAATGATTTATAAATAAATGTTATTATAAATCATCGGTTTGATTGAGCCTGTCCGTTTGTTTCAAGCTAACGTCAACTCACACCTAGCACCGGCTTAAGCAGAATGCAACATTAAAACACGAAAATGGTGTCATTATCCGCAGACGTGTTCCAACAGCGGATATCATGAAACCTTCAATGTGACTCTTTCGGGCAATTCCATAAAAACTTGCGTATTGTCCCCAAGTAAAAGAAAGCGTGTCCACTAAAAGAGAAAACAATTGGCGGAACTAAACAAAATGGAATTGAAATGGGAGTAGTTGTTATGAAGCCTGCATACCACAGATAAGACGCCAAGGGACAAATTTAAAACAGCAGGCATCATATCGTAAGAATGTTGCAACGATTACTGATTTTTATCCATTTGAATTATGTCTGTTTAACTGTGAACCATTCTGAACAGAATATTACATTTTGTTGCGTTCCTGAATTTTGTCAGCTGCACTGGCATAAAATATAATGACTTGATATCTTGATTTTAATATTGCAAAGCATATAATGTGAACAAAATCTTTATTTTTTTACATTATCAGAAATGTTTACCTGAAACAAGGTAAAAACACACATTAATCATAACACTCTGATTTAGTCTTTCAACGACCTTTGCTTTATCGTAATTTCTATTATAATAAATATTTCTTAAAAATAATTTATCATCTATTTATATACGAATTGTATTAAAAGCAACATAAAGCGAAAGAAAATTCTTTAAAAACAACAATTTAAGGAATTAAACAAGTACTAGTAAATAAAACAAGTAAAAATATATGATATAGTGAGGTATTGGTTTTTTCTGACTCTCCAGGATCAATGTTTTCAATCATTTCCAATGTTGAACATTGAAGACGCTTCAGTCGGTGCTGTAGGGTGTACGATTTTTTTTTAACTTTCATTAACGCTCATGGACAGGCTTAATTAACCCCGAGACTTCGCTTTTAACTATTTTTTGTTGTTTCCTTCCCTTTTTCTCACTTTTAGGAGTATCTTTCTTTTTTATAAATCTTACTCAAAAGGTCAAACGATAAAATCCTTTGAATATTACTCTAAAACATGCTGGCAAACATTTACAAGTAGTCTAGCTTCAGATAACAAAAGTGTAGAATCTATTAAATAAACTTAATCGTTGGGATGACAACATATGCCACATACATGTATAACTGTACGCATCAGAATCTTTTACCAACCAGTTGAAAAAGTCACATTTTAGGTTAATTGCGAAACATATCGACGGACACTTAACGTTTTATTGGATTTCTAATGTCAGGGTTTAATCAAAGTCTATGTAATAATGCCAAGAACATAAAACCAAAGCAGACAATCTTGTTTAATGTTTATTTTATTGCAGCATTTTTTCCAGGCTAACACTTGCTTGACATATACAGTACATGATCCTGAGAAAGAGCTTTTATATATTGTGTTCTAATACGTTAACCTTAGGTGTGATATATTTTTCTGCAGCTGTTGTAGACTGAATTTTATGAAGCATTGTCCCATTCATAAACCAAAGCAATGTTGCCATGACTTGAAGCATACATTTTATTTAATTATAAGGCTAAACTCACAAACTTTTTATAATTTGTTGTTAACTTTCTAGATCATAACATTATTAATATAACCTTAAATTAGACCTTATATGAAGGTTATAAATAGAGTGACATAAAATCCCGAAAGAAAGCCCTTAACGATAAAAATAAAAATGTTGAGAGCCTGTACATGGACGGTACCGAGGGTGCAAGTTATCGTCAACGCACTCTAGCACCGCCTTAAGCAGTATTAGATCTAGACATTTAAGACGAAAAGGTAAATTTTGAATTCTGAAACATCCGCAGATGTTTTCATACGGCGGTTATCATGAAACCTTCAATGTGACACGTTAGTGCCATTCTGTGAAAAGCGGCGTATGGTTCCAAAGTAAACAAATGAGCGTGCCCTAAACGAATAAACAATGGATGGAACTACATAAAATTGAATTTCGAAAGAAGCCTGCATATCACAGATAATCTGTCAAAAGACAAATTCAAAAGGCAGGCAATTTATTTTATGCTTTTCAGTGGATTACTGATTTATCCGTGAAAATCATATTTGATAATTTCACAGTGAAAATTGTCAAAATATAATTTCACACTTTTCAATGACGAAACTACTTTTTTTAAGATTTTCCCCATGTGGTACCCAATTTTATTTTTGCTGACAATTCTGACAATGTCAGACTGTTTTAAAAAAAGTAAAGATGAAATTGATAAATAACTTAAATGTCAAAAGTAATAAAAAGAAGAAAACTTACTTCTATTCAATCAAAATACCAATCACCAAACATCGTCTCTTTAATTTTTTTGTCTCATTTTTACAGTCTGAAAAATACATTTCTTCCTCATGCAAAACTGCTCTTGATGACATTTGGGCATATTTAAGTTTCCTACGAGCAATAACTGCCGTATGCTATTATTATTTTCTTTGAATTCCTAATCAGTTACAAATTATTTATCATTTAATGATTAACGTGTCGTTGTCCTGTCCTTTTTATGTTTGGGGTCCGCCTGGGCTCCTTGCCGTTGGTTCTTGTTGCTGGGTCATATGGGGGTTGCGTTCATTGAACGCCGCCTTTCCTTGTTGATCTTGATTTTCATATTTTATGAAAACTTGAAAAGCAATGACAGCCATCAGCCCGAAGAAAAAGTAAACAACCTAGCGTTCGTAAGGCTTCCAAGCTTCCCAATTTCCGAGCCGATTTTTGAATGTTTACACATCTGTCAGCACTTATTTATTGTCTGTTACAATCCTCAAATAAGTTTTCTTATTTTTTAAAAGGTGTATGACTAACAAATCCAAATGATATCCCTCTGAATCAAACACAATTATTTTTCCTCCAATGAAATACACAACTTTTAAAAATGTCAGCCGCTTTAATTTAACAAAGCCAGGTCTAATATAAATTCGCAGTAATTAACAGAAATATGGATTGATGGTTGGACTTTTTCTCCAACTAGAATTGTTTGTTTTTATTATTAAAACAAGCGACCATTCATATTTTTTTTTAATAAAATGAATAATATCACGGCCATTTAACGTTGATTGTCGAACTTATTTTTCAGCCCAAGACTTCTTGTATTTCTCGAATGAGAAATTCGACTTTTTTGAGGCTCTCAATGGGGAAAACAGATTTTAATATTAACGATAATATCAAGGAAATTTCGTTTTACTTGTTTTTAAGCAAAAAATAAAAAGAAAATGTGTTTGTTTGTTGCGTAAGATGTAATTTAATTTCATCTCGTGAACATTAAATACATTATTCTCACTCATGGGTACGCCACTCGTGAAAATACTTTTTTTAAAGCCCACTCGATGAAATAAAATTTCATCTTACACACAAACATACAAATATCCTCCATATATTCTAAGGCTGATAAAAAAGTATTCACGTACGGAATACTGAACCCACCGACCTATGAAAAAGTCACATAAGAATAACTAAAAGTACCACAGAAACAACATAAATGTCTTGTTGAACGATCTTCTCTGATTTTATGTGCAGCGAGTTTTTACGATCTCCACATGGCACAAACAACTTTGATGTGGCAATAAAATAGAGAGACATAGAATCCCTACGGAAAGTCCAAACTGACAAATTTAAATAAAATAAAACTCGTTTGATATTCGTCTCAAATCTCAGGATGTTCATTTGTCAGTTTATCTTATTTTGCCAGTTTCTAACCAATCAAATGTATGATTGATTAATGGGTTTAATATGAGAAAATATCTTGAAAACCTCGGATCCAATATGATGTCAACTAACCGTTATTGTTTTTATTTCTTTATTCCATTATATATTCCCAATAGTTCACAACTGAATATCGATACAATTTAAAAATGGATGGTAGTACATTAAATTACGCAACACATTGCTAATTGTGAAGATTTAATAAATCTCTCTGAGTTTAGGCTGTAATACTATAAACTAGTATGTCGTGCTACAGTATCACAACATACAGTTCATCGACAATATTTGTTTCTCAAGAGATCGCAAATGTGTTACCTTAAAAAAGCGTCTCTGTTTGATCTCCTTTCTTTCAATATATCGTTAAAGACAAACATTTGATCTCAAAAATAAACCTTTGTGTCTGTGTTTACCGCTTAACATTGACTTGTGCAGCAAGACTAAGTTTCAAGACAAGTCAAGCTCAGTCATTACTCTATACGCTATTCACATTTAGTTTAGGTGTACATGAACTTTGTTAGGTTAAACATTTAATACAAAACCAGATTGAGAAAGAGATATTTGTAACAGATACTAGATCGTTAAACCGACATTCTACCAGATAATTCTAAAGGATAGTTGACAGAGAACGGATGAAATCGAAGTAATTAGACATTCATTTGTTTTATTATCTCCGTTTTGTGAGAACACACCATCTTAATTAAACCACTGATGATAATTAATCGTGTCGTCAAGATACTTAAGGAGTATAGGACATATATTCTAGTTTTAATTGAATAATTTTGTCATGAATGTGTTACAATTTCGAGAGCAATTGGAACACATTAAGAACCGACTTATACGGAAAAGGAAATACATCGATACCAGTAAAAACCAACATTACAAAATGATACCAATTTCATTATATTTTTTCTCTTACATAAACTGTTTTGTATCAATAAGAAGTTTATATACGTATCTACAAGAGAGTCCAGCACGTTTTCACCATAGCACTACTTTTGAACCGTGCATTGCCAACCATAGGAAAATTCGCAATACGAAATGTTTGTAATCGCTGAAAAATGTTCTAAATATATGTAAATACATCTATTCACATTTCGTGTTTTATTTACATCAGAAATGTTTAAGTGTCTAATGCAGAGTAATCTTTAAGCTTTTTTATTTTTTTCCAGCTTGACAAATTGCTTTTAGCAAAAAAAAACACATCCACATAAAAACATCCACATGATACACATTAAAACATCCATTAGCCTTCTTTAAAGATCCTGTATGCTTTGTGATTGATATTATTACTGTGTGAATACCACACTTGCAAAAATTATATATGTAAATAATTATGCAAATAAAACAATTTTCAAACATCAAAGGATATGTAAAATGTGTACTGCAAATATTTGCGCACATTATATTTAATCAATCAATTACATGCATTATTTTCTTTTTGGAAAATTTGACTTAGAATTTATGGAAAATAAATTTCTAATTACCTCCCTTTATTTACATAAAATGTTATATTGGGTAATATCTTCATAAATATTGCTTATTTGAACTTACAATATTGACAAATCTTAATTTGAGCATCATATTTATGAAATAAAACCATGAAAAAAATGTGTTACAGGATCTTTAAAGAGGAAGGTGATCAGCTGAATGTATTCCATATAAAATTCAAGGTCATCCTTTCTCAAACAATATTAGATCTTTACATGACAATGCAACGGTGCCTAGCAATTCAATCGTCTAACCGTCATTGTATTTCCAGTTTTATTGCTGATAATAGAATTATATTGTATTTGAATCCGAATTATTTCCCTTTATAGAGTAACATAAGGATATTTTAGGGAAATAAGGATATTTTAGGGAAATACGATTTGTGATATTTTTAATGTCTCAATTTTATTCTAAACATAGGCCATAAAATCAAAGGATAGAAAACAAAAGCAGGCAATCTTGTTTATTTTATTGCAGTATTTCATAATTACATTATCAACGGTAAGAGAGTTCGATTACTTTTTAATACGATTAAATGCTTTCTGGTGTCATCTCCTCTTGCATATGCCCAAGAACAAGAATGTCCATATCAATAACAATATAGTTTGTTGCCATTTAAGTACATAATGAACAAATGCTTCCAAATGTTTTTCCAAAGTAATCGGCTTCTCATTATTTATATCATTTTGGCATTTCATAAAATGAGAACAAAGCTCAACAAGCTAGGCGGCGCTCACAGACTGTAAAACCCGACACAACTCAGCCACACTAGCAGTGCACCCAGGAGGCACCGAACCAAAAACTTAAACATCTTTGTGCGCGTTTCATAATAGTAGAGCTGTAAGAAAAGACTGATTAAATACTGGACGCAGTAAAAGAAGAAAACTATGAATAAAGTTAGTAACGATATCAATATATTTCTGTATCAGTATCAAGAAGGCACTCCACAGAGCATGCATGTGACTATGTCAATGAAAGCGAAACAGATATATTTAGGACAACAATTTGAAATCCGAAGTCAATTTCACCAGTAAAAAAGATGATAAAACTAAGAGCAAAAAGTATAATTTTAGAACATTTTAAAGCATACTTCTTAATTGAACAAAAGATTTTTAAAAAAAGCTAGTTTAATGATTCTTGTAATGTAATCTGTATGTTGCAGTCATTCTAGTGTCCGACTTTTCTACATTTTCAACTCATCTCCGCTCTTTCCAAAGTGCTCGTCATTGAAAGGCATCGGCATAAAAAAAATTTTGAATAACTCGAGACACCGAAAAAGAAGACCCAAACTTGTATTCTCAGTACAAGCTGCCGATCATTCAACTGAATCCGAGAGTAGTGACTCTAATAAGTAGACAGGGATAACCGAGAAGGGTTCTTGTGTTGAACGACTTGATAGGCAGGGCCTTTCCTTGGAACCAACAACACTTATCAGAGCTACCCTCTGTATTGCCACAAGTTACTGTACTAACGTTAATGTCCTCATTGCCCGCTGTACAGTGACATACTTTCTGGTCTAAAATTCATAACTAAGGCTAATACTCTTTGGATATTGTACAGAGGTAAAAAATCATCAATTTGTGTGTCAAATGGCTACCGTATTGCAGGATTCATTTAATAAGGTATATTGGTACCTTCATTTACCCTCTTCCTGGTTTCAGTCTTACATTACACAAATTCGGCGGTAATACTACACAGAACCTGTTATTTTCACTTTGTTAAATTCCTATGCTACGGATTTACACGGTGTATATTTTCCTAGTAATATTGAAAGTAGTTGTTTCATTCTAATACCACTTAAACCTCTAAGGGATCTTCAATTTATCGTTTCCTGATATGTTAATATATTTTATTCTTCATGATTATAGCATGCTACAAACATAGCTTTATGACGAAAATAGAAATGTGTCAACAGAGCACGGATGTCCTTACGTTCCACTGTGTGTCAGTCTATAGATAAACAGTAATGTGGCAACGGAAAAGACAGGAAAAGGGCAAATATACATTTCCCTACTTCTAAGTTGATGGCATAAAACAAACAGTTTATCGTCAATAATCAGCAGTAAATACTTTGTGCCACTGCAATATTTTAATTTCTTTAACAATAAGCAATTAATCGTATCAAAATATAACCTTATTTTATTAGAATAAATACATGTAATACCCCGATTTATTTACGATCTCAATGCGAGTTTTATCAATAATTACTCATTCTTAAAACTGTCATATTATTTCGAGTAGATTTACCTACATCTTTCATATTCCTTACATTATTCCAGACTAACTACTTATTTAAAACTCTAGAGTGACTTTCTTTTCTTGTAAAACTTTACTTTGTTGTAGATTTCAAAGGTGCCGCGTTTGTGTGTCTTGCGAAGAATGAATAAACAGGGATGTCATTGAATTAACTATATTAAGATAAAATCTTTTCATATAAATATTTCTTAAAATGTTTTTCCATCACGTATTCATTATAAATCAGATGTATAACATTTCTAGTACAATTAACTTTTAATAGCATTTCTAATGTCAAGGTTTAATTCTAGTCTAGGCAAACAATCTCAAAGGAAATAAAACTAAAGCAGACAATCATCTTTAAAATTTATTTTATTGCAGTATTTCATCAACACTACAGTGAAATAAAATATAAATCATTCACATCGAGAGATTCCATAATTCATCTTAAATTACCTTTTATATTAATGGTAAAAAAAACACAACTTCCATGGCATAACTTCATATATTAAAGATATATTGTATTCACATCTTATAATTTACAATTACCAGGTATTTAATAGCACACCTATGTTATGTTGTAATAAATGTAAGATTTAGCACCAACAATAAGTGAATCGTTAAAATAATCATACAGAGTTTTTGCTAAACAACCTAATATGCCTAAAACATAATCACTTACATAATTTGCTAAAAATAGAAACATTTGTTAAGTATAAAGTACAAACAAAGATAAGACAATAATAAGCTAAGATTATTAAACAATTACACAATGATATGGTAAATCAACTCAAAATACTCTCCAATCAACAAAATGTAAAAGTAAACATTATTGCTTTAAAAACAACAGATTCCTATTCGTCATATCATGTTAGTGTTATAAATTTTGAATAATGTCACTTTAACACTCATAAATATGTAATATATCCTGGTTGACTACAATACTAATTATGTATGCAAAATAAAATTTAAAATCATGAATAATGAAAGGGAGACAACTACTAGTATATTTTCTCTCTTTGCAAATCAAGTCAATTTGTAACAACTCTTGGAGTAATCATTATCATTCCAATTTAAGTGAAGTGGCTCATAACAAAAGGTCTGCAATTCCAAAAATTGTGCAAGAAAAATTAATATAATTAATCATATCATATTAAATCACTTAAAACTCTATTCACAAAATATTTTATAAGAATATCTCTATTGTTTTTTTATAAGCATTTGAAACAATTATGGAAAATGTGCATATTGTAGACCAGTTCACTTCAAATGATTTACTTTATATTAGCCATTGTACAGAAATGAAATCTAAATTGATAGCTTGAATAATTAACAGAATTTAGTATATAGAAAAATAATACACCCAGAAACATGTTTACATATTAGATCCTACTAACAATGAACAATGTTATGACTAGACAATAAATCAAACAAATACACAACGGTTTTGTATTGTTATGGCAACCTTTCAAAATATATACAACGCAATGTCATTTAAATTTAACATCAATTATGGTCATACCATTTCCTTTCTTGTAATTCATTTAAATTTAACATATCGGGAAAAGAAGCGGTTCATACTAACTAATGAATGCCATGACATCTTGACCCTGAGTGAGTCTGGCAGGAGGAGTTTATTAAGATGCACGCACCTGTGAAGTTTGGAGACTTAAGGTGGACGAACTTCTGCATTATACAAAGATTAAATTGTGTGATAAACATACGGACACAAAAAGCGAACAAAAAGACTAAAAACATTATGCCCTCCCGAAACTGTTGAAAATCTTGCAGCAAATTTAAATTTTAGGTGTTATAGTATAAAAACATTTTTTTTGAAAAATGTAACAGCTTTTTTTTGTTATAAAAAGAAGTCTGGTTATCTTCACACGTTAACATTATATAGAGCTAAATATATTTTTAAACAAAATATTAAACTTTGGCCTTGATACAAAACAGCAAATCAAGTATGGTATTGACCGGACACTGATAGATAACTAAAGGCATATCAAATGTAACATTGCTTTAACCTTTGTAAGAAAAAACTATCTTAAAATCATGAATGAAAAAATAATGTGTAACAGCCTGATAAGCTAAGTGATGTTAAAATGTCATACAATTTCAATTCAATTCAATTCAAATAACTTTATTTGTGTTCTAAGGCCTCCGGCCCAAAAAACATAGCATACATACAACATATTGTAAAATGGTTGCGTCACTTTAACAATGTTTATAAATGCGAACAAAGACTAGTTGTTAATAAATCTACATGAACACAATGAAAAGATAAGTAAAATGTTAAATTACAGATTTTGTAATTTAAAGAATATCATAATGCCTTTAGCAAAATGGAGAGAGAAAGAAGGTAAAGAAGTGATGACAACACCACCCGAAAAACTACTTTTGAGCAGTGTAGTTCACACAGAAATTAAAATTTAATGTAAGAATACAACGGTAAAAATTATCCTGCTTAGTGTGAGTAACAATATGTCGGCTGTTTTTTAATCTTGATATTTTATACATATTGATAACATGTAGTAAAATACATGTATGTTACAAGTAGCACTTTTTAAGGTTATTAGTACATGTATGTATACACGCACGTAGATTTTATATTAAAGGTTAAAAAGACATGCATTAACGTATACAATCACACAAACATATGCCGTAATTCTACGTGTCTTGATTTGTGTTACAAAAAGATTACTACGTTAGTTATATTGTCTGTAATTTGATTATCAAAACAATCAATGTCAAATAATATAGCACAATAGCTTAAAACGCATTAGGTGTTTTTATAATAAAATCAACCACGATTTTTGTAATTACCGATACAGAAATATACTTTTATCTAAGAAAAGCTTCCATGCACCTTCTTTCATGCATTGACATCTTCAGAAGCTCGAGGACATATTTAAAGCCCGTTATATGCACCCTTTTCTTGTATTAAGAACTGCAGAAGCCTTCGCAATATATCCTCTGTCCTGTTGGCTCGGCTTTAAATGCGTCCTCGTGCTTCCGCAGATGGACATGCATGAAAAGGTCTTTTAACCCTCTCATAATGAGCCAACTCAGCGTTATTATAACTACGACTCCGTCCGAACATACCTTTATATCCATCATATTATACTAAAAAACGTAGCATTTAATGTAACAAGCTAAAACGGTCCGAACATACCTTTATATCAATCATATAATACTAAAAAACGTAGCATTTGATGTAACAAGCTAAAACGGTCCGAACATACCTTTATATCAATCATATAATACTAAAAAACGAAGCATTTGATGTAACAAGCTAAAACGGTCCGAACATACCTTTATATCAATCATATAATACTAAAAAACGTAACATTTGATGTAACAAGCTAAAACGGTCCGAACATACCTTTATATCAATCATATAATACTAAAAAACGAAGCATTTGATGTAACAAGCTAAATCGGTCCGAACATACCTTTATATCAATCATATAATACTAAAAAACGTAGCATTTGATGTAACAAGCTAATGCCAAACATAAACATCGGTTGTTAAACATGTTAAACATATTTTCGTTTACCAAAAACAAACTAACCATAAGCAAACAAACCTGCTTTAGAATATATTGAAAGGTAAATGACGACCACACTTAAATTTTCGTTTTATAAATCTTGTGCATTTTTACAAAATTGAAGTGTTTAGCCTGCTTTTCATCTGAATAAGTTATCTGATTAAATGAAAAGCATCTTCAAGCTGACAGGACATTTGCATTTCTGAAAATGAAATTAACAAAATCACAGGGTTTCAGCTGCATTGGCATAAAATGAATCAACTGTGATTTTTTTAATGCAAATCATTTAATAAATGATAAATGGAACAAAAACACATGCTTTGATTACATTTTACATAACCAGAAATTTTAATCATTAACAAGACAATAACGCAATATGCGGCATGGCATTATGATTATTTTCTTTTTGTCACAATCCTTTCATTTATGATGCTTAAGTAATATTTCTTTTAGAAATATGTTTTTTTTATTTATTAAATGTTTCATATGAATTATATTGGAAGCAATATACGGCAAAAGATAATATAAATATAATGAAAAGGATAAAACAACTAAACATATATGATATAAGTATGTATTTATTTTATATTTTTGGTCTGGCTCTTCAGAATGATTTTATTTGTTTTTATTGTTGAACATTGAAAATGCTAAAGCCGGTGATGAAGGGTGTAAGATAGTTCTAACTTTCCATTATCTCACATAAACAGGTCGAATTAAACAGAGCCTTTGATTTCAACTATTTTCGTTTTTCATTGTTTCTTTCCTTTCCAGATTTTAGTTTTCATATTTTTAAGTGTTTCTTTTTTGTTATCTTACCTAAGAAGTAAAATGGTTATAATCTGTTGAATGTCAATCTAAATCATACTAAATTTGTTCAATGATCTTAAACGTTGCGACGTCTATTCAATAGTGTAGCAACTCGTGTAACATATAAATGTCTTAAAATATAGGAGAAATCTTTTCATGAATCTTTAACCAACCAGTTGAAAAAGTCACATTTTAGGTTAATTGCGAAACATATCGACGGACACTTAACGTTTTATTGGATTTCTAATGTCAGGGTTTAATCAAAGTCTAGGTAATAATGCCAAGACCATAAAAACCAAGCATACAATCTTGTTTCATGGTTATTTTATTGTAGCAGTTTTTCAGCATTACACTGACTGCATAATACAGTACATGACATTTGGTGTAATATATTATATAATATATAATATCCTATGTTCATTGTATATTATGAACTATTTTGCCATTCATAAAGCGTGGTAATGTAACCTTGACTTGAAGGATGCATTTAATATCAGCTAGTCTAAGACTTATTTAAGATACAGGAATGGTGCACTCTCAATATTATGGTCATTAATCCAGCAAAGACATCTTGCATGATAATTGGATCAAAATGTAAAATAACTTAGGCAATCGAGATAAGAAAATCAAATATAAACAATGTTTATTGACAAAAGCTACTTGGGTTGCATAATGATAACTGTCTATCGTTGAAAACACATTTTGACAAAACGTGTTCTAAGCTTGCTTCTAAAATATCCCTGTTGAAAGAATTCAAATACTTCTTACATCTGAAATAAAACAATTATTTTATAACGCTTACATAGCACCTACTTCTGATTATGGATGTATTATTTGGTCCAAAAGTATCAAAGCAGACCTAAATAGAATAACAAAATTACAAAAAAGAACCGCCAGAATTATTTTAAATAAACCCGTAAACCTCGTAAAAAAACAATTCTCTTGAAATGTTCAATTAGATGTATATATTTTTCTGGAATTATGGTGCATAAAGCGATGAATAAATTAACACCAGCATTTATTTCTGATCTAATTTCGTATTCTCAGAATAAAACGTACGAACTAAGATCAACATAGAAAAAAGACATAATGCATAAACGACTTGAAATAAGTGTAATGTTTATAATTGCTTGTAATGTGTCCATTGTTATATTTATTGAAGGCCTTGTTGAAAATAAGATTTTGAATTATATGTGTTAGCTCTAATGCTTAGCTATCTTTGTTAAAAAAAGAGTTGTTTATTATTATTATTTAATTTAATTTTAGAAAATTTCTTGACAACCTCGGCCCATTTTGATCACGGTATCGTTTTTATGTTTTTATAACATCATATTTTTAGATAGTTCTTCATTAAATACGGATGTGGTTAAAAATAAATGATTGTAAATTAAACTGCTATCAGATGGAAAACTTAATACCTTATTAATTGTGAAAATTATAGGGACTCCATTGAGGCTTTTAACATGACGGGACTGAAAATATTGTTTCGAGATTCTAACTACATGTATTTGATATAGGACTAAACTATAAACTTGTGTGCAAAGTTTTAGATAATTCGCTTCAGAATAGTTATTCTAATTATGAAATACGATTCTAAATTGAAAAGCGTTGCAAAGTTTTTCACACTAATCGGGCTAAGAATAGCACAAATATACGATTTTCAATTTTCTTCTGAGTATATAAATAAATTATCTTTTGCATTTTGTGTATATTTTTCTGTATTTACTGCCCAAATCTATGTAAGAAATTCATTTCTTTTTTATGCATTTCGACCTTAGTGGAGTTCCTTTAAGTACATCTAGCCGAGTTACAGGTGTTACACACATTGAAAAATATTATGTACTTCTGCATTATTTCAACACACACTTCATTGACAAATTTATCAAGAGAATAGCGATGTTACCCTAAAAATGTGGCTCTTTCTGAATTTTCCATATCTTGTTATTTTAAACAAAAAAAAAAGTTTAGTAATGATCTCCATTTCTAAGCAATATATCATTGGAAACAAATACGGTAATAAACTAATTGTCTCAAAAATAAAACCAAATCTTTGCATTTGTAAGGGGCGTGAACTACTTCTGTATTGCTGAATAATATACTAAAAGGTTGGTCAGAAATGCCTATCGATTAAATTTTTTTTCTTTTCAAGCATTAAAAAGATGGGTGTGTTTTTGTAACAATTACAAGAAAAAGACATTTACAACAGGCTGCTGGGCATATACGATACGAAAGTCTTGCTGATAATTTCAGACGAAAGTCGACAAGTGACGAATAGAATACGAATACGTTGACATTTATTTGTTTTATTATCTCTGTTTTTTCAGAAGAACTACGTTTAATTAAATGGTTTATGGTAATTAACTGCGTCTTTTGGAGTCACGGGAAATGTGTCTTTATTTGAATCGTAAAGACAGTGTTATAATATGTGACGAAAGGAAATAAATGTTATCGGAACTATTCCTATTTTTTTCATAATTTATTTTGAATGATAAGGTGGAATAATTATTACATTCTTATGATTACTGTCAGCGGTTTTGTCCCCGATTTTTTAAATCAATTTGAAGAAACAAAAACAAATAAGATCATCGTTTCGAAATAAAGACAGATGAAAGTATTACTTACTGAATTATATATCTTAATATTTGAATATAAATAGCAATGCTGAAAAATCTAACTTCCTATTGGTTTGCCTCACAATGCATGTACATTGCTTTTCTACGTATTACCACACATAAACTCTGACAATCAAAACGAATCTGCATTTTTTTTCAGCTATGATACTTTTTGAGGGATTCTCCTTTTTAAAAAGTTCAAACATGATATCTTTGCAAAAATGTTATTATAAGAAGGTGAATACACTATTTTCGTGCATTACCAACAGCAAAATTAGGAGAATGTAAGGAGCCAAAGTCGACAATGCATATTTATTGCTATCAATGTTTCAAAGTATGAAAAACAAGATAAACAAGGAAGGGCGGCATTCAATGACAATAAGCCTCACGCAACTCAGCAACACAAGACCACCTGCAAGGAGCATTGCCACACTGTAATAAAATACATAAAGAAGTCTTTCAAATTGACATTTTTTTAATCTTCATGTTTTCGCTTAATAGGGTGGCTATCTATTCAGTTTTAATTCATGAATTTAATAACTGAAATAATGGCATATACGTAAAATTTAATACAACAACTTCTTTTGAAATATTCATTTTTATCAATTTCATTAACTTTATATCTGGTAAAATTAAGACGATTCAGTAAATATAGTAGCGGTTTTATATTTTTAGTTGAAAAAAAAAACTTGTTATGTAAGGTTCGCCGCTTTTTCAATCTTCTATTTAAAAATTCAATGGTGTTAAAACCGCATTCTTGATTAAAATCTGCGCGCTCAGGTTTTACATAAAAACGTTTAAGAATACATGCATTAACGCAAACTCCTCACACTGATTACCTCCCTTGGCAGAATTGTAATCACAGCCTTCACAGACGTCACATGATGATGAAAGTCACATGACGTAACGTCGAAATTCAAATGTAAATATCGACCGTTACATAGAAAATCTAACGTCATTTTTCTCTTTCTGATTTATTTTTAACTTTTTGTACCTACGTCCGTTATATTTTATCAAAAAATTATCAAAAGTGTACAAAATAACAAGAAGCGCCGCAATGCGACGAAAACCAGGTTTTCAACGACCAAGTTTTGATGTGACAGCAATCAATAGGTCAAAGTGCACTGAAGTTATTGAGTAGAAGCTGAAAATTCTATTTTAAGCAAATTACCTTGACCTTGCTCCCAGATATCTAAGTGGCAATCCAAAGCTGCCACTCAGCAAGTTTGGTGTCAAAAGGTCAAAGCAAACTACTAAAGTTATAACATGAAAACTAAATACATTAACCTTGATCACAGACACCTGGGTAGCAATCCCAAGCTGCCTCTTGATATAAGCTACCCATTCATTAAGTTTGGTGTCAATAGGCCAAAGCAAACTCAGGTTATTGAGCAGAAACTGAATTTCTATTTTTAGTTACAGTGACCTTGACCTTGATCACAGACACCTGGGTAACAATCCCAAGCTGCCTCTTGATATAAGCTATCCATACACCAAGTTTGGTGTCACTAAGCCAAAGCAAACTCAAGTTATTGAGCGGAAACTGAATATCTATTTTTAGTAACAGTGACCTTGACCTTGATTACAGACACCTGCGTAGCAATCCTAAGCTGCCTCTTGCTATAAGCTATCCATACACCAAGTTTGTTGTGAATAGGCCAAAGCAAACTCAAGTTATTGAGCGGAAACTGAATTTCTATTATTAGTAACAGTGACCTTGACCTTGATCACAGACACCTGGGTAGCAATCCCAAGCTGCCTCTTGATATAAGCTATCCATACACCAAGTTTGGTGTGAATAGGCCAAAGCAAACTCAAGTTATTGAGCGGAAACTGATTTTCTATTTTTAGTAACAGTGACCTTGACCTTGATCACAGACACCTGGTAGCAATCCAAGCTGCCTCTTGATATAAGCTATCCATACACCAAGTTTGGTGTGAATAGGCCAAAGCAAACTCAAGTTATTGAGCGGAAACTGAATTTCTATTTTAGTAACAGTGACCTTGACCTTGATCACAGACACCTGGGTAGCAATCCAAGCTGCCTCTTGCTATAAGCTATCCATACACCAAGTTTGGTGTGAATAGGCCAAAGCAAACTCAAGTTATTGAGCGGAAACTGATTTTCTATTTTTAGTAACAGTGACCTTGACCTTGATCACAGACACCTGGGTAGCAATCCCAAGCTGCCTCTTGATATAAGCTATCCATACACCAAGTTTGGTGTGAATAGGCCAAAGCAAACTCAAGTTATTGAGCGGAAACTGAATTTCTATTTTTAGTAACAGTGACCTTGACCTTGATCACAGACACCTGGGTAGCAATCCCAAGCTGCCTCTTGATATAAGCTATCCATACACCAAGTTTGGTGTGAATAGGCCAAAGCAAACTCAAGTTATTGAGCGGAAACTGATTTTCTATTTTTAGTAACAGTGACCTTGACCTTGATCACAGACACCTGGGTAGCAATCCCAAGCTGCCTCTTGATATAAGCTATCCATACACCAAGTTTGGTGTCAATAGGCCAAAGCAAACTAAAGTTATTGAGCGGAAACCAAAAGTTGACGCCCCGCCCGCCTGCCCGCCCGCCCGCCCGCCGACTTCGGCATTACAATAACCCGGTTTTCGTTGAAAACCTGGTTAATGAAAAATGAATTAAAAAGCTAAAAAATATAAATATCCAAATATTGCTATTTCAATGTTTGTGATGGCAGAGATCTTTGTACTGATAAGGGGAGATCACTGCGTAGGAGATTGGCAATAACGTATAAACTGACAGAAGCATGTCCCGAGCCTACAGCTTTAGTTGAATGTCCCTGTAGTTTAATGATCAAAACAATCAATTTCAAATGACTTGGCACAAGCGCTCAAAACGCATGATTATGCAGATTCCTTTATAATTAAAACAACAACAATTTTCAAAATTCCCGGGTCATAAATATACATTTACCCAAAATTAGCTCAAATGCACCTTTCTCGTGCATTGACAACTGCAGAAACCCTCTCATTCAATCCTTCGTCCTGCCGGCCCGGGTTTTAAATGCGTCTTCGTGTATCTGCAGATGCTAATGCATGAAAAGTTGCTTAAACCCTGTAATAATAATTTCAAAAAGTTCAAAGGCCAACTCAGCGTTATTATTATAAATGCGGCTCGCTCCGAACATGCCTTTATATCAATCATACAATTCTCAAAAACAAAAACGTGGAAGTTATGTAACAAGCTAATTTATGCCAATTGTTTATGTTATAAAACATAAAAATTGTTTAATTGTTTTTTTTAACAGTTTTTTGTTTACAAAAAGCAGCTATAGTATATATTGCAAGTTTATTGACGAACACACTTTATTTTTCGTTTTATAAATCTTGTTATTATTTAGCCTGCTTTTCATCTGAATAAGTTAAATGTTTAATGGAAAAGCATCTTCAAGTTGACAGGACATTTTCATTTCTGAAAATGAAATTTACAAAATCACAGGGTTTCTGCTACATTGGCATAAAATGAATCAATCGTGAAAACGTTTTTAATGCAAATCATTTATGCAAATATCTAAAGGAACAACATCGCGGTGTTCGATTAAATTAAGAGAAATAATCCAGCTATTTTTTTACATAACCACAAATTTTAATCAGAGACAAGACAATAATTTAATATGCAAATAGATAGCAGTATGTTGTTTTCCCAGGGCCGTTTTTTATCATACTTAAAATAAAGATTTCGTTGTAAAATATCATTTTTTATTTAAATGTACTCGTATATTAGAAGCAATATAAGTCAAAAGATAATATAAATGCAATGAAAAGGATAAAGCAACCAAATAAATATGATATAAAGATTATTTATTTCTTCAGAATCAATTATTGCAGTTGTGTATTGTTGAACATTGGACATGCTGTAGGGTGTTTTTCATTATCTCGATTCAAACCAAGTCTTTAATTTCAATAATTTTCGTTTTTCATTGCTTCTTCCCTTTTCCATGTTTTTTCATATTTTTAAGTTTCTTTTTTATATCTGACTTGAGATGTCAATTGATGATAATCTCTTGAATATCACTCTTAATTTAAACATTTTAATCAACTGCTTATAAAAATGGATAGACTTTTTTCAATGATCTTTATCGTCGCGACCATGTTTTGGTCCAACCAATAGTTTAACAACTCGTGAAGCTTATACTTTTCTGTAAATATAGGAAAACTCTTTTTATGAATCTTTTAACAATCAGTTTATAAAGTAGGTTGATTGCTAAAAGTATTGACAGACAGTTTACGTTTTATTGGATTTCTAATGTCAGGGTTGAATCAAAGTCTAGAGAAGAACATAAAAAAACAAAAAAAACAAGCAGACAATCTTGTTTAATGGTTATTTTATTGCAACATTTTTTTCTAACCTAACACTGACCAGTACATGATGCTGAGAAAGAGCTAGGTTATAAAATAGAGTGGCATCAAATCCCAGAAGATAGCCCATAACGACATAATTGAAAATATTGCAGACTCGGTTTGATTGAGCCTGTACATGGACGCTACTGAGAGTGAAAGTTTCCGTCCAAGACCCTGGCACCAGGTAAAGCAGTATCAAACATTTAACTTGAAATGGCAAATTTTGAATATTTTGAAGCATCCGCAGATGATTTTTATGAAACCTTCAATGTGACACGTTAGTGTCATTCTGTGAAAAAACTGCGTATAGTTCAAAAGTTAACGAATGCGTGTGTTCTACGCGAGAAAAGAAGTGGAACTATATAAAATTGAATTTCGAAAGGAGATTAGAGGTTATGAAACCTGCATATCACAGATAATCTGTCAAATGACAAATTCAAAAGGCAGGCAATACATTCTAAGGCTGATTAAACAGTATTCACGTAAGGAATACTGGACCCACCGACCTATGAAAAAGTCAAATAGAAATAGCTAAAAGTACCACAGACACAACACAAATGACGTGGTGAACGATCCTCAAGGATCGGAAATATATCTTCTCTAATTTTATATTCAGAGAGTTTTTACAGTCTCCACATGGCACAAACAACGTTGATGTGGCAATAAAAAACAGAGACATAGACTCCCTACAGAAAGCCCAAACTTACAAATTGAAATAAAAAAGAACTCATTTGATATACATCTCAATTCTCAGGATTTTCATTTGTCAGCGTATCTTATATTGCCAGCTTCTAACCAATCAATCAAATGCATGATTGATAAGTATGGTTAAGAGTTTGTATTAAGACGACCGTAGGGAGTCTTATCAAACTCTTACCCATATAACTGCAAATCGGCTCTTACAACTTGATATCAGATAAAGCATAACATTGTTTTTCCCCAGCAGTCACGTACAAACAAGGACGGGGTCCAATTACTTAATCTGGCATGTAAAACAATGAGTTTTCAACAATACCTAGGATTGTTAATGCAATTCATTCTGTCATATGAAACAAAATTATGTTTTGCTTACTTTTTCTAGAAAATATAAACAGCCAGCAATTAATAATTGACATTTTTCTTAGAGTTAAAAGGATATCAAAAAGTTACTGTATACTCATTTGTCTCTGCGAGCTGTGCTCCACGTGTATTATCTATGTAATAAATTTGAATCCTCACATTGCTACAGTGTTATCAGCCTTTTTTTAGAAACACCTGACCTCGGCTAATTAAAATATGCCAATCACAATTTTCACTAACAGCACTGGTTTCTTCATGAAAAAAGCGGTTACACTAATTACTGCCGAGTAAGAGCCGATTTGCAGTTATATGGTTTTATTCTGAGAAAATGTCTTGAAAACCTCGGATCCAATATGATGTCATCTAGCCGTTATTGTTTTTATTTCTTTATGACATTATATATTCCCAATAGTTCAGAATTGAATATGGATTCAATTTAAAAAAAAGGATGATAGTTGTAAATTATTATGTCCTTCTGCATTATCTCAACATACATTTCATCGATAATATTCGTTTCTCAAGAGATCGGCAATGCTACCTTAAAAACGTATCCCTTTCGGACCTCATCATATCTACTATTTTTAATTCATTAAAGATTTTAAGGTTTGACCTCCATTTCTTTTAAACATTTCAAGCAATACATCATTGTAGACCAATATTTATAAAACTTATACTCTCAAAAGTAAAATCTTTGTTTTTGTGATCATGGCTGAACATTGACTATTGCAGCAAAACTATGTTTCCAGACAAGTCAAGTGCACTCATTACTTTACTTAGTTGTCTTGGTGTACTTCATACAAAACTATATTGAGAAAGAGATATTTGTAACAGTTACTAGATGTTATATTCTACTAGATAATTTCAGAGGATAGTTGACAGAGAACGGATGAAATCGAAGTAATTAGACATTCATTTGTTTTATTATCTCCGTTTTGTGAGAACACACCATCTTAATTAAACCACTGATGATAATAAATCGTGTCGTCAAAATAGCTAAAAACTAAAGGACACATATTCTAGTTTTAATTGTAAAGGCGCAGCGAATAATTTAGTCATGAATGTGTTACAATTTCGAGAGCTGTTTGAACAAATTTAGTACCGACTTGTAAGAAAAAGGCAATGCGTCGATATCAGTACAAACATAAACATTACAAAAATGAGGTCAATTTCGTGATATTCATTTCTCTTGCATAAAATGTTTTTTGTATCAATAAGAATTTTATATATCTACAAGAGTGTCACGGCACCTTGCACCCTAGCACATTTTTAACAGTGGGTGAAGGACCATAGAAAAATTCGCAATACAAAATGTTTGTAATTGCTAAAAAGTGTTCTCAATATTTACATTTCGTGTTTAATTTACATATTAAGAAAATGTTTTAGTGTCTATCGCAGAATAATCGTTTAGCTCATTTTTAAAGAAAAAATTATCAAGCTTGACAAACTGCTTTTAGCAAAAGAAAAACAAAAGGAAGAAAAAATATGATAATGAAAGCTTCAAGCCAGATCGCTAGATTTTAAAACTTAAAACTTTCGTTAACGCCGAATCAACTTTTAAATTAATTGTTTTACCTAAATGGCATAACATTTACATATAATTAACGCAAAATTAATGGTTAACTTAAACATGTACAGTATAGTGTTGTTTTGTTTGTTTGTTTGTTGTTTTGTTTTCTCACACAATAATTAATGTTGTTGTTGTTTTTTATTGATATACACCTTGATACACATTAAAACATCCATTAGTCTTCTTTAAAGAGTTCGACTCTAGAAGGAAGGTGATCATCCTAAATGTATTTCACATAAAAATCAAGGTCACCCTTTCTCCAAAAAAAAATTAGATCTTTACATGACAATGCAACGGTGCCTAGCAATTCAATCGTCTAACCGTAATTGTATTCCCAGTCTTATTGCTGATAATGGAATAACATTTACTTTTAACCCGAATTATATCCTTTGAAAGAGTAACGTAAGGATATTTTAGGTAAATACATAATATTATCGATAAAGAATTTACGATTTGTGGTATTTAATGACTAAATTTAATTCTAAATAAAGGCCATAATCTCAAAGGATAGAAAACAAATGAATGCAATATTGTTGTTTATTTTATTTCAGTATTTCATAAACACTACAGTGAAGTAAGTAATACATTATCAACGGTAAGAGAGTTCGATTATCTTTCAAGGCGATAAAATGATTTCTGGTGTCATCTCCTCTTGCATATGCCCAAGAACAACAATGTCCATATCCATAACAATATAGTTATTTGCCATTTATTTGTACAAAGTAATCAGATTCTAATTATAACATCATTTTGGCATTTCATAAAATGAGAATAAAGTTCAACAAGGATAGGCGGCGCTCACAGACTGTAAAGTCCGATATAACTCAGCCACACTAGCACTAGCAGTGCATCTAGGAGGCACCGAACCAAAAACTTAAACATCTGTGTGCGCGTTTCATAAAATTAGAGCTGTTAGAGAAGACTGATTAAATACTGGACGCAGTAAAAGAAGAAAACAAAAACTATGAATAAAGTCAGTTATGATATAAATATATTTCTGTATCTGTATCAAAAAGGCACTCCACATAGCATGCATGTGACCATGTCAATAAAAGGGAGACGGATACACGAAGGACAACAGTTTGAAATCCGAAGTCAATTTCACCAGTAACAAAGATGGTGAAACTAAGAGCAAAAAGTATATTTCATTTTAAATAAAGCTTCTTAATTGAAAAAAAATGATAAAAAAAGCTAGTGTAATGATTCTTGTAATGTAATTTATCTGTTGCAGTTATTCTAGTATCCGACTCTTTTACATCATCTCTGCTCTTTCCAAAGTGCTGGTCGTTGAAATGCATCGGCATAACTTTTTTGAATAACTTGAGACGCCGAAAAAGAAGACCGAAACTTGTATTCTGAGGACCAACTCCCAATATTTTAACTGAATCCGAGGAAAGTGACTTTACGGAGTAGACAGAGATAACCGAGAAGAGTTCGTGTGTTGAACGCCTTTGTAGGCAGGTCCTTTACTTGGGAACCAACATCACTTATCAGGGCTACCTTATTTTTATTGCCACAGGTTACTGTACATGTGCTAACGTTAACGTCCTCATTGGCCGCTGTAAAGTGACATACTTTCGGCTCAAAACTCAAAACTAAGGTTAATGCTCTTTGGATATTGTACGGCGGTAAACAATCATCAATTTGTGTGTAAAAAGGCTACGGTATTGCATACTTGATTTAATAAGGTACATTGGTACCTTTACTTACCCTCGTGTTGGTTTCAGTCACAGATTCAGCGTTACCATTTCACAATTCCTGCGTTATTTACTTTGTTAAATTCCTATGCTACGGATTTACACGGTGCATATTTTCCTAGTAATGTTGAAAATAGTTGTTTCATTCTAATACCACTTAAACCTCTAAGGGATCTTCATTTTATCATTTCCTGATATGTTAATATATTTTATTTTTCATGATTATAGCATGCTACAAACACAGCTTTATGACGAAAATAGAAATGTGTCAACAGAGCACGGATGTCCCTACGTTCCACTGTTTGTCAGTCAATAGAGGAACAGTGGTGTGCCAACGGAGAAGACAGGAAAAGGGTAAAAATATATATATTTCCCTACCTCTAAGTTGATGGCATAAAACAAATAGCATATCGTCAATAATCAGCAGTAAATACTTTGTGCCACTGCAATATTTTACTTTCTTTAACAATAAGCAATCAATAATATCAAAATATAGAATAAATATTACTCTTATTCATTTGCGATCTCTCCTCGAGTTTTATCAATAATAACTCATTCTTAAAACTGTCATAATATTTCGAGTGGATCTACCTACATCTTTCAAATCCTTACATATTTCCAGACTAACTACTTAAAACTCAAGAGTGATTTTTTTTCTTGTAAAACTTTACTTTGTTATAGATTTCAATCAAAGGTGCCGCGCTTTTGTGTCTTGCGAAAATATGAATAAACAGGGATATCATTGAATTTTGAATATCATTGAATAATTTTGTTAAATTATTTCATATAAATATTTCTTAAAATGTTTTTTCCAGTCACGTAGTCATTATAAATCAGTTGTATAACATATGTAGTACAATTAACTTTTAATAGCATTTCTAATGTCAAGGTTTAATTCTAGTCTAGGCAAACAATCTCAAAGGAAATAAAACTAAAGCAGACAATCTTGTTTGATGTTTATTTTATTGCAGTATTTCATCAACACTACAGTGAAATAAAATACATGTATAAATCATCCAAATTGAGAGATTCCATAATTCATGTTAAAGTATCTTTTATATCAATGGTTAGTATTCACGCAAAAACTTTCATGGCATAACTTCATTTCTTGAAGATATATTGTATTCACATCACATAATTTAAAATTACCAGATATTTAATAGCACGCCTATGTTATGGTTTAATAGATGTTTAATTTAGCACCAACAATAAGTGAAATGTTAAAATAATCAAACAGAGTTTTTGCTAAACAACCTAATTTGCCTATCACTTACATAATGAGCTAAAAATAGAAACATTTGTTTAGTATACAGTGCAAACAAACATACGAAAATAATAAGCTTAGATCATTAAACAATTACACAATAATATGGTAAATCAATTCAAAATACTCTCCGATCAACAAAATGTAAAAGTAAACATTATTGCTTTAATAAACAGCAGATTCCTTTTCATCATATCATGTAAATGTTATGAATAATGAACAATGGCACTTTAACACTCATAAAAATGTAATATTTCCTGCTTTAATCACAATACTAATAATTCATGCAATATAAATATTCATTCCAAGAATGATGAAAGGGAGACAACTTAACTTTTTTCTTCACAAAGAATGTAAATTTGTAACAACTCTTTACGTCATCATTATCATTCAAATTACAGTGAAGTGGCTCATAACAAAAGGTCTGCAATTCTATAAATTGTTCAAGAGAAAAATAGTATAATTATCATATAAATGCTCATATTAAATCAGAAAAAGATCTCATTTCACAAATATTTTATAAGAATATCTCTATTGTTTTTGTTTTGGTTTTTTAACATTTGAAATAATTATGGAAAATGTGCCTATTGTAGACCAGCCCACTTTAAATGATTTACTTCATACGAGGGTTGTCCAAAAAATTCATGCACTGCAGTTATTGTCGTGTGAGTTATTGATAGAAAAACATTAATTATATACTGTTCTCCTTTTAGCTCGCGGTACTTACTGTTTTGAAATAATAATGAAAACAAACAATGAGCTTACCTTTCAAATAATTGTTATCAGCGGTAACTGTAATCTATTTTCTGCTACATTGCACAAAGAAACAACAAAACATTCATGTGATAACACATTTAATACAACAGAAAATAACCATGTGTCAGTCATGTTTATGAAATGACGTCATCAGTTAGCTCGCGATAGACTGGTTTACAGGTTGAATACTTATACTATTTTAGGTCAAAGAGAACTAAATGATAAAAACCATGTCCTTGAAATTATTTGTAAAAAATATTTCACAAACACCAATTAACACAACATCAATAACACATTTTTGATGTTTAACAGTCAATGGTCAGTTAAAAAGTTACTCTTCAGGACAGTGAACACAATAGAATGTACTAGCCCTTCTTAACACTTTGACATCAGTACAGTGGGTTAAATGGACCCAATGCCCATAGTGATCACATTGACCCCATTTTAATATAATGAGACCTGGATAGTCTCTAAGATGTGGGGGAAATTTAGAACTGCATACACAACAAACGTCGTCGTCATCTGACTCATCACTTGAGGATGCATAAATTGGTTTATTTGATCGGCCTGACTTTGTAATGCCAGATGACTTTGTAATGCCAGATGTGGATGGTTTTGGCGAGTTACCATGACAAGATTTTCCTTTTTTTAGGATTGAAGATGTTTTCAGTTGTTTGTCAATTTTCTTGGTATGGAGGTCTTGCAAAGTTTCATGTGAGATTTGTGTCCGTCATAGAGTACTAGAGTTTTAGCGTTATTCGGTCCTTTAGAAAGTCCAGTATGCTTGGCAAAATGACCTGACATGTAATCCTCAAACAAATCCCTATTCACAAAACCACTCTCAGACATAGCCCCATCTGAACCTGGAGCAGCACCATTTAAAAGACTTTCACACCAACGTTTACCTGGGAAAATGTAAAAGGGTGGTAGGTGATTTCCAATTGCATTTGCTGAACCTATGACTGTTACTGTCTTTGACCTCTCAGATACAACAGATTGAGGTTTGATACTTGAACTACATACAATCTTTGGTGGTTTATGTTCTGTAGAGAATCCAGATTCATCAATATTGTATATTCTTTGAGGAGAATTCATTAAATCATTCTCGATCAAAACACTTTTAAGCTCAGTGAAATATGTATTCAAAGTTTCTTCAGGTGCAAATTTTGCTCTTTTTAAAGACAATTTCTGTGGTTTAGCAATCTTTAGTTCATCCCATCTTTCAATTAATGAGTAAACCCATCCCTGACTCAATCCTGCTTTTGCCCTGACATTCTTTCCTAATGACCTGGCATAACCTGCAGCAATAACCTGTAGGTCAGTTATACAGTACCCATAACCTATTGTTGACATGTAAACAACATGGTCGACAAACTTTTTCTCCTCTTCCTCAGTAAAAAGACGCTTGGCTCCAATCAAACAATCCACAGAAACATTGTGCCTTGTCCTATCTCTAAGGGTAGAATCTGGGACTTGATATATCCTGGCGGCTCTATATACGGACATGCCAGAGAGTGTAGCCTCATATGCTCTTTTCAGATTTTCTCTATCATAGGGCTTCTGTCTACCAGTTTTGAGTTTCTGAATAAAGAAGAATATGAATGTGAGAAAAATTGTTGTTACAGGAGCATTTACTTTATGGCGTAAAAGGATGGGAAAAATTTAGTTGATGTATACCTATGAAATATTTCAAATTTAAAAGATGGAATAATATTAGTTGTTGCATACCTGGAGATACAGTCTGTATATAAAATTTAGTGGCACACAGCCCTTAAATTTGACAGACGATGTTTATAAAACTGTATTTTTAGACAAAAAAGGACATTTTTTGTGATCTTTGATAATTATTAGATATTATTAAGATAATTATTAGGTTACTTACCAAGATTCCACTCATGACAGCTGCTAATATCTTTTTTATAAAGCAAAAACACAAAATAGGTCAACTTTGACAGATGTAAATACCGGCTAGGGGGCGCTATGTAAATATCGCGAGTTTAATGATGCCGCGAGATTACCGATGTTGAGTATATATCACTTGAAGGGGAGATATATCTTAAATAAGAAAACAAAAGAAAAAAACATGTAACCGGCATGTCCTGATAACGAATCGTCATACAGTTACCTTGGTAACGTAATACCGGCGCACGACAAAAATGGGTTAGTTCATTACTTTGATGCATCACGGTATTCTTTAAACACTACATATTAACGTTAAAATTCAGGGAAAAGTGTGTGTACGTATTCCTAACGTCACTAGAAAATATGGCGTCATTTGCCCTATTGTAACAGTCGTAAACAAACATTTGTGTGCGGTCGTCAATACTGTAATTACGTGAAAATGTCAGTCGCTAAACGTCTGGAAATACGGACGATCATTAAATTTGGTGCAAATATTGGTAAATCACCAACAGATACCTACAAAGAACTTAAAAGGGCAAGCGGGACAAGTTCAGTGTCACGAAGGCTGGTTTTTAAATGGCACAAACGCTCTGTGGAAGAGAAAGAGAGTCGGTAGACGATGACAACCAGTCAGGCAGACGTCCGTCCGTAATGCCGGCGCATGTGACGAGGGTTGTCCAATATATTCCTGCACTGATGGATTATGCTACATGTACGTTGCATAAAAACAATAAAAACTACACAATACTTTTCATCAATCATTCCTCTATTGACAGTAAAACAAATGCTAACATAGAAAGCAAATACCACTTTATATTTACAAGCAACAAACAATACAATTACAGTAATGAACTAACCCATTTTTTGTCTTGCGCCGGTATTACGTTACTAAGGTAACTCAATGACCATTCTTTTACACGACAACCGGTTACTCGGCTTTTTCTTTTGTTTTCATATTTGAGACAGATTTCTCTTTCAAGTGATATATAATTCATTTGTTTTAATTAATAACTCTCACGACAATAACTGCAGTGCACGAATTTTTTGGACAACCCTCGTATTAGCAATTGTACAGAAATGAAATCTGAATTGATAGCTTAAATAACTCACATAACTTGTGTATAGAAAAATAATGCACCCAGAAACATGTTTACATGTAAGATCCTACTCTGAACATTTTATTAACAATGAACGTTATGACTAGACAACAAATCAAACAAAAACAACGGTTTTGTATTTCTATGGCAAATTTTCAAAATATGTACAACGCAAAGTCATGAAAGTCATTTAAATCTAACATCGATTCGGGTCATACCATTTCTTTTCTAGCAATTCATTAAGTTATTTAGAAAGAAGCGCTACTTAGTTACTAATGAATGCTATGACCTCTGGAACCTTGAGTGAGTCCGGCAGGGGAGATTATCAAGATGCACGCACCTGTGAAGTTGGAAGAATTAAGGTGGACGAACTTGTGCATTATACAAAGATCGAGTTTTGTGATAAACATACCGGCACAAACAAATGAACAAAAAACTAAAAACATTATGCCCTCCCAAAACTGTTGAAAATCGTGCAATAAATTTCAAACAGTATGAATGTAGTGTTATGGCAAAAAAAAAACACATTTTTTTTTAATGAAAAATATAACAACTTTCTTTATTGTTATAAAAAAAGGTTTGGTTATCTTCAAATTTTAACATTATATAGAGCTAAATCTATTCTTTTTTTAAATATTATAATTTAGCCTTGATACAAAACTGCAAATCAAGTATGGTAATGACCGGACACTGATATATAAGTAAAGGCACATCAAATGTGACATTGCTGTAATCCGTCTAAAAATAAAACTATCTTTAAAACATGAGTGAAATAATAAAGAAACAACCTAATAAGCAAAGTGATGCTAAAATGTCATACATCTACATCAAGATAATGAAAAGATAATTAAAAAGTAAAATTACAGATTGCCTAATTTAAAGAATATCATTATGCCTTAAGCAAAATGGAGAGAGAAAGAAAGTAAAAAAAGGTGGTGAGAACACCCTAAAACTACTTTTGAGCAGCATTGTTCACAGCAATTAAAATGTAAGAATACAACAGTAAAAATAATCCTACTTAATGTGTGAACTAACACATCGGCTATTTTTTAATCTTGATATCTTATCCATATTGATAACATGTAGTAAAAAATGTACGTTACAAGTAGCTCTTTTTAAAGTAATTAATACATGTATGTTTATAACATTTAAGGTTATGTAAGACTGATATGTGTGTCAACTTTAAAAATGGATACAACTGGACTTGACTTTAAAATTGATACTATTACACTTCAGTTTAGGATAAAATCTATGTTTGATAACATGAGAGAAATGTAACTAGAAAACAAATGTGATACTGAAGCCAATTTTCAAATAAATTCCCACATTAGATGAAATTTCAGAGAAGCTGGTAGAATTGTTTACAGTAGTGTACAATATAATTATGATCAAAAAGTAACTAATGAAGTGAATAAAACTATTTTAACAAAAACAATTTAAAATTTAAAAGGTGAGTGAATATTGTTTCGAGATTCTAACTACATGTACTTGATATAGGACTAGACTATAAACTTGTGTGCAAAGTTTTAGATAATTCGCTTCAGAATAATTATTCTAATTATGAAATACGATTCTAAATTGAAAAGCGTTGCAAAGTTTTTCACACAAATCGGGCTAAGAATAGCACAAATATACGATTTTCAATTTTCTTCTGAGTATATTTATAAACCATCTTTTGCATATTGCGTTTATTTTCTGTTTTAACTGCCCAAATCTATGTAAGAAATTCATTTCTTTTTTATACATTTCGACCTAAATGGAGTTGCTTTAAGTACATCTAGCCGAGTTAAAGGTGTTATACAGATTGAAAAATATTATGTACTTCTGCATTATTTCAACACACACTTCATTGACAAATTTATCAAAAGAATGGCGATGTAACCTTAAAAATGTGGCTCTTTCGGAATTTGTCATATCTAGTTCTTTTAAACAGAAAGATGTTTAGTAATGATCTCCATTTCTAAGCAATATATCATTAGGAACAAATACGGTAATAGACTAATTGTCTCATAGATAAAACCAAATCTTTGCATTTGTAAGGGGCGTGGACTATCTCTGTATTGATGAATAATAAACTAAAAGGTTGGTCAGAAATGCCTGTCAATTGATTTTTTTTTCCTTTTTAAGCATTAAAAATATGGGTTTGTGTTTTTGTAACAATTACAAGAAAAGACGTTTACAACAGGCTGCTGGGCATATACGATACGTAAGTCTTGCTGATAATTTCAGACGAAAGTCGACAAGTGACGAATAAAATCCGAATACGTTGACATTTATTTGTTTTATTATCTCTGTTTTTCAGAAGAACTACGTTTAATTAAATGGTTTATGGTAATTAACTGCGTCTTTTGGAGCCACAGGAAATGTGTCTTTAGACAGTGTTATAATATGTGACGAAAGGCAATAAATGTTATCGGAACTATTCCTATTTTTTCATAATTTATTTTGAATGAAATGGTGGAATAATTATTATGATTACTGTCAGCGGTTTTGTCCCCGAAATTTTAAATTAATTTCAAGAAACAAAAAAATCAAAATAAGATCATCGTTCCGAAATAAAGACAGATGAAGGTATTACTGACTGAATGATATATCTTAATATTTGAATATAAATAGCAATGCTACAAAATCTAAATTCCTATTGGTTTGCTTCACAATACACGTACATGGCTTATCTACGTATTACCACACATAAATAAACTCTGATAATCAAAACGAATCTGCATTTTTTTCAGCTATGATACTTTTTTAGGGATTCTCCTTTTTAAAAAAGTTCAAATATGATACCTTTGCAAAAAATGTTATTATTAGAAGGTTTATACACTATTATCGTGCATTACCAACAGCAGAATAAGGAGAATTTAAGAAAGTTGTCTTATTTGCATATTTATTGCTATAAATGTTCCAAAGTATGAAAAACAAGATCAACAAGGAAGGGCGGCATTCAATGAGCGCAAGCCTAACGAAACTCAGCAACACGGGACCACCTGCAAGGAGCATTGCCACACTGTAATAAAATGCATAAAGGAGTCTTTCAAATTGACATTTTTAATCGTCATGTTTTCGCTTAATAGGGTGGGTATCTATTCAGTTTTAATTCATGAACTTAAATACTGAAATAATGGCATATACGTAAAATTTAATACAACAACTTCTTTTGAAATATTCATTTTTATCAAATTCATTAACTTTATATCTGGTAAAATTAAGACGATTCAGTAAATATAGTAGCGGTTTTATATTTGTAGTTGAAAAAAAGCTTGTTATGTAAAGTTCGCCGCTTTTTCAAACTTCAATTTAAATATTCAATGGAATGCTTCAAGAGAGTACGTTAAAACAGCATTCTTGCATAAAATCTGCACACGCAGGTTTTACATAAACGTTTAATAATATATGCATTAACTTATAAACTGACAGAAACATGTCCCGAGATTGCATGATTTACGTGACTCGGTGCACCGTGTTACAAAGCTTACTGCTTTAGTTGAATGTCCCTGTAGTTTAATAATCAAAACAATCAATTTCAAATGACATAGCACAAGCGCTCAAAACGCATGATAATGCAGATTCTTTTATATCGGTAATTAAAGCAACATTATTTCATGCTTTCCAGTGTTTTACTGTAATATAACAGATGATTATATTCTGATAAACCACTAGTGAAATTTATAAAATATAATTTTCACTGTAGCCGGACTATATCTGAATGCGGATGAAAAGAATATCATAACTAAATGGAATAACAGACAAAAATAAATGCCGGCATACGTAAATGTTGCTTCTTTAGGAAAAGAAAGTCGGTGTCATCATACATCATGTTAAAAATGTAACAAAATTAGAGAAATTTAACAGAACTATATTTCAAAACTGATGATGTGACGTCATGATTGATGACGTCATAAAGGAGAACGTGCGACGTTACGCGGCAAAATCAGTAAAAAATACTTAAAATCCCTTAAAAAGCATGAAATAAAAAGAAAATTTATTTTTTTAACATATAAGATTGAAATATATTTCATTCGTGAACACCAGCTTTTATATTTTCACTCGTGGCTACGCCACTCGTGAAAATATTGCATCTGGTGTTCACTCAGTGATATTATATTTCAATCTTTAATGCAAAACAAACAAATATCCTCTATACAATTTTCAAAATTACCGGGTCAGAAATATACATTTACCCAAAATTAGCTCAAATGCACCATTTTCGTGCATTGACAACTGTAGAAACCCTCTTATTGTTTCCTTCGTCCTGGCGACTCGGGCTTTAAATGCGTCTTCGTGTTTCTGCAGATGCTAATGCATGAAAAGTTGCTTTAACCCTCTAATAATAATTTCAAAAAAGTTCAAAGGCCAACTCAGCGTTATTTTTATAATTGCTGCTCGCTCCGAACCTGCCTTTATATCAATCATACAATACTAAAAAAACGAGAAAGTTATGTAATTTATGTCAATTGTTTATGTTATAAAACATAAAAATTGTTTATATGTTTTTTAACAGTTTTTTGTTTACAAAAAACAGCTATAGTATATATTGCAAGTTTATTGACGAACACACTTCATTTTTCGTTTTATAAATCTTGTTTTCACAAAATTGAATTATTTAGCCTGCTTTTCATCTGAATAAGTTAAATGTTAAATAGAAAAGCATCTTCAAGTTGACAGGACATTTTCATTTCTGAAAATGAAATTTACAAAATCACAGGGTTTCTGCTACATTGGCATAAAATAAATCAATTGTGAAATCGTTTTTAATGCAAATCATTTATGCAAATATCTAAAGGAACAAAATCGAGGTCTTCGATTAAATTCAGAAAAATAATCCAGCTACTTTTTTACATAACCACAAATTTTAATCAGATACAAGACAATAATGCAATATGCAAATAGATGGCAGTATTTTTTTTTCTTAGAGCTGTCTCTTTATCATACTTAAAATAAAGGTTTCGTTGTAAAAATATCATTTTTTATTTAAATGTTTCGTACGAATAATATTAGAAGCAATATAAGACAAAAGATAATATAAATGTAATGAAAAAGATAAAACAACCAAATATACGAGGGTTGCTCAAAAAGTAATAGGACTAAGAGTCTTATGTCTCCATATTCCATTAGATTTTAAATATTTTCAAATCCACGGCAATAGTTCATTGTTTTCTACAACTTCAGCATAAGTTTTTTGAATTATTGCACTAAACGCGTGTTCCCTGTGATATTAAATAACCATGGTAACACGCACCCGGCGCAGCGCATCAAAAATATTTTGACGCTAATTTGTACTTTCAGTTTATTCATAATATGTTGTCTGTTCCCCCTAATATTTCACCAACACATTTTATCATATTAAAGTGTCATGTTGTCCAAATTTGACGTCATTCAGACAAGAAATCGCTAAACTATAACGTTTTGAACAGCAGTGATAATAGCGTTAAATGTAGAAAAATGACGTTCGTTGAAAAACTTAAAATGTGTACGATCATTAAATTTTGCCAACAGATAGGCCCTACTCCTTCAGCTACGTATGAAAAGATTAAATTTTCACAGAACAATAATTAGGCAATTAGGACACTCGTTTTCAGCTGGGGAAAGCAGTTCAAAGACGGTGAATATGAGATAACAAACACGAAAGGGCTAGGGAGAAAGCGGAAAATTGACGGACGTTAGAGACGTTAATTGCAATAGCGCTACAAAAGTATCGGCGTTATACAGTCCTCGAACTGTCCGGCATGTTTGATGTTTGCATCGGGTCTACTGTTTCAGTTCTAAGAAAATTATTGAATAGGGGAAATTTGTTTTAAACACTATTTTATTTTATTAGATATATATATGTGTGTGTGTTATCATTGAATAAATTTGATAATGATACGCGGTAATTATTGGTATTAATTTTCCTCGATTTCGTATAATAAATGATAGCCTGTGCTCAGAAGAAGAGAATATTTTTCAATAAATAAGCATTTTTAATTTACTGTACATACTCATTTTGTTTTAAGAATGTAAGATGGCATGTGTAAATAAATAATATAAATTACTTTGTCATTTACATTATATGTCCATGCCCGTTTAGCCTCCAGAATACTCAAAATCACGAGATAAAACTGAAAGTTGCCGGCCACCGAATCATCCGGATGTTCGGATCGTTGTGATATTCTTAGTTGGCTGATATGACGTAACCATTTTTTTGCGTGTAGTATTTCGTTTCATTTCCTTTTTAATTGAATGTTACATGTACGTATCAAAATAATTTTGGTACTGATTTTATTTTTTTCTATATAGAATATGACCGTTATCGATAAATTAAGTGCGTATGATACTAACGATTTGAAATGAAATGAAAATGAAATTCATCGCCGATTGTCTAAATTCCTTAATTAGTGCTATAATACACAATTGCACTTGCTCACATTTGTGAAAACAAAACAACACCCGTAAAAAATTAAACGTTTCCATTGTTCAATAACATGCACGATGACCTTTGACAGGTGTGTGCCGGCTTTTCAAAAGAATCTGCCAATCTTTGATGTTTACCAATCATGTAGACCTGGCTGTTTGATTCGAATCATCAAAGAAGTTGCCGAAACTTACATGAATTACACATATCTTAAGTGTTCATAAGTGAAAAAAAACTGTGAAAAAAAATTGTTTTAAAAATGCACATGTTTGATTAATACTAAAGGAGAAAGTTATTTTTTCGGATAATTATCGTATCAATTTCAATAAAAGCTGTGATAATTAACATATTTTTATTCGTAAGTGCATTTCTTTATTTGCTAATTTTATTTCTGCAGATTTTTCATTATCTCAAAAAAAAGAGTCGACGGGTCGGTAAGCCGAAATACATGTATATGTAAAAAAAGCCTAATTAAATATTTAAATTTGGACATAAAAATTTTTTTCACTGTATATAGAGGACAAGTTCCGATATTCGATTTTTGAAAAACTCGTGTATGTAGATGAAAAAATGTGAACAATGGAGCTGCAGTCCTACTACTTTTTGAACAACCCTCGTATATGATATAAAGATTATTTACTTTACTGTTTCTGACCTTTCAGAATCAATGATTCCATTTTTGTATTGTTGAACATTGGACATGCTTAAGCCGGTGCTGTAGGGTGTTAAATATTTTAAACTCTCCATTATCTCGAAACAAACCGAGTCTTTTTTCTATTTTCGTTTTCCATTGCTTCTTACCTTTTCCAGGTTTTTTTCATATTCTTAAGTTTCTTTTTTTATATTTCAATTGAGACGTAAATTGATGTAACTTGATTCAATGATCTTAATCGTCGCGACATTGTTTTGTTCCATTCAATAGTTTAACAACTCGTGTAGCATATAATTTTCTGTAAATAAAGGAGAAATCTTTTTATGAATCTTAAACCCACCAGTTGTTAAAGTCACATTTTAGGTTAATTGCGAAACAAATCGACGGACACTTAACGTTTTATTGGATTTCTAATGTCAGGGTTTAATCAAAGTCTAGGTAATAATGCCAAGAACATAAAACCCAAGCAGACAATCTTGTTTAATGGTTATTTTATTGTAGCATTTTTTCCAGTCTAACACTGACTTGATATATACAGTGTGTGATCTTGAGAAAGAGATTTTGAATATTGTGTTCTAATACGTTAACCTTTCGTTTGATATACTTTTCTGTAAGCTATTATGTATTCTATGTAGATTGTAATTTATGAAGCATTGTTCCATTCATAAACCATGATAGTAATGTTGCCATGACTTAAAGAATGCATTTTATATCATTATAAGGCTAAACTCACAAACTTTTTATAATTTGTTATTAACTTAACAGGTCATGACATTATTAATATTACCTTAAATTAGACCTTACATAAAGGTTATAAAATAGAGTGACATAAAAAACCGAAAGATAACCCATAACGACGAATTGAAAATATTGAAAACTCGGTTGGATTGAGCCTGTACATGGACGGTACTAAGAGTGAAAGTTACCGTCCACGACCCCAGGCACCGGGTAAAGCAGTATCAAACATTTATTATGAAATGGCAAATTTTGAGTTTTGAAAAATCCGCAGATGTTTTCATAAGGCGGTAATCGTGAAACCTTCAATGTGACACATTAGTGCCATTCTGTGAAAAACGGCGTATGGTCAAAACATTTACGAGCGCGTGTGCCCTACACAAGAAAACAATGAATGGAACTATATAAAATTGAATTTGAAAGGAGATCAGAGGTCATGAAGCCTGCATATCACAAATAATCTGTCAAAAGACAAATTCAAAAGGCAGGCAATATATTCTAAGACTGATTCACATCAGGAATACTGGACCCACAGACATATGAAAAAGTCAAAAAGAAACAACTAACAGTACCACAGACACAACACAAATGACGTCAAGGATCTGAAATATATCTTCTCTGATTTTATGTGCAGAAAGTTTCACGGTCTCCACACGGCACAAACAACTTTGATGTGGCAATAAAAAGAGAGACATAGAATCCCTAAAAAAACCAAACTGACAAATTGAAATAAAATTTAAGTCGTTTGATATACTTTAGTACGTCTCAAATCTCATTTCATTTTCATTTGTCAGTGTATCTTACAATACCAGCTTATAACCAATTAATCAAATGCATGCTTGTTTAATGGGTTTAATCTGGAAAAAAATGTCTTTAAAACCTCGGATCAAATATGATGTCATCTAATTGTTTTTATTTCTTTATTACATTATATATTACAAAGTTCACAATTGAATATGGATACAATTTAAAAAAGGATGATAGTACATTAAATTACGCAACGAATTACTTATTGTGAAGATTAAATACATCTATATCTGAGTTAAGGCTGTATAACAAGTTGTAAACTATTACATCAACAATAATTGTTTCACAAGAGATCGTCATTGCTACCATGACAAAGTGTCTCTTTCGGAACTCATCATATTTACTATTTTTAATCAATTAAAGATGTTACGGTATGATTTCTATTTCTTTTTTTAAGCAATATATCATATACTTATAATCTAAAAAGTAAAACCTTTGTATTTGTGTTCATGGCTGACCATTGACGTTTCCAGACAATTACTTTGTAAGCAATTTACATTTAGTTGTCTTGGTGTACTTCATACACAACCATAATGAGAAAGAGATATGTGTAACAGTTACTAGATCGTTATACCGACAGTCTACCAGATAATTCTAGAGGATAGTTGACAGAGAACGGATGAAATCGAAGTAATTAGACATTCATTTTGTTTTATTATCTCCGTTTTGTGAGAACACACCATCTTAATTAAACCACTGATGATAATTAATCGTGTCGTCAAGATAGTTAAGAACTATAGGACATATATTCTAGCTTTAATTGTAAAGGCGCAGCGAATAATTTAGTCATGAATGTGTTACAATTTCGAGAGCTGTTTGAACAAATTTAGTACTGACTTGTAAGAAAAAGGCAAAACGTCGATACCAATAAAAACATAAACATTACAAAAATGTGGTCAATTTCGCGACATTCATTTCTCTTGTATAATATGTTTTTGTATCAATAAGAAGTTTACAGTATATATCTACAAGAGAGTTCAGAGCACCTCTTTTGAACCGTGCATTGACAATCATAGGACAATTCGCAATACAAAATGTTTGTAATCGCTGAAAAATGTTATAAATATATGTAAATACATTTATTTACATTTTGTGTTTAATTTACATAAGAAAATGTTTCTGTGTCTAACGCAGAGTAATCGTTTAGCTTATTTTTTATCAAGCTTGACAACCTTCTTTTAGCAAAAGAAAAAAAATATTTAAAAAAATATGATAATGAAAGCTTCAAGCTAGATTGCCTATTTTTCATATTAAAACTTTCGTTTTTATTTTTTTTACCTAAATGGCATAACATTTACATATAATTAACGCAAAATTAATGGTAACCCTAAACATGTACAGTATAGTGGTTTTTTTTTGTTTGTTGTTTTTTTTCTCACAATAAATAAATGTGTTTTGGGTTTTTTTTATTTATATACACCTTGATACACATTAAAACATCCATAAGCAGTCTTTAAAGAGTTCGACTCTAGAAGGAAGGTGATCATCCTGAATGCATTTCACATAAAATTCAAGGTCATCCTTTCTCAAAAATATTAGATCTTTACAATCTAATGGTGCATAGCAATTCAATCGTCTTATTGTCATTGAGTTTCCAGTCTTATTGCTGATTCTGGAATAACATTGTATTTTAACCCGATTTATATCCCTTTATAGAGTAACGTCAGGATATTTTAGGTTAAAATGTAACATTATCGATAAAGACTACGGTCTGTGGTATTTTATGTCTAAATTTAATTCTAAACAAAAGCCATAATCTCAAAGGATAGAAAACAAAAGTAGGAAATCTTGTTTGATGTTTATTTTATTGCAGTATTTCATAAACACTACAGTAAAGTAAATGATACACTATCAACGGTACGGTAGTTCGATTACCTTTTAAATGCTTTCGGTGTCATCTCCCCTTGCATATGCCCAAGAACAACAATGTCCATATCCGTTACAATATAGTTAGTTGCCATATAAGTACATTTAAACAGAAGCTTCCAAATGCTTGTACAAAGTAAACAGATTCTAATTATACCATCATTTTGGCACTTCATAAAATGAGAACAAAGATCAACAAGGCTAGGCGGCGCTCACAAACTGTAAATCCGACACAACTCAGCAACAGTAGCAATGCGCCCAGGAGGCACTTAACCAAAAACTAAAACATTTTTGTGCGCGTTTCATAACAGTAGAGCTGTTAAAGAAGACTGATTAAATACTGGACGCAGTAAAAGGAGCAAAAATATTAATAAAATCAGCTACGATATAAGTATCCTTCTGTATCAGTATCAAGAAGGCAATAATATTTTGACAAGAGTGAAATATATATATTTTATTTTTCATGATTATAGCATGCTACAAACACATGACGAAAATAGAAATGTGTCAACTGAGCACGGATGTCCTTACGTTCCACTGTTTTGTCGGTCTATAGACGAACAGTAGTGTGAAAACGGAAACGACAGGAAAAGGGCAAATATATATTTCCCTACCTCTAAATTGATGGCATAAAACAAACAGTATATCGTCAATAATCAGCAGTAAATACTTTCTGCAATATTTTACTTTCTTTAACAATAAGCAATCAATCGTAACAAAATATAACCTTATTTTATTAGAATAAATACATGTATTACCCAGATTTATTTACGATCTCTCTGCGAGTTTTATCAATAATAACTCATTCTTAAAATTGTCATATTATTTCGAGTGGATTTACCTACATCTTTCAAATCCTTACAATATTCCAGACTAACTACTTATTTAAAACTAAAGAGTAATTTTCTTTTCTTGTAAAACTTTACTTTGTTGTAGATTTCGATCAAAAGGGCCGTGTTTTTGTGTCTAGCGAAAGAATGAATAAACAGGGATATCATTGAATAAACTATATTTAGATAAAATATTTCATATAAATATTTCTTAACCCATTACTTCATATACACGCCTTTTAACGCCTTTTTCACCCCCCCCTTTTTGTTGTCTCAAATGATGAAAAAATGCCTTATCCAGGCCCTAAACACTTGTTTTTGTTTGAGAAATGTTGTTAAAAAAATTGACCTCTTTTTCGGCGCGGCCCCCCAACCAAAAGATACATCAGGGGGTTGCCAGAAGGGGGATGTGCCCCCTTCTGTTTTGGGGGGTTTGAAGGGGGGCGGAGTCCCCCTCATCGCCAAGAAAATTTTGGACTTGTGAGAGGCTGTAAATGACCCCAGATTGATCATAAGGTAACGTGTAACCAACGCTGAAAAGCATTTGACTCTATCTCAATCCATTGATAAGTTGCAGCACTTGGAAATCAATTTTGATGGAAAAAATCAACGCAAAATAGTGATTTTTGGCAATTTTGAGATGTCCCCTCGTTGCCATGGTAACAGAAAATTTAAGTCTGAGCATGTTGTTGCAAGGACAATGGTTCAGTCAACATTTGTGCCAAGTTTGATTAGTGTTGAAGCAGTTTTTTATAGTATTATAGCAATTTGAACTTGTAACGGGAGACTTTTCAATGAAAACAGCCATTTTTCACAAAATGCTCATGAAGCAATGGGTTAATGAAAAAAATAAAAAAATCTACAAAACAACAATTTTTCTTCAAATTTATATGACAGGCCATGTTTAAACATGAAAAAACGCGATTTAGGGTAATTTCAAGTATTTTCATCATTTTCAGTTAACCCATTACTTCATATACACGCCTTTTAACGCCTTTTTCACCCCCCCCCCTTTTTGTTGTCTCAAATGATGAAAAAATGCCTTATCCAGGCCCTAAACACTTGTTTTTGTTTGAGAAATGTTGTTAAAAAAATTGACCTCTTTTTCGGCGCGGCCCCCCAACCAAAAGATACATCAGGGGGTTGCCAGAAGGGGGATGTGCCCCCTTCTGTTTTGGGGGTTTGAAGGGGGGCGGAGTCCCCCTCATCGCCAAGAAAATTTTGGACTTGTGAGAGGCTGTAAATGACCCCAGATTGATCATAAGGTAACGTGTAACCAACGCTGAAAAGCATTTGACTCTATCTCAATCCATTGATAAGTTGCAGCACTTGGAAATCAATTTTGATGGAAAAAATCAACGCAAAATAGTGATTTTTGGCAATTTTGAGATGTCCCCTCGTTGCCATGGTAACAGAAAATTTAAGTCTGAGCATGTTGTTGCAAGGACAATGGTTCAGTCAACATTTGTGCCAAGTTTGATTAGTGTTGAAGCAGTTTTTTATAGTATTATAGCAATTTGAACTTGTAACGGGAGACTTTTCAATGAAAACAGCCATTTTTCACAAATGCTCATGAAGCAATGGGTTAATGAAAAAAATAAAAAAATCTACAAAACAACAATTTTTCTTCAAATTTATATGACAGGCCATGTTTAAACATGAAAAAACGCGATTTAGGGTAATTTCAAGTATTTTCATCATTTTCAGTTAACCCATTACTTCATATACACGCCTTTTAACGCCTTTTTCACCCCCCCCCTTTTTGTTGTCTCAAATGATGAAAAAATGCCTTATCCAGGCCCTAAACACTTGTTTTTGTTTGAGAAATGTTGTTAAAAAAATTGACCTCTTTTTCGGCGCGGCCCCCCAACCAAAAGATACATCAGGGGGTTGCCAGAAGGGGGATGTGCCCCCTTCTGTTTTGGGGGGTTTGAAGGGGGGCGGAGTCCCCCTCATCGCCAAGAAAATTTTGGACTTGTGAGAGGCTGTAAATGACCCCAGATTGATCATAAGGTAACGTGTAACCAACGCTGAAAAGCATTTGACTCTATCTCAATCCATTGATAAGTTGCAGCACTTGGAAATCAATTTTGATGGAAAAAATCAACGCAAAATAGTGATTTTTGGCAATTTTGAGATGTCCCCTCGTTGCCATGGTAACAGAAAATTTAAGTCTGAGCATGTTGTTGCAAGGACAATGGTTCAGTCAACATTTGTGCCAAGTTTGATTAGTGTTGAAGCAGTTTTTATAGTATTATAGCAATTTGAACTTGTAACGGGAGACTTTTCAATGAAAACAGCCATTTTTCACAAAATGCTCATGAAGCAATGGGTTAATGAAAAAAATAAAAAAATCTACAAAACAACAATTTTTCTTCAAATTTATATGACAGGCCATGTTTAAACATGAAAAAACGCGATTTAGGGTAATTTCAAGTATTTTCATCATTTTCAGTTAACCCATTACTTCATATACACGCCTTTTAACGCCTTTTTCACCCCCCCCCCTTTTTGTTGTCTCAAATGATGAAAAAATGCCTTATCCAGGCCCTAAACACTTGTTTTTGTTTGAGAAATGTTGTTAAAAAAATTGACCTCTTTTTCGGCGCGGCCCCCCAACCAAAAGATACATCAGGGGGTTGCCAGAAGGGGGATGTGCCCCCTTCTGTTTTGGGGGGTTTGAAGGGGGGCGGAGTCCCCCTCATCGCCAAGAAAATTTTGGACTTGTGAGAGGCTGTAAATGACCCCAGATTGATCATAAGGTAACGTGTAACCAACGCTGAAAAGCATTTGACTCTATCTCAATCCATTGATAAGTTGCAGCACTTGGAAATCAATTTTGATGGAAAAAATCAACGCAAAATAGTGATTTTTGGCAATTTTGAGATGTCCCCTCGTTGCCATGGTAACAGAAAATTTAAGTCTGAGCATGTTGTTGCAAGGACAATGGTTCAGTCAACATTTGTGCCAAGTTTGATTAGTGTTGAAGCAGTTTTTATAGTATTATAGCAATTTGAACTTGTAACGGGAGACTTTTCAATGAAAACAGCCATTTTTCACAAATGCTCATGAAGCAATGGGTTAAAATGTTTTTCCAGTCACCTAGTCATTATAAATCAGTTGTATAACATATAAAGCACAATTAACTTTTAATGGCATTTCTAATGTCAAGGTTTAATTCTAGTCTAGGCAAACAATCTCAAAAGAAATACAACAAAAGCAGACAATCTTGTTTGATGTTTATTTTATTGCAGTATTTCATCAACACTACAGTGAAATAAAATATAAATCATCCAAATTGAGAGATTCCATAATTCATGTTAAAGTACCTTTTATATCAATGGTTAGTATTCACACAAAAACACAACTTTCATGGCATATATAACTTCATTTCTTAAAGATATATTGTATTCACATCTTATAATTTACAATTACCAGGTAATAGCACACCTATTTTATTGTTTAATATAGATGTTTAATTTAGCACCAACAATAAGTGAAATGTTAAAATAATCATACAGAGTTTTTGTTAAACAACCTAATTTGCCTAACACTTACATAATGAGCTAAAAGTAGAAACATTTGTTTAGTATATAGTGCAAAAAAACATACGAAAATAATAAGCTTAGATTATTAAACAATTACACAATAATATGGTAAATCAACTCAAAATACTTCAATCAACAAAATGTAAAATTAAACATTATTGCTTTAATAAACAGAAGATTTCTACTCATCATATCATGTTAGTATTATGAATAATGACTAATGGCACTTTAACACTCGTAAACATGTATCCTATTAGACTAGAATACTTATTTTTTATGCAATATAAATATTGAATATATAATATTAATTCCATGAATGATGAAAGGGAGACAACTAAACATTTTTCTTCACAGGGCAAGTCAATTTGTAACAACTCTAGTGTAATCTTTAAGTTAAGTGGTTCATAACAAAAGGTCTGCAATTCTATAAATTGTTAAAGAAATATAGTATAATTTATCATATAAATGATATTTAATCACACAGAAAAACTTTTTTCACAAATATTTTATTAGAACATCATTATTGTTTTTTTATAAACATTTGAAATAATTATGGAAAATGTACCTATTTTAGACCTGTCAACTTTAAATCATTCACTTCATATTAGCAATTATAGCAATCTCAATTGATAGCTTTAATAACTCATAGAATTATGTATATAGAAAAATAATACACCCAGAAACATGTTTACATGTAAGATCCTACTCTGAATATTTTATTAACAATGAACAATGTTATGACTAGACAACAAATCAAACAAATACACAACGGTTTTGTATTTCTATGGCAACCCTATAAAATATGTACAATGCTAAGTCATTTAAATCTAACATCAATTCCGGTCATATGATTTCTTTTCTAGCAATTCATTAACTTATTTGGAAAGTTACTAATGAATGCTATGAACTCTGGACCCTTGAGTGAGTTTGGCAGGAGGAGATTATCAAGATGCATGCACCTGTGAAGTTTGAAGACTTAAGGTGGACGAACTTGTGCATTATACAAAGATCAAGTTTTGTCATAATTATACTGACACAAAAAAGGAATAAAAAGACTAAAAACATTATGCCCTCCCGAAACTGTTTATTGTGTAACAAATTTAAAACAGTATGGCTATAAAGTGTTATGGTTAAAAAAACAAAAACATTATTTATGAAAAATAACAACTTTCTTTATTGTTATAAAAAAGTTTGGTTATCTTCACACTTTAACAATATATAGGGCTAAATCTTTTTTTTAAATATCAAAATTTAGCCTTGATACAAAACTGCAAATCAAGTATGGAATTGACCTGACACTGATGTATAATTAAAGGCACATCAAATGGTGACATTGCTGGAATCGTTTAAAGAAAACAAACTTTTGGTATCTTTAAAACATTAATGAAAAATAAAGTAACAACCTAATAAGCTAAGTGATGTTAAAATGTCATACATCTACATCAACACAGTGAAAAGAGAAGTAAAAAAGTAAAATAACAGATTGCCTAATTCAAAGAATATCATGATGCGTTGAGCAAAATGGAGAGAGAAATAAGGTAAAGAAGTGATGAGAACACCCTAAAAACTACTTTTGAGCAGCATAGTTCACAGCAATTAAAATTGAATGTAAGAATACAACAGTAGAAAATAATCCTACTTAGTGTGAGTAACAATATGTCGGCTGTTTTTAAATCTTGACATTTTATCCATATTGATAACATGTAGTAAAATACATGTATGTTACAAGTAGCACTTTTTAAAGTAATTAATACATGTAGGTTTTATAACATTTAAGATTATGTAAAACTGACATGTATGTCAACTTTAAAAATGGATACAACTGGACTCGACTTTAAAATTGATACTATAACACTTCAGTTTCGGATAAAATCTATAATGTTTGATTTGAGAGAAATGTAACTAGAAAACAAATGTGATACTGAAGCCAATTTTCAAATAAATTCCCACATTAGATGAAATGTCAGAGAAGCTAGTAACCTGTAGAATTGTTGACAGTAGTGTACAATATAATTATGATCAAAAAGTAACTAATGAAGTGCATAAAAACAATTTTAACAAAAACAATTTAATATTTAAAAGGTGAGTGTGCATTAACAAAGTTATTTTAATTATCTCCTATAATATTCTAACAAAGAAAAAAATCGGCAGTAAATAGCAAACATGTTTTGCATGCTTTAAAACGACTAACAAAAACATTTGGTCCCTATATACATAAAAAGAAATTTATGAAAACTTGAAAGAATATATATAAAAATAGAACTAAGCGTAATGCATAAAGAAAAACAAAGACAGTTGGTTGTAAAATATTAATTTCTCACTTTTTTTCATTAAAATTTTCTTTCTTCCAAAAATTGTCACAGGGTGAGAAAAATGTGCAGCTTGACAAGTATTGAACTACTGTTACCCTATGAGTACTGTTCCTATGCTCTACCAACTGAGCTTTGAGGCTGCTTACACATTTGCTCCATCCGCTAACAATAAAGCAGTTCTTTCCCATGACACAATTATTTTATCTTTCTTGAACAAGAAAATGTATAACATCAATGTTTTACTTATTATCCTATATATAATAAATGATATTAATAAATGAAAGCAAACAAATAAGATCTATACAGACAATGTCTACAAGACTACCTTGATTATAATAAAACATCACCTATAAAAGAAAACTTATGGTTATTGTACAAAGTGATATGACAAATTTATTGTTTAAAACCTAATTATTCTGAGATTTTTAAGTTTTCCAAAGTAAAATATGATATCAATGCAATGTCAACAATAGTAAATGTGTTACACTAAAAACTTTCAGAGCTATAATTCAAAGTAACGTGTTTTAATTACATCTAGCCCAGTCAATAACTTTTTCAGAACTGTTTTTATGAAAATTCACAATCAAGTATCTGAAAATAACAGAAAATTCCCAACAACTAATGTATTTAAAGTCCATACTGCCTAATAATAAACATTTTACTATAATTGTTATTTAGATAAACAAGTATAAAGCAACATTGACTGTAGAAAAACAGTGTTAGCGTCATGACCTTGTAGGGTTTTTATCTATCTTTTATACAACTGTACATATCAATCAAAAAATGAACAAAATTAATCATCAAATTTTCTATAATAAATTTTAAAACATGTATTCCTTTTTTTTTGTTCGAACCAACTAAAAGTTTAAGTTAAGAAAATTATAAAAAAAAAAAAAATCCACAAAAATCACAAAAAATGTTCCTTAAACTTAAATCAAACCAACAACCAGATATCAATTGTGAAAAGATAAAATAATGCAAGTATAAATGTTATTTTCACTGTAACAGAATTCATACAAAATGTCCCTGGAAGATACTTGTAAATAAAGCAGTGGTTTTTATTTTATAATACAAATCCTAATACTGCTTATCAAACTAACTTAATATTATCATCTACATAAATGATTTGTGTAAGAAAGTGTAGAAATCTATTATTGGCACCCTTGGACTTGACCCACAGACCCTTAACTTAATCTAAAGGAAGAATTCCATGCAAGTTTATAATCTATACAAAAAACTACTAAGGCTTACTTCAAATAAAAAAGTAAATAATAATAAATACTCAGTGTATAATAAAATTTAAAAAATAACACAATACATGGTTCTTTTAAATTACTAACTTTCTGGTCAACTACAATAAATGTGTATAAAATAGAGAAAACCAGAATCCCCAAAAAACACCCAAAACGGCTAAATTGAAAATGTAAAAAGGAAAACTTTGATATAATAAAAAGATCAGCTGTTTTAAAAATACTTGCTACATTCATAACAACCTACTCATAACCATAACTTTTCAAACTGGGAAATTTACAAAATTTATATCATAGATCATTTCATGTTTTGTTACACTTTACTTTTAAACAATATCATGTTTGCTTTTGATTCAGTCTTATAGTCTGTTTTTATTTCTATGTAAAATCTATAGTAATTTTTTATCAAATATCTTTTTTTTAAACTTCAGTTTTTACAGTTTTCATCATTTGTGATTTATCTCATGAGATCTTGAATTAATGAGGTCATTTTGTATAAATAAAGTCATCAGTGTCCAATTAGTTCAGTTTTATGACAAAGTTGATACCTTTATGTGAAAATCAAGAAATTTAGCATTAATATTGATGCTTAAAGTCTTTAAAACAATTTAAAATTAACCATTTACCTTCAAAATGTTTGCCTATAAAATATATAATTAAGATATAATTTTTTTTTTAAAAATTGCAGTAAATATGGTGCTTAAAGACAAAAGCAATACCTCTGTATTATATAGAAAAAATCTGATCCATTCAATAGCTTTGTAAAACAATGAGAATTGATGGTGTTATGAACAGTGTAAAGGCACTTCTATAGTACATGAATTTTACAGGTTGTAGATTTGTCGATTTAATACTATAATGTTTTAAAGACGTTTTTGGGAGTTTTTATATAGACATTTATGCAAAATTAAAACTGTTCAATAGAGTTTCATAAAACTTGGCATGTTTTTTTAATTTTAATTTTGCCTATATATCTATATGAAACTCCCGAAAACGTCCTTAACTTCTAAACAGAAATCATAGTTTCAACTATTCTCTTCTCTAACATTGCTATTTAAAGGTATAATTACAGTTTACTTAAACATACACAAACCATCCCCCTTAACAAAACAACAACCATACATAACAAAACCGACACAAGCCTATAAATATCTTGTCATTTTTTCTCAACACAAAAACATCTTCCTTTCGTAAATTGAGTGGGTAAATTGTACAATGAACATGCATCTGTTTGTTGTTGTTTCTTTTTATAATTTTAAGCATGTATATTATTTCAATGAAGTTTTATTTTGTTCTTTCAATTTAGCACACCTCTATAATGATTCTAAATTTAGATTTTTCTCCAACAAAAGCTGTCAGTAGGACAGCGTGCTCAATTATTCTCAATGCTTGATAGTAATATAAAGAATCACTAAAGAACACCCCAAAAAGCAAAACTGCCAATGTTGCAGGCTCTGTTTGATTTAGCCTGTAGCCTATTAATGGACAGAGCCTGGATAATGTAGTATTTCTAAAGTGCAAAAATGGCCATATTTCTGTCAAAATTCAAGTTATGAGTTGATGGCCTTATGAGACAGAGACTTTCTATTATGCTCTTCAATAAGTGTTTAAACCTATTCCCTTCAGTAGTTTTGAAAATACCGACTTGCACACAAAAACTTAACCAAGGTGTGATGTTGACGCCAGGGTAAGAACAATAGCTCTCCCTATTCTAATAGACGAGCTAACAAATACCACTAACAAGCTGTGCAAAAAGCAGTCAAAACTTGGTGGTTTGCTGAATTATTACCAGACTTCATTAGGTCCTCATATGCTTTTTATCCTATAGGAAAGTCCTCATGTTATCAAGATGAGGAGGTTTTGAACATTTAAATCAAAATAATATACAAATAATTCACCTTGGGTGTATATTGGCATTATATGATACTTTACTATTAATAATGAAATACTTAAGTAATGCCCTTGTAGTTTGATTGCATATTTAAATTTCAAGCTTAACTTATGACATTTTATTCCACAATTACAAACAAATTATTGCCATATTCTATCAGTTGTAAAAGATAAGTATCTGTCACCTACATGTCACACAACTTCCAAATCACATAAAATTCTAACATAAATGCATTTTCTCACCTTCTTTGACCCTTTAACCTTTTGTACATTATTTATAATTGCAAAAATAGGAAGTGTATATATTAAAAATAAATTTCTCTAGGTATTCTTGTTCTCAGCTCAGTTTTCCCAGCTCAGCTTTCCTGATTATCTCATAGGCAGTGAAAACACAGGAGTCAAATATACCCGCAACAGTAAATGTTCCTCCTACAATGGCACATACCTACAAATAGTAACAAAAACATACCTATAAATAGTAACAAATACATACCTATAAATAGTAACAAAAACATACCTATAAATAGTAACAAATACATATCTATAAATAGTAACAAGACATAATAAAGTAACATAAATAAACATTTCAAGTGGCAGGTATCTGCAAGACTTAGTACAGTATAGACCTTTTAATAGTTACATTATAAAATTCAATATGGTGGTTTAATTCTATATATAGTTACATCATTTAAATTCTATAAATAGCAACATAATTTAAATTCTATAAATAGTAACATATTAAAATTTCACACAACAGTAAACATCAATAAATATAAACATGAGAACAAAAAACAGTGGGACATATCTTATTATCTAGCTAAAAAGAGCATTCTAGTATGCTTCAAGTTATTCACCTAATAAACTCAAAGGGCACATGGATTATAAGGCACTATATGGATGGCATAAAAAGAAATGCTTAAATGTCATAGGACATCATATCTGACTTCAATAAACCAAACGACATCAGGAAATTTACTTCTCCATTCAATTTAATTCAACATTTCTTTTATAAATTTTCATTTTTTATATTAGCATGACTTGTTAGAATAGAATGGAATGGCCGCGTGGATTCAAACCCCATCAGGGGCAAGCCTTTGTTTCCTCGAGCAAAAACTTTACATTCATTGCTTTGTTATGGTTGTTTCCAGGAACAAATTTGGGAGTGTTTATAGCTTATAGCTTTCAACACAATCAAACTAAAATTTATTCGTATAAACACAAAGTACAGTTAATCATTCAAATGCTTAGTAATTAATCACTCAAGCCTACCAGACTTTGTGATTATCTTCCTGCAAATATGAACTCAAACTGAGCATAATTCTACAACATTATAATTAAATATAATTCAGCTTTCCACCTAACAGATCTTTTTTTTCTTTCTAACATTAAATTTCAGTTGTGTTTAAGTTGCATCAACATAAGATAAGTCATATGGAAGGTTTCTATCTTTACTGGTGGAGGAAGACCTTAGGTGCCCCTAAATGAATTATTTCAATCATAAACACAGACACAAGTAGAACCATCAACATTCTGTAAGCTAGCTGGATAGCTTCCTCACATGAAAGAATCCAAAGTCCCCATCAGGATTCAAACACATAGCAATGAGAAGCAAGCGGCTTAAAGTCAACAACCTTAACCATTTGGCCAAGGATGTTCCCATACACAGAAAGATACTCAAAATGATATAACTTTATCATGCACAAAGATTTTGAGTTTAGAAATATAACATCATGTTTTCAGATGGCCAAACTAGTACTTGGCACATTTTTTTTAACATGGGGGTATATGTAACATATGAAACAAAACCTTTCTAACTTTACTAAGTTTTTTTATAATAATGCTTGGGTCTTGGAAATTTTTAAATGTTAACATTTAAATAAAGTGTGCACACAAATATTAACAAGGTATCTATTAATCATGGCAAAACTTATCACAAAATTATGAATTATTGTACAAGAAGATGCATCAAGTATTTTACTGACCCTTACTGACATCCTATGATTATCTCTGTAATGTTCTTTTGCCACAAACAATTGAGATTTTAATGTGTGGTTGTTGACTCAATATTTTAGAATATTATTAATTGGAAAATATTTTCTAATCAGTAAAAACCAGGCTTTATTTTTTTGCTTTGCAACTGAATTTTTTTAGTTGAAATAGACCTATCTTATATTAGGTTATTTCTTTTCAGCATTCATAAAGAAGGATTGTCGCTGGTGCAACTCAATATAATCTAATATAACAAGGGAGCTTGCTAAATAAAAATTCTGATACTAAAAGTAATAAGCCTATGTCACCAGTATAGAGCCAGACCAGCCTGCACATGTGGAAACCTGCATTATTTGTGCAGTCTGACCAGGCTCTATACTGTTTGGTGACCAAATTTTCATCTTGATATCCCCAAAATTGATAATAGACAGTTCCTAAAATGGAAGCTGGATAAGTCCATTTAAAAATTCAGCTGTTTTAGAGTTCAGCTGGTCAGATGTATAGTTTGCTATTATAAAATAATTCAAAGTTTTCAGTGAAACTAAAGCCTAAAGAGCTGGATGTCACATCAATAACAATGACCTGCTTTCAATTTGATATATTGGGCATTATAGATCTAACTATATTAAGAAAGATTACAGCACTAAATTTTGTTAGAATTACTTCAGAAATGAATTAGATAAACAAAGTACAGTACTTATTGTTACTTTAGAAAGACAAACTCTGCGAATTTTCTTATTTGATATACAATTAAAACTAATTACTTTATCTTTATACTTTTCAACTGTTTGAATGCTAAAGCAATCTTTGCCTAAATAATACTTAAATTAGACCTTCTGCTGTAAAGTCAGGACATTTTATTATTGATAGTGACTCTGAAATTCTTTAATTTTGCTAATGCTGTAATTCATGAGATGTTACTGAAAAAAACAAATTCAATGGTTAAAATGGTTAACATTTTCTTTTTCTGTTGTCGAAGAGTTTTGTTCTGTAAACGAGTTTTGTGTGAATAAATTTAATGTATGTAACTATCCTGTATAGATGAATTGTATTTGGTTCATATTTAATCATGTGCTGAAAAAAACACCTGAATCTCAGTGATATGAATGGCAATGACTTACACATGTCATGAGTTTAGGGCCAAGAAAAGATGTATATTATATTCTTTACTGTTAACTGCTAATTGATATTTCTATTATATTGAAACCATTAAACAATCACATTGGAAAGCTACAATTTCATAGCATTGTAAATCCATTATACAAATTAAGTGATGAAAAGGAAAGATTCAATCAATTAACATACAAATATTGTAAGATGATGAAGTGAATGAAGATCAAAGTCTATATGGTCTTGGCTAATGTGATATTCCCTTCATCAAAAGGCCAAGGCAAGTCAGGACCACAGGCTTGGATAATTAACCAGATTTACAATAACTGTTTAATTATATGACTAAATTAAAAAATTTCATTTGTTAAAATTTCAAAGTCATCCAATTTCCTTTATTCAACCATATAAGGCCTAAATAAGCGGATGAAAATAACAGAATTGTTTTCTGTTTTTGACATTTGAATCTCTTTCTAAAGTGTGTAAATGTTCATATGAATGAGAAACAAAATGCCTTTATCCTTTAAAGTTTTTTTGACAGAAAGAATGACGTCTGAGTCTGTGCTTTACATATGGTGTTTTATCACATACCCATGCCACTTTTACGACTCCATAAAAACGGTATTGCACAGCTGTGCATATATTTTGACATGACGTCATTTGTATTATACAAACATATCTGTAAAGATGTGCTCAATGTTAGCATTACACTAAATGTAGAGGCGTGTCAATAAAAAAGAGATTTTTTTTTTTCACTTAAACCAGGATTTATTTTGGGTATGTGATTAACAGAATATTATATTTGTGTAATTTCATTACTAAATTTATTGAACTTGTTAAATTAAATAATATTATGCTCGCCAGAGCCTCACATAATATAATTTAATTAAACTTGTTCAATAAATTCAGTATTAAACTTACACACATTCAATATGCTCTATGTATTAAATAACTTAGTTTTTCATTTGAGGGCTATAAGTACCATATATCCTGTACAGCCTTAAAACCTTTTGGTTTCTATTAATAGATGGTTAAATTTAGCCCCACTCTTTATTACACAGTTTTGTAGTCCATGTCATTTTCTTTTCACCATCAAACGTAACACTGGAAAATTTTAAGTCATATTATTATACAATGTACATGATACTTAATAGTGCTGTATATTTCAGGTGTGGTATATGGGTGTATAGGTATGAAATGTGAAAAGTAAAGTTTATTCAGGATAATGCAAGTGTAATAAAAATATGATTTTTATGTAATAGAACTTTTCTAGCTCATTTTAACAGATTTAATATTTTCAGAAAATATAGAGCTATTCTGATGGGATTGTATCTCAAAAGTTTACTATGTATGCAAAATTGTGGCCACAGAGCAAGTATAAATATTATATGCAATCAACAAAAGTGATGCTTTATCCATTAGAAGGCACACATTAATAATTTTCTCTCATCATATTAATTCTGTAAATTGTGTTAAGAAAATGTAAAGCCTTTGAATTTATTTTTCATTTAAAGAAAATTATATGAATGTAATGTAAAAGTTAACCTCAATACAACCATTAGGTGTAAAATACGGAAAATCCATCTGAGCTGTGAAAATGACTTTGCTTACAAATGGGAGTTTATATGGCTTATAAAGTTCAACAATAGTTACATGTTTGTGTAAGAATATGAAAGATGACATAATAAGGTATATGTTTATACATGTATAAGAACGTGTGTGTAATAGATTATGTGTATCATAATTGTATAGTCTTTACTCAACTATATACGTTGAAAGATACCCAGTATACCTTGAGAAAAAAATGAATATCTCAGTTGCTAAGCAACCAAACAAATTCCTGGCCCAAAACCAGAGCTTTAGCTAAAAGAAGGGATGAAAATTTGTCACTAATATTACTGTAAAAATCAAAGATGGGATAAAATTTAAACAAAATAAAATGTCAAAAATAAAAACCCAGCTTTGAAAAAGAAATGTGACAAAATAATAAGAGCAAGTTTTGTGTTGTCTAAATGCAAACTGATGATAAACTACTAACAAAGATGAGAACAGCATGAAAACTGAGTTAAGCTTTAGAAAAAGCAAAGTCTATGTTACATATACAACCAGTTAAAAAAAACACCTTGCGCCAATTACTCACGGTTGTCAAGAAGTGATAAAATGGCTTTTGAGATTCCGTATATCGTACGGTGATTGGGCTCATTTCATACTTGAACCAGACTGCAGGCATTCGGTTTGGTATCATCTTTTCCTGTGATTATTTTATTTGACAAAGGGAAAATGAGAAAAGAAACATATTTTAAATAATAATTAAGACCTTGTCACTGATCAGAAAGTAATAGTAATGAGTGATTTAAGAATCAATCAAGCAGGGGAGAGCACTCTGTACCACATTTTTCATGTATATTATCCAATAATATACATGTATATTGTAAAATTCAAACACATAATCTACATCTGCTTGTAAATTAAGATTCCAGAAATCACTCATTACTTTCCATCTGAATCACAAAGTCTTTAATAAACTGTCAATTCTTATAAAGGCACCATACTTTTTTTTTTGCCTTCAATATTTATGTTCTTGTTCAGCAGTTTCTCTTTTTTTTTCCTAAATTTTTGCCCCCCCCCCCCAAAAAAAATGATTATCAAGGGCTATAAATGGTCAAAAAGTATGCTATCTTTACAAAATTTACAGTTTAATGCATGATATAATAAATAAGCTGGAGTTTGAAATTCTAAAGACTTTTCATAATTTTTCATTAAATTTATCAAAATTTTTATTTATTAAAGCATTCTCAGAATAAAATTTAAAAGTGTAACACTGTTTCTAAATTTCAAACTCACAGCTTTAAAGCACATTTGCCCTATTTGACCCGTGTGCATGTTGATTTTCACGGGACAGCTCCACTTACCGTAGTGAGAAAATGATAAAAAGGTTGCCTTCTTTCTGTATACTGTACTGTAATAGGACTCATTTCATATCTGAACCAGATAGCTGGCATCATATGGCCTCCATGACCATACTGAATTATTTCCTAATCACAATATAAAAACATTCTGATGAAACTACTTTATTATATAAATGTCATCCATAACCAGGTTGGAGTCATACTTATAAAGAAAGACCATCATTTAAAAACAAAGGCCATCATTCAAAAAACATAGACCATCATTTATAAACAAAGATAGATAAAATCTACACCTTTCATTTTTGGTGGATTTCTTTTAAATTTTTTAAAATTCTGATTACAGTATCTACTAAACATGTTTCACACATTAATGTAAAGACCTCTATAACAACAACTGCAATCACTATATTGTTCTCCTACTAACAGTTTTGACAAGCTAGAGTCGGATCCATTAAATCACCACAACTATTACATTTTACAAAATTATAATATTGTATGTGATGTAACTTATTATCAATTGAACTTGATCCCTTATTGAAAACTTCAAAATTAAGGTGGTTTATAGAAAGAAGAAATAATTTTTTTTTTATTAGACAGTCATATACATTTACATGTATCTCATCATACATCAACTAGTAATACATATAAAACATTCATACAGCACTATAAGCCTGTATCTCAAACTTTTTGACGAGTCTTTAAGAGAATCTGTCTCTTCTGAAAAAACATACTGTGTATTAAGAAAACATATTCCTGTAACAGTAAATACTTTGAGTGGCTTTCTTTAAATGCGCTGTAGCAGAGATAAAAAATTCCACTCTTCCACTCATAATTACGAGTAGAATTACGAGAACTCGATGCATGACGAGTAGAAAAATGTTGCCTGCACAATGGATCTAAAAGCTACTCATCCAGGATGAGTGACTCTGAAAATATGTTTGATGCCTGCTGTAGACTGATAAATAATAATGATATTTACCCTGTATGAGTATGTATATTGATATGGGAATCGTTTTGAATTATCTTTGTTGACATAAACAGATGGCACTACTCTGATGATGTAATCATGTGTGGCTTGAGCTGAAACATGATAATGTAAGTTTAGTTTTAATATTTTCAATCATATAACAGTATATGTTTTAAAAAATATAGATTTAAATAGTACACAAAATGAAAACTTATGAAGCTTATTCAAATAACTATAGTCTGTTTCATCAAACTAGACTCCTGGCGTACAGAATAGTCTGTTACTTAAAATATGGAAACAAAGATTTTAAAGGAAGGGCAGCATTCAATGAATGCATTCCCAAACAAAAGTCAGAACCGACAGCAAGGAGCTCAGCATGACAACCTTGTTTTAAATAAAGTTAAAAAGCTAAGTGGCTTGATTAAATCTCTTTCTAGTTTCCTTCACTGTACTCAAGCACTGGTAAGGCAGAAACAAGAAATTATATTTTTTCTTTGTATTTTAAGGAATATTATTAATTTAGGTGTTTTCACACTTACCATTTCCATTTGTTTTATCTAAACTTTCCATGGGGTTAAAAGATCCTCTCACAGTCTGTAAGCATATATCATTAAAAATTATTCAGATTATGAAGACGCATTCATACACATATGATTTTTGTTTTAACTACCGGTAACTAACGTCTACAGAAAAAGAGTGTTGCTTACAATTATGTTATTAGTATTAATTTACTAGAATGTAACTTGATGTACAAAATGCACAATATTCCAACTTTCTTATACAATTATGTCATTTAAAATCAATCAAACTTCAGCCCATGAAGATATTTGCAAACTGGGGTCTTTTTCACAAATCAAGAAAAGTCAATTAATTTCTTAATATATAAAAATAACTTGGAAAGCTGCATATCTTAATAACAAATGAACTATTATTTGGATAACACACTTTTTGTGACAATTTTGATATTCAAGATGTTCTTGAATCTTGAAATAGTGGAAAAAATTAAGTCACCACAAATTAAACTTTTTTTACAGTAATCAAAAATTAAGAATTATTTTTATAAACCTACTTTTCCTTCCTCTAAGTCCATACCGAACCTGAGTTTATGAACAACATGCCTCATGTCACCTTGAGCTGGCTGGTTCTTTGCTGCATGTGTTGAAACATGAAAATTACCTGGAACCTAAAGAAGAAAAATAACTTTAAAGTTTTTTCTCATATAGAGTTACTTGGAACATAAAATAGAAAATTAAAGACAAAACGAATACATGTACCGGAACTTTGAGGCTAAAATTAGAATAAGACACAAGTCATCCAAGTATCATTATACAGTCAAACCTGTGAACAAAGGACATGCAAGGGAGAGACCAAAGATGGCCATTAAGTAGACAAATGGGCTTTATTTGTATGTTACTTTGTTCTTTTTAATCAATGATATGTTGTGGAAGAGTGACCTTTATTTAAATGGTGATATTTTTTCGGAGGTGATCTTAAACCAAGTTTTACTGTATGTTTTGTAGTGTTTTTTGCTGAAAGGCTTGTAAAGAAAAAATAAGTAAAAATATACTAAGTAAACATAATTTTTGTGAATTGCTTCACCAAAGCCAAGTGATTGGTGTCATTAACTGCATATAATTTGCTGCAATTAGGTAATAAAGGATTGTAAACTGATGGAAAATTGAATCATCTTATGTTAAGAAGCTATCCAACTAGCTAACAGGTGGTCAACACTTCTATAATGGATAAAGTCATCATATAACACTAAAAATATTTGTTTACAACAAAAAAAAAACCTCCAGAATTTGTCATAATTGTACCAAGGTTTTTCACTTATATGCAATCTAGATGAGATTTATCTGTGTCTCTAAGAGCACAAAGTTTCCCACAAACCTTGTTTATTAAGAAATGTGTTTCCATTCTACAACCATTATCTTCATTCTGTGGGATTTTTTCTGTGTTGTCCTGGAAACCAACTTCATGTCTTCCCATATCATCCTGAATGTCCAATCCTACAACTAGATAATTTTAGATAATTTAAGATGAATATTCATTAATTTTTACATAATTTTTTTTGTACAGCTTAAGAATATGAAAATAATGATATATGTGTTCTTTGACGTATTCTTTTTCTAAATTTAACTTGTAAGCATTATTTTTAAAAGTCTATAAGTTTGTTTTACTCCTTTGAAATTGTGTTCAAACTGTACAATTTACTTCCCCACCCTGCCCTCATGCTACATTATAATGGTACACAGACAGACTTTTTTGACCACTAACAAGGACGTATTAAAGAGTACTTTTGATAAAATATCAGTAACTTCTAGTGATGCAGTTATGATTAATTTAACATCTAATAAGGGACTCATGTGAGGGATTCTTTTTTCTCATGCATTTTTAAAACAATCACTCTTTCAATTAAAGTATTATCAATATGGTAGAATTGTTACTAACACAAATAGTTACTTGTATTGTGCACATTAAAAGAGCCTAACATAACTAATACCTTCAACCTGCTGGCTTTATGTAATGGATTTTCATTCAAAGTTTAAAGGCCCATTATGCCCAAAAATGCTTTTTATTCTTATTTTGAAAAAGCTTTTTATTTTTAGTGTTTTATAATAGTTTGCAAAAAGATACTTTTTGGATGAATACCTGAACCTTCTTTTGCTTACATTGCTTGTTGGCTAAAAGTACATAATAATTTATAGAGATTTTGAATTTTGTGTAGAAGTCAAAACACTTCTTTGTCTACATTTTGCTACTTTTTTTAACAAATAACTTCACATTCAGTGCTTCTTTCTACAAGTGATAAGCATCTCACTCATTTTTGCAATTCTAAACAGTGAAAATATATTTGTTTCTGAGGCTTCATGTGTCTTTAAGGGATTTTAATAACTGATGTATCAACAGTTAGAGTATGGTAAGACGGCAAGTGGATGTGCAAGCTGGTCTGGATCTATACTGGTGGCAAAGGTTTAGTCATTACTTTAGTTCCAGCAGATTAAACTCTTGTGATAAATACAAATAATGGTATCATCTGTATATTGTAACTTAACTGTAATGTAAGAGTAATCTCCTTATGAACAGCTGTTTCACAAATGACCTAGATAAGATGTATGTACAACAAAGTCACAGGGCCAATGTAGACAGATTATTGTAGGCTAAACTTTGACATGCCTGAAAACTTTACAAGGTCTCTTAATTTTGGGTAATTAAAATACATTGCTAGTTTCTACGGAAGCGTCCTGGTGCCAATTTAACATGTTCTATAAAAATTGAAAACTCCTACGTTGGAGATAGAAAAGCCTAATTAGGAGTTTATAACTCCTATGTAGGAGATATAAAGTCCTACGTAGAAGTTTGTAAGCCCTTCGTAGGACTTTAAAACTCCTAATTAGGTTTTTATATCTCCTATGTAGGAGTTATAAAGTCCTACGTAGGACTTTGTAAGTCCTACGTAGGAGTTATAAACTCCTAATTAGGCTTTTTTATCTCCTATGTAGGAGATATAAAGTCCTACGTAGAAGTTTGTAAGTCCTATGTAGGACTTTAAAACTCCTAATTAGGTTTTTATATCTCATATGTAGGAGTTATAAAGTCCTTCGCAGGAGTTATAAAGTCCTACATAGGAATTATCTTTTTTAGGTTTAGATTACAGTCAAAAATAATTTCACAGAGATTATGTTATGACTGACAAGTATGGATCTATCATTTGTTATACGTCCACTTAAATTGACAAAATATATTCATTTTTTCCATTCCCTGAGGTGTGTAATACGTACATTCACATTTTGTGTTCATCAAAGTTATATTTAAGAATACAGGAATTTTCTCAGAGTATTTCACAGGGTCGTCAACTATCAGCTCACTTACTCTGAAATAAAACAAACAAAGTCAGTGTAGGATTGCCTACATCATTACATATAATATATTTTAAACCTTACTATTATCAAGATCAACAGAAACTAGAATTGTGTCCATAGGACACGGATGCCCCCACACGCCACTGTTCTGTCAATCTTATGACTCTAGGTCAAATATATTTTGGACTACATGTGCCACAAGTTGAAAACTAAATATCAACAAAGGGCCATAATTCTGTTAAATTTGGTCGCAGCAAAAATTCCTTCCTTTACTACCATCTACACATTAAGGTTGTTCATCCCTGGAAGTTTAAGCAAAATCTGCCATCCGGTTTAAGAGGAGTTGCGTTCACAAAATTTCTACATAGTATATAGTGAAAAAATCAACACAGGGCCATAATTCTGTTAAATTTGGTTGCAGCAAAAATTCCTTCCTTTACTACCATCTACACATTAAGGTTGTTCATCCCTGGAAGTTTAAGCAAAATCTGCCATCCGGTTTAAGAGGAGTTGCGTTCACAAAATTTCTACATAGTATATAGTGAAAAAATCAACAAAGGGCCATAATTCTGTTAAATTTGGTCGCAGCAAAAATTCCTTCCTTTACTACCATCTACACATTAAGGTTGTTCATCCCTGGAAGTTTAAGCAAAATCTGCCATCCGGTTTAAGAGGAGTTGCGTTCACAAAATTTCTACATAGTATATAGTGAAACAAGAGCTGTCCGTAAGACAGCGCGCTCAACTTTTTTATTGCTTGCCAATAAAAAAAGTTTTTGCAGTAAAAGGCAATACAAGAATCTCTGTATTTTTAAAGTGAACAATGGCCATGAGCATTAAGATATTTAGTGAAGAATTATTTTACTGAATTGTGTGATACCCTTGAACACTGCAGGTTCAGTGGATAGGAATGAATTTTTTTAGATTTTTTAAGTTTTTTAGTGCTTGCCTATAATACAAAACATTGACAGTTAAGGGCCATAATTCAAATAAAATCTTTGACAGAATTACCTTCTCCTGGACATGTTTGGGAATCATGATTGTAAACAAGTATTCCAACTTTCAAATTAATATCTCAAACAGTTCAGTCAAAAAGTGGACTGGTACTAAAAACTTAACCAAGATTCTAAGTCGATAAAAGGCCTTAATTTTTAAAACAAATCCTTGACAGAGTTACCTTCTCTTGCGTACAGATGGGGGTAATGATGTGAAATAGCATTAAAAGTTTCAAAGCAATATCTCAAAGGGTTAAGGCAATAAGTGGATTTTACCCATATTCAATGTATTTTCTAAGTCAAAAAGGGGCATAATTCTGTCAAAAACCTTGACAGAGTTATGTCCTCTTGTCTGTTGATGAAGGTCGTGATGGTAAACAAGTATGGTCAGTTTCAAAGCAATACCTCCAATGGTTTTGAAATAAAGTGAGGTGGTACAAAAAACTTAACCAAGCTCAATACACTTTCTAAGTCAAAAAAGGGCCATAATTCTGTCAAAAACCTTGACAGAGTTATGTACTCTTGTCTGTAGATGGAGGTTATGATGGTGAACAAGTATGGTAAGTTTCAAAGCCATACTTGTAATACTTCTGAAATAAAGTGGGGTGGTACGAAAAACTTAACCAAGGTGTGACGCCGACGCCGACGCCGGGGCGAGTAGGATAGCTCCCCTTTTCATAGAAAAGTCGAGCTAAAAATCAACAAAGGGCCATAATTCTGTTAAATTTGGTCGCAGCAAAAATTCCTTCCTTTACTACCATCTACACATTAAGGTTGTTCATCCCTGGAAGTTTAAGCAAAATCTGCCATCCGGTTTAAGAGGAGTTGCGTTCACAAAATTTCTACATGGTATATAGTGAAAAAATCAACAAAGGGCCATAATTCTGTTAAATTTGGTTGCAGCAAAAATTCCTTCCTTTACTACCATCTACACATTAAGGTTGTTCATCCCTGGAAGTTTAAGCAAAATCTGCCATCCGGTTTAAGAGGAGTTGCGTTCACAAAATTTCTACATAGTATATAGTGAAAAAATCAACAAAGGGCCATAATTCTGTTAAATTTGGTCGCAGCAAAAATTCCTTCCTTTACTACCATCTACACATTAAGGTTGTTCATCCCTGGAAGTTTAAGCAAAATCTGCCATCCGAGGAGTTGCGTTCACAAGATTTCGGGACGTACGGACAGACGGACGGACGGACAGACGTACGGACGGACACTCGGACGGACAAGTGCAACGCTATATGCTCCCACTCTGTGGGGGCATAAAAAACTAAACTAATCTTTACGTAAAACCATTACCGGTAAACGTATTCACTAAAAAGCATGTTAAGTGATGGTTTTTGATGATATGTTTCAAAATTAGCATATTGTCAAGATACTGAAAGGTTTTGACAGGTATCATACAATAAAGCTTTTGTAAAATGTTTATAAAAGTAACAAACTAGTTTTTTTTATAGCTTCCCAATCAAATTTTAGATATGTTTTTAACAACACTAATAAATCTGTTAAGGATATTTAAATAACATTATGTCATTTATTTTGGTTTAAAAACACAATACCTTGTAATGTAACTTTTCAAACATCAGGCAATTTGTTTTTAATGAAAAATGAAGATTCATAGATAAATGAGAGGTAATTCATAGAAAGTATTTTACACACTGGACAACAATTGTATATCACCTGAATGAAACTGTCTACTATTATGCACATGTGTATCTTATAATATCCATTGTTGGATCTGTATGGCATTTTGGTGAGCCTCATTTATTTATTCATCTATACCTTTTATTCATATATACAATTATGCCAGATTCCATTAAAATCTGATCTAGCAGTTAAAAGATATGGATCCAGGTGAAGTTTTATCAACAGTCGTACACCCTGTCGTAGTTAAGATTTGGTCGTACACTTATGTCTTATTAAAATGATTGCAGCAAAGACGTCACAGATTAACAGATAAAATGACAGACAGATTGACACATGGATTATGCAAATTCAATAACCACCTTGTAGATTTCATTAGTGGCAGATAATAACTTACACTTCATGTTGAAGAAATCCAGCAAGCTCCGACAGGAATAGGTAAGATTTCATTAGTGGCAGATAATAACTTACACTTCATGTTGAAGAAATCAAGCAAGCTCCGACAGGAATAGGTAAGATTTCATTAGTGGCAGATAATAACTTACACTTCATGTTGAAGAAATCCAGCAAGCTCCGACAGGAACAGGTAGAGCATAAACAGTACACTGCATATAGATATACATGCTCCAGTCAATGTGGGCTGTGTTAAATCTTTAGGTACCTTACGGTATATGTCAAACCTGAAATACATAAAAGCTGAGGTTAACAAGAGCTGTTAGTATGACAGAACGCTCTCTTTTTTCTCAGTGCTAGATTGTAAAACAAAAGTCTGGATAATGTGAAATTTTCTGAGTTGAAAATGGGGCTATAATTCTGTCAAATCAAGGTAAGACTGTAAAGGGCCTTAGATCATGGTCATCTACCATGCCCTCAAATTCCGTAATGTTCCCATGAAAGTATTTTGAAGTAGAATATAAAAGCAGTGTATTCTTCTGACATGTTTTAACATGATAAAGGCGGCATTAAACAAGTTTGCAGTAAGTCACACAATAAAGACTATCTTAACAGGATATAAAAATGCGTATATAACATCAACATCATCTGTTGCTGAAGCACTTGCAAAATAACAGTTAGGCCACATTGCAAGGCCTGACAAAATATTTGATGCTGACTTCTTAAAATCTACTCAGAACTTTAGATGAAACACTTCAAATGGCATAGTATTTTAGGTAAACAGGGTGTCCGTTTGATCCTTGAAATGACTCTCTGACCCTTCAAATTTCCTTAAGGCCTGATTTGACCATCATAATTTTAACTGGAAGGTCAAATTTTGATAAAATCATGGGGATTTGGATTTGTAGTTGGCAAAACTTAGTTCATACTGATCAAAATGACCCTCAATATTCCATGGCTAGTGGAACCTCTGTAATAAATTATATGTGTATTACATGTTTTCTAATTCTGAAAGTGAAAATTCATCATTTCAAAGGAACAAAATTTCAAATCTACAGTAAACAAAAGAGGTGATCCGAGCACTAGGTCACTGTGCCAGTGTGGGTGGAGCTTTGGCTTGCCCAGCTTTAGACTACATGTGTATATTTAAAAAGAAATAAGAAAAAAAAAAACTAAAGAATATATAGAATTCTATACCTATCAATGAAATTTTCAGTATCAGTTTTAGTTGGGTGCCGCCATTTTCAATGTAACTCAGTTGTAATAGGTGGGGTATTCCAGTGATGGAACAAGTGCTGATTTTCAGATTAATAGCGCTTTCGAAGAGCTGGCCCGAAGAGCCTACTCGCAAAGCAAGCTTTATGGTAACGCGAGTACCTGATAGATAGTGATGGTTTTGAAAACTTTCATCGGAAGTACTGAATTGACACATCGCAATTTTTCTAATTACAAGATAACAATAAAAGCCGAGGTATTCTGACTGAAAACAGAAATGTAGATTGGTGTCCTTCGCACTTTTATAGGAATCATAATAGGACAGGGAACCAGAATAAACAGAAGCAGTGTATAAAATAACAAATGACAGTTTTAAAACGGAAAATGTAAAATATAAATGAACGATTATTTTATACTATTTCACAGTAAAAGTAAATCGAGCTCGCTTTGAGGCTTTGCCTTTTTCATATTAATGCAATACATCATAATACAATAATCATTGAGTGTTCTGAGTGAAAACGGAAGCGTCGATGCATGAACGTAGGACACCTTTAAAACAGAAAAAATGAACAATTTTTTTAACCGACTTCACGTTCATAGGCTTTGCCTAATTTCATATTATTTTTATCTGTTAATTATCTAGCCACATGATTTTCTACAAAAAAAGCTACATGATGACACAGACACTTGGAGTATGGACCCCGCCCTACTCCGCCCCTGAATATTAAAAACTAAAAGTATTGTTTATTACAAGAATTAGTTTTAAATTTGTGCTTATATTAGTATGAGACGGTTACCCAGCAAACACCCGACGTTGACACAACGTTGAATCAACGTTGAAAATTGGTCGCGACGTCGGCGACCTTCACACAACGTCAAAACAACGTTGAAACCCCGACGTCTAACAAACTTTTCATTTTGACGTCGACTCGACGTCGGATGTCGGTCGGTAATCTGACAATTGGTAAATTTAATTTATAGAATCAATATATATAAATATAAGCATAAACAGTGAGAATTTTAAGTTTCTTTAGAAAGGGAAAATTATAAATTTATTTGCCTAATCAAAATAACAACAGTGTCACGTGGGTGGCTACCGTACGATATTTGATAGGTGGCGCTCGGTAAACGGATAGCCGCAGATCAGTATAATATATATTTGCTCTATTTTCTTTTAAATAATAACTTATCTCCTCGAATTAGTCAAAGAAGTGTTTAAATAATTAACAATGAGCTTGTAATCATTTTTGTGGGCTTCATTTTATAGTGGTAAATAATCTAGTAAATTCGAATTGGAGTCTTAACGGATTTGAAATTCATTTGTGTTGGCGGACAAAAACGACGGGTTGACAGACAAATTTAGTTGTATGTTCCAAACAAATAGAAAAAGGTAGGCAAAAGTTATTTATTGTTTTTAATGCTTATTAACCGCATGTTTGCATGGATTCGACGGTTAATTGATCATTGTAAAGTTTGACTGTAAAACTAAAAGTCACATGATTTCGTGAGATAAATATTTTCGTTTCCTCGTTAGAGCACTTTATTATTTGCTTTAGAGCAATTTGTATTATCGGATCATTTTTCCCACACTATATCGCCATTGCCAAATTATTTTTTTTGCATAATCAATGGTACGAAATATACTAGCAAAAGGTTAAATGCAGTACGTTTATTAGAATTTAGACTCTATTATTCAAATGCTGGCATATAAAATTTCCTCTTATTTCTTATCAACATGAATTTCCCTTAATGAGGGGCCAGTCATCTATACACATGTTTCAGATAACTGTAGGGTCTCAATTGATGTCTGTGTAGTTCTTTAACTACAAGTTGTTAAATTGATGTACTTTACCCAAATGCATACCATGTGTTTCTTATATTATGATAATGATTCATGGCATTTGATACATGTAAATGATACAACTTTGGTAAGATATATCTGAAACCACATTTTTTTTCGACTATTTAATTATCTTTTCATTAATGTAATCAGACAACATATTATCAGTCAGTAAACACATTATCAAGGTTATAAATCAATAAAAATAATAGTTTGTTAATTAGCCTGCTTATCAAATATAGTGAAACAAGTTATATGCTCATATCATAAAACGTTTGTACCCTCAGCCAGTCTGTCCTTTATACTCTTAGCAGATCGGATCATGCTGGGCAGAGATTATATCTATAAAAATGACAGTAACATGTGAATTTCTTTGATATTGTAGCATTTGTATAAATTATAATAAATATAAAAAATATCATTTTCATATTAAATTTTGCGCAGGAAAAAATCGTAATTTCTGACTAAATTTTCAGGTCATACTTAATGAAAATAATTAATTGAACATTTTATCAGGTTGTTTTCGTAAACGTGCTTTGATAATCATAATATTGTTTTGTCTTTCAGTGAATATCAGAGATTGTGAAAATTATGATAATTCAACAACTGTCGAAAGTTCAGAGGAGGAAGATGAAATTATTAAGAGGAAAAGAAGAAGAAAAACACACAAGATTTTGTGACAGGTATATTTCAAAATATTACATTGATCACGAAGCCATTTTTATCAAAATCAATGGATATATAGGTACATGAAACTACATGGTTTAAACTAAAGTAAATAAAACAAGAGCTGTCAGAAGGACAGCGCGCTCGACTTTTTTAGTGCTTGACTATAAAACAAAACTTTGACAGTTAAGGGCACACAAGACTTTAACTAGGAATTTCTAAGTACAAATCAAGAAACATTTTCACAGAGTTATCTTCTCTTGCTTACAGATAGGTCTCATGATGGCACATAAGAACTCCAACTTCCAAAGTAATATCTCAAATGGTTAAGTCAACAAGTGGACAAGAATGAAAATCTTAACTGAGTTTCTAAGTCAAAAAGGGCCATAATTCAAATAAAATCCTTAACAGAATTACCTTCTCCTGCCCATGTTTTGGGACCATGATGGTAAACAAGTATTCCAACTTTCAAATTAATATCTCAAACAGTTCAGTCAAAAAGTGGACTGGTACTAAAAACTTAACCAAGATTCTAAGTCGATAAAAGGCCTTAATTTTTAAAACAAATCCTTGACAGAGTTACCTTCTCTTGCGTACAGATGGGGGTAATGATGTGAAATAGCATTAAAAGTTTCAAAGCAATATCTCAAAGGGTTAAGGCAATAAGTGGATTTTACCCATATTCAATGTATTTTCTAAGTCAAAAAGGGGCATAATTCTGTCAAAAACCTTGACAGAGTTATGTCCTCTTGTCTGTTGATGAAGGTCGTGATGGTAAAACAAGTATGGTCAGTTTCAAAGCAATACCTCCAATGGTTTTGAAATAAAGTGAGGTGGTACAAAAAACTTAACCAAGCTCAATACACTTTCTAAGTCAAAAAAGGGCCATAATTCTGTCAAAAACCTTGACAGAGTTATGTACTCTTGTCTGTAGATGGAGGTTATGATGGTGAACAAGTATGGTAAGTTTCAAAGCCATACTTGTAATACTTCTGAAATAAAGTGGGGTGGTACGAAAAACTTAACCAAGGTGTGACGCCAACGCTAACGCCGACGCCGACGCCGGGGCGAGTAGGATAGCTCCCCTTTTCATAGAAAAGTCGAGCTAAAAATAAGCCTCTTTTGTTAAAGTAGTTGGAGAGTTTTGTCAGAATTTCATTTAATTGTAATATTTAAAAGTGATTTATTTCTTGCAATTGTAAGTGATTATTTGATTTATTTTTAAATTTCAGATGGTGTGAATGATGATATCTCATGGTTGGAGACGGTAAAGGTGCTTAAACTTTAAAGTATGCCCCAGATCGCCATAGTGGAGGTGGACGAAAGAAGAATGCTAATTAAGATATATGAACATTGCTATTTGTAGTAATATCAAAATATTCACAATATTGTTCCATTTAACATTCAGATAAAAAGTACAAAGAAAATATACAATCAGTGAGTTGGATAGATGATTGGAAAATCCCACCCTCAGGGTGATCGGTTCAGTCGGAAATAAGCTTTGGTGATATAAGAAAAACATGCATGAATGTTAACCATAAAAAATGTCAGTGTTAATGTTTATGAAGAACTTTGTATATCTAAAACATGATTATTTAATACATGAAGCGTTATTTACGTACATACTGTCAAGTTTAATAGTTTCAAAATACATTATGTTAACTTAATGTTACATTTGTTATAGTACCACATTTATTCTTTTTTCTACATGTGATTCGTATTGAAAATAAATTGTTAAAATTAAAAGAATGCTTATTTGTTTACCCTACTAATAAGCTTAAAATGAAAAAAATCATATTCCAAAAAGCTTGAAATGAGGTTAAATCATGGTCAGATAAGGTTGGATTATGGTCAAATAATGGTCAGAAAAGGTTGGATTATGGTCAGATAATGGCCAGAAAAGGTTGGATTATGGTCAGATAATGGTCAGAAAAGGTTGGATTATGTCCAAATAATGGTCAGAAAAGGTTGGATTATGGTTAGATAAGGTTGGTTAAGGGTCATTTTATGACGTTGTATAGACGTCGGATTCCGACGTCTAAAAAACTTTCAAATCCAACCTTCTGCCAACGTTTACCCAACGTCAGGGTCTAACGTCAGTACAACGTTGGTACAACGTCTTTTGTTTGCTGGGTAAGTGTCTAACACGTGAACAAGTTTGAATATAATTTCTTAACGTTTTAAAAAAGTCAATTTTTTACCAACGCTTCAATTTCCTGAAGAGACCAAGCTTCGAAATGTAAACACAACTGACCTACATATATTTCAGGTATTTATGTTATCGCATGCCATTCAGGGTTCGACACTAACTGTTTTTACCAGGGATCCCATAGGAATCCCTGAGATTTAATTCAGGGATTCCTCCTAAATGTCAGGGATTCCTCAGATCAAAATAGTAAAATATGGAGGCGAAGAATAACAAGGGAGTGCAGCAATTCGATTTCAAATTCTTTTCATTTTTGAGACAACATACAGGATATATTGTCTTGTTTCAGATGCAGAAAATGTAGTTTATGAGCCCTTTGGAAATAAGGCTATTTTAAGTTTTAAAAGCGTTTCAAAGTGTTAACTTTACTAGTATATATATATAAATATATATATTTGGACTGCTAAGATAAATTAAAACATAATATATTTTTACATGAACATGGAAACAGAATAACATTAAGCTCACTGAACAAGAGTTCGATTTGAAAATAGCTATCTTGCTAAAACCTGTTTTCTCCCTGGAGTTGATAATTGTGAACCAGTTTCTGTATCTAAATGAAGGTATAATGCAAGTGACTTGACAAGGTGGTTTGAATTTTTGAAGTAAAATAGGAACTGGGGAAACATTTTCCCAGATAGCCAAGGGTTCACTGAAATAGAGCCCACTTATCATATGTAGATCTTTAAAAAGTTACAGGTAATGATTAGGCTCCATATTCCAGAAAGGTCTGGTATGGATAACTGTCTATAATTATTTACTTTCATGTCATTTTTAAGGAAATTCTTAATTATGATCACTTTAAGAAAATATTTGATTTCATTTTACATTTTGTGTTAAAAAGGAAAAATCCCATAGATTGTTGTAAATTAAATATTTTGATAATTTTTTACTTAAGGTATTAGGACCCTAATGGGCACTATCAGGAACTAAAGAATTGACATCATAGGTCAGATGTATACCTTAAAGTACACCTGTATGCAAAATTTAAACAAAGTTTACCGTACGGAAATCAAGTTATGGCCACTTTTCTGAACTCAAACTAGGATGTTTTGAGGGCCCTTTTTTAGAAATGAGGAACCTTTAAATAATCTGCAATAACATTCTAATGAAAAATGTTTTCCCATGATTTTTTGGTAAGAAACAAATAGTACCATTCAGCTCACAATCCACATAAGCAAAATTATGGTTTCTACTTAAAATTTATGAAATCTTTATAAATATGTTACCCTACCCCACCCATTTTTACCACATGTCTGACCATTTTTCTACTTAGGGAACCTAATTAAAAAATTTATTAAAATTTACCCAAATGAGTGCCTGTTTTCAAAGTTTCCCTAAATTTTTAAAAAAGTATATTGGTTGATCTTGTAAAATATGAAATACTTTTACCGTCTAGTTTTGATTATATTACACTTTGAAAATATCAGGTACCATATTTATTACTAGATTTAGCATAATTTAGCCAATAAATACCTATATAAATTAAAAATTCAAAATTAAACACTTTTTTCTTTCCATATGGGACATGAGAGATACATAAATAATGTTAAAAGAAAAAAAGAAAGAAAAAAAAAGTTGACCCGTCTGGGGATTGAACCCATGGCCCTCATTTTCAAAGTAGTTAACAGTAATTCTAGCCTATTTGAATACTCTTCAAAGCGGAGGTAATGCATTAGGGTGCTAATACCTTAAGCTAATAAAAATATCAAGAAACAGTTTTGTTTGCATTACAAGTACGGTACCTTTAAATGATTTCATTTTTAAAAATGATAAGTTGCTCCAAGTCCATGACAGGATGTGCAATATCCAAATTTATTGTTCTCAATTTTTACACTGAAATGTCCGATCCCTTTCCTCCCTGTGTATTGATTTTTTTGTAAGTTTTGACACCTGTCACATCAAAGGCACTCACCCATACAGCAGTCATGTAGCTCACAACACTGATTGGCTCAAAGCACTGCCAGATGAAATATACGTCATTTGCTGTATATTTCGTCATTTGCTGTATATTTCGTCATTTGCTGTATGTTTCACATAAGGATTTTTGTATTTTTTGTCGGTAAATAATGCGTGACCTTGATTGACCTTAGACTTTAGTTAGACAATGTTTTTTAGCATTGAAGGCTGTGAGTTTCAAAAAGGATTTTAAACTTAAAAGTATGGATTCTTTTTATTTTGTTTATTAATTATACTTTTGCTGTAGTCTACTTTAGGGAGAAAAAATACACCAGTTATCTTTTTTTCTCAATTTTGACGAAAATTTACAATGGTCACAAGTGCCGAATTTTGGCAATAAAAAAACAAACAACAAACGTACATTAGCTACCGCCGGCATTGACGATCAACACAAATTTGAAGTACACATCGCTTGTGTAATAATTATACGATAATTACGTTTCTTTTTTGAATTTTCACAACTCTATTTTATGAAGTCAATGCATGATATAAAATTATACAAGAATGTTTCTTAAGTCAAAACATTTTTGTCATTTTTTATCGCAAATGAGTTGATAGCAGTCACTGCTCAAAGAAAATCTAGCGTACATAATTCAAGAGTGTAGATTTTACCGGCACGGTTTTTCTTTTCTTTCTTGAACCACTTTTCTTGAATATTTGTGATTCATTAATTCAGAAAATTTCAAAAATTTACACAGCAATTTTTCAGGGATCCCAACGGAATCCCCAGCTAGGAATCACAGGGATTCCTCCCGACTTTTTGGGATCCTCGGAATCCCGGGACCCCGTTAGTGTCGAACCCTGCCATTTATTCTGGTATAAATCAGTCGATGCATATATTCTTTTAATAAATAAATGCATGTTATAATCAGATTGTAACTTTCTTCCAAGCTTTGCACATTCAATTATATTTTCCTAACCGTGTCACATGCTTCTTTACGAATTCATGACGACTTGAATGTTTCCCGTAAATTACAGCGGGAAAATCGCTGGGAAAAAGAAATTCAATCGCAACTACTCGGCCCTTTCGGTCAGTCTTCTTGATTTGATTTCTTTACTGATTAGGGGAAGTAACCGCTGCGGGGTTTTGGTTCTCGGCATGGAAATGAAAGCACAAAACAGTGACAAAACTCATTCCAGTCGCCTCACATCAAAGGAAACCGTATGTTGTTATCTTTATGAAATTATGGTATTTTAGGGACTTTTTTAAAAGCGGTTAAAAGAGCGGAAAACAAGTTTTATGTTCAAGACATGTGACCAGGTCGTAATAATATGCAAAAATATTTTGACGTACGGTTTGCACGATAAAAATAGGCATGGTGTATACAAGTGCGGATCAAGAAGGGGAGCCACGCACATAACCCAAAGTGTCTGTGCATGAAGATATTAAACTGATAATTTTAAAAACCTACGTGTAAACATAATGCATAGTCTGTGATTTAATGTTATCTCTCCATTCAGTAAGCATAACAAAGAGAAACTGTCACAATTTACTCTGCACGTACATGTATAAAGCAACAATGTGCAGTATGCAAAAAACATCAGCCGGTTAACTTTTTTAATTAAATACGAAAATATCCGAGTTTTGACGAAAAAGCATGATATATATTCAATGATGATGGATCAGGAATATTGGCTTATACTGTACAAACCTTCTAATGTCAAATTGCATAATGATAGTTCCAACAATCAATGCCACTAAATTAAAACAATCTGTGACGTGGAAAATTGTCCACCAATCTGTCACCTATTGCTGTCACCGATGTTTTCGCCGGAAATTACGTATCCACGTGCGTGGCGATGATTGGCTAATTTTCTACTTTCAGTTTGAGAGGAAACAATTGCAAACGGTGTTAATATAAACAAAAACATAATAATCTGGAAAAACGAAGGTTGAATACCACCATGGTATTTCAAATAAAAATTATATTTGAAAGACCCTGATACCACAAAAGGAGGCTTAACGGTGGTCTTGTTACTTGTTAGGGGTTGTGTGAAATGCATGTTTCTTACCCTTTCATATTTTATGGCTTCAGTGTTTTCAAATTTTGGACTGATCAAAAATAAATAAGAAACAAAATAGGCTACCCTCCGATATTAACCGCATGTCATTTATAAGTATAAACAAACTTGAAAAATAGTCATACTGTGGTTACACGAATATGCAAACTGGGACTTACGATCATTTTAAGTCCCAGATGCAAATAACTTTTGCAGTGTATTTAGAGCTAGCAAAAGCGCCTTTAAAAAATTCCAAAACAAAACAATTAAATACATACAAAGAACACACGGAAAGAAATGTTGATTATTTCACCATTCCAAAATAAGTAAATACTTTTTTGAACAAGAGAATGAAAATAAAAATAGGATAACACATAGCCAATCTGATTAAAAGGCAATAATTAAATCTTTCTTGAATCGTGTTATATGTGTAATTGCATCTCAATTCAAGAAACATTATATGGATACATGATTTTGTGTACCATTTGAAAATAAGAATAGGCTTAACTAAATTATTTACCCTCAATAAAATATATGTCAAAACGGTTTTAGTCTATCTTTAAACGAACTAGTCCTACTTGAAGCTTGCCTTTCTTCTTGGTAGCCAGCCTTAAAGAACGTAATTAATGTTTTTATTTTCAGGACAAAAATAGATAAAATTAAAAAAAGATATATTTTGACTGTAAATAAAGTATGACTTAAAAAGCACAACTTTGATATATCTATACAAATAATCTCTATTTTTTTTTTCTGTCTCCTACAAATTGATAGAGTAAGGACTTTCCTGCATATTCCGGAACATTGGAATATTACAGTACTGTTTACATTTGTTTTACAAACATACAGATTTTTTCTTGCTTAATTTATATCAAATTTTGCATGAATCTAGAGGGGTGAGCACTGCCAATGACTTTTCTTGCTAATTAATGCTCGGTTATTACAACCAACATTTTCCATATGTAAACATGCAGGCTCTCTCTCTGGCAAAGTGCCGAAATGAAAGTTTAATTGACGTTTATACCGTTTATACAGACTATTTGTGAAAACACTGAAAATAATTTGATTTTCACAAATTTTGTTCTGTGACCGCTTTCTAGCTGCCAATAAATAATGATTATAAATATCATATGGAGCGATAATATTTTTTTTAGAAATGAGTTTACTCGTACATACAATGAAAACAAATACTTTTTTGCAGCGAAGACTAACAATCAGTTGGAATTATGTTCATTAAAGCAGATATTTAACAAAATGTAAAGAATAAAAGCTTTTATGGGGATTTTCTCATATCATAATTATGTTAACTTGTCAGAATTATGCATAAAAGAATACCCTTCAAAGTTAGTTTTAATTTGTGAATCAGAACATGCGCAGATAAAACTTTAAACTTCTACGTGTTATTTTATTTTACAGGAAGTACGTTTGTTATCTGACGGGTGTAAAATTTTGTTTAAGCCATGGATACTTTTTAAAAGGTATAATGTATACATACATGTATATTGACACATTGTATTTTATAAAGTAATTATGTAAAGCTTATTCCAAGAAAAATAGTTCTGGCTTCCATAACTTTAATTATATGTCGCTTTTATTTTGACATTTTGCGAACAGGTCCAGCAGTACTATAAACCCTGTTCGCTGAAGTCTCTTTAGCTACAAGAGAAAAAAAAGCAACGATGGTTTTGATAACAGAAATTACGTGCATACGTGCGTAACTATATATAAGTGTAGGAGAGTAGAGTAGGGTATAGAGTAGAGGTGCGGTGAGGCAAATAAGTAAGTTAATTGTTAATTATAAAATGACATTGTGTATATATCAAATTCATATTGTGTTAACTATTGTGGCTTATCTGTGCCATTCGTGTTTTCGCCCCGCGACCCCGCCAAGAAATAACAAGTTAAAATGGCGGGGGCGAGCATACTATATTTTTAATATATCTTTATGGTATCCGTGCTATCGTGAATTGAAGTCTCACATGGATGAGGATCATAATATTATTAAGTTAAATGATATTTATGTCAAATGGCTTATTGATTGATTTTTTATCTTTAATAACAAGCTTAATCAATGTGATTAATAGACTTGCTTCATTCTGTTCGTTGATTAATATACAAGGTATGATCAAAAAGTTCTCGGCCAGATATACTTCTAGCCACTACACTGACATTTACACACGATACGTCGATACCGATATCTAAGTGAAGATTACTGACCGAGTAACACGCGATTTACACAGATCAAGTAACATAAAACAGACTTTGATCAGTAAAGGGGTGTGTCATTTAGACCAAATGGAGAAAGTTGAAATCAGAGCCGTCATTAATTAAGTGCCTCTATTAGAAAGGGACGTCGCCAAGGAAATCCATGAAGACATCATGGATACACTTGGGAAGGAGTCCCCTTCCTATACACTGTGAAAAAAATGGGCTGCTGAATTGTAGAGGAGCAGGGAGTGCATTTGAGATGATGAGCGGCCTGGGCGGCCAAAAGAGGCCACCAGCGATGAAACTACCGAAGCTGATCTGGTCAAGTGCGACAGAAGGCGATACCTGTGAAGCATTGCTAGGGAAGTGGGTATAAGCTTTGGTTCAGTTCAGGCAATTCTGACTGATGTCAATGGCATGTCAAAGGTTTCCGCCAAATGGGTCCCCAGACAGTTGACTGACTACCAGAAACGGACCAGGCTTGACATTTCGAGATATCTTTTGTCTCACAACGAGGATGAACCTGATTTTATCTACCAGATCGTAAGTCAGGATGAAACATGGGTCCATCACTTCGATCCAGAATAATAAAAAAAAAACAGAGCGTGTAGTGGAAGCACCCTGGCTTATCCCCTCCGAAGAAATTCAAGAGGGTGCCATCAGCAGGGAAGATGATGGCTTCAATTTTTCGGGATAGTCAGGAGATAATCATGATTGCCTACCTTGAGCAAGGTCGTACGATAACGGTATGTACCATGAAGACGAAGTGAGACCTCTGCGTCAAGAAATCGCGCGTAAAAGGCAAACGCGCAAACTAACTCGAGGCGTTCTGCTCCTGCGCGACAATTCGCCAGCGCACACATCCCAAATTGCGATGGCTGCTGCAAATGACTGCGGCTTTGAAATTCTTCCCCATCCCCCATATTCTCCGGACTTGGCCCCCCTGACTTCAACCTGTTTCCGAAACTGAGAACCAAGAACCTTTTGATCAATCCTCGTATAGATATAAGGTTTAGGCATAAATACTAAAAATTCGATAATATTGGCATTATCCTATAATTATATCAACATTGAATCAAATGTGTTATGCTTTCAAAAAATAATTTGTGCATACCGAATAACTTTACACAAGGCTCTTTAAAATATATATCTTTACATGAATATATTCTTTATACGTATTCATATGTATAAGCTAAATTCTAAAACAAGTACAACTACTACGGACAACAGCCTTTATCAAGACGGAATCGGCTGCAAAAAGAGTGGGAGACATTTTATTATATACTGCATTGTTGTAATTTCGTTTTACAGTTGAAAACATGGCAAAGTAAAACAAATTTAGAAGATGAGTGACATGACTGGTGATACTGATGTTGATGATAAAGATGATGCCACTGATCATAGGACTGAGCAAGAAAGCGAGGAAAATGAACTGGACAAACCTGAATTCAAAAACTGGATAAGAGGAATTAAAGGTCTCGAATTCTTGCAGCAAGGACTTGCACCTTTTGTAGACCGCGAATTTGCAATTAAGCATAGCATTTTAGTGCAAAGTTTAAAGGCTAAACCGAATGCACAAGCACCTTGCAATTGTACACTCGACAATATTCTTCCATATCATGCTGGTGGGCAATGTAATAGACAAAAATCCCGAGATTGTATTTGTACTAAGAACAAGAATAGAAGAAAATGCCCTGATGGGATATGTAGTAAAATTTTCGACTTTATTGTACAAGAACATCGTTTTACTAGTCCATCTTTCAGAAATTCTGACATGAGTGAATGGTCAACTAATGCATGGAGCATTGCTAAGTGTTATTTTCCAGACACTAAATGTTCGAACGATTCAGCAAGGTTAACAGATGCATCAGGTCTTTTGAACATCATGATCAATGCCATCTTTTTCCAGCAGAAACTTGCATGTGTCATCGATCCTCCAAATGACATTCTTTCTCGGGTATGTCCTGTAAATTTCATGACTTTATACTTGTATTATTCACTGACGAAAATAAGACAATTAATCGCATTTTGATGACTTATAATTTCTAGAAGTAGATCCTGCGCGACTATAATCCATTGGATGCCCGCGTGCTTCAAAGAAAACAAATTGTATTTCATATTTAGTAAATTGACAGTTTATTCTGAAAAAGAATTAAATGCCGTATAGTTAAAGCTTAACTGAGTTTTCTTTTTTAATTTTGACGTATTCATTCATAATTACCATAGACTCCATAGATATACCCGTAACATGTACACAATTTGTAGCTTTGGTTGTTTTTATTTAGGCAAGGGACTATAGGAACGAATTGTGCCACAAAGCTAATCAAGAGCTGACCGAGCAGCAATTACATTGTTATCTTGATAATTTTATATCGGTTTTGCAAGATCCCAATATGCTTATTGGTGATTCTGATGCGATTTCAGCTGTTAAGAAATTAACTTTGGTATGTATTGTTTATCGTTAACAAAATTTGTACAAAACTAAAATATATATATAGTACTTTTTAAAGGAAAAGATAGTCCTTTTAACGGGGAACATTAAAATATTTTTTTTGCTTATACCGTTGTATTTAGTCGTTTTATATTTGATTAAGAATTTAATTTAATGCAACTTTTCGTGAAACTATTATCATGCAGTGGGATGAAAAACTCTGACGATGAAAATATTTGTTACAGTACAATATTTATATAAACAATACAATATTATCCTATAATCATCTGTTCATTTGGCTTTATTTTATTTACAATAAGCTGAAGAACAATCAAATTCGTATTGAAAAAGAAGAGATGAAAACGATTGCCGAACGTGTTAAAGAGGATCTTCTTGAAAAGATGCAGAAGTATGAATTGGACGCAAACACATTGTCCGGAGTTATGTCGAAAACCGAAAGCAATGAAAAAGCTATAATTGATTTAGCTTCACGAATGCAGCAAAATGAAGATGACATAGAAAAGCTAAAGGTAAAGGGTTTTCCCCTTTGTGATATGGCATCGAAAAACAACTGTCAAATTTTGTCCCGTTTTCTTATAATAAACAAAAAGAAACGTCAGGATCAGTTAATTCATTTTTGTTTCTTTGTGAAGACGACCTAAGTGCCCGCTTAACTGTAATCGAAGCATTGAACAGAAAACTAGAAAATGCAGTAAATTTATACGATCTAACGCTAAAAATAATTGAATAATACTTCTGATTAATACATGTATGAGTCTTAATAAACAATACTGTCCTGTTGTATTGGATAGCTTCTATATCTTTTTCTTTTTGGAATTCACAGAAAGAAGATGCATCCGGTAGAAGTAATAATCCTTCTACTGAAAATGATAATATTGAAGGTATATATTTCATTCTTTATTATTGATATATGATGTAATATCTCAAGTTAATCATTTATTTTATTTTTTCCATCAAAGAATGACTTGTACAGAATTAAAGGCAATAATGTATATATCTGAAAAATGACATCTAGAAAATACGGTTTGAGTGAGACTTTATCGACGCCGATATGCAAAAAGTGTCACCATATATTTCTTATTTTCCATTCAAATTTAAAAGCAGTAAAAATGTTTATGATAAATTTTCAATGAAAATTAAGATAATATTTAATATATGTTTTAGCACAATTTGGAGACGATGATAAAGAAGATGTCATACCAGGCTTACCAACAGGTTAGTTCATCCATTTTGGAAAGATAAATCCTATCTTTACAGTTAAGAGCTAGAGGCGTCGCATCCTTACTTTGTGCACCTGTGCATAGGTAGTAAAAAGAAAAAAATCGTACTTTATGTTATGATTTGTAATATTGTTATCGGTTATGGCATTTCATTTTTGTTCTTTGGGTTCTGACAATTTAAATTTGTTAACGACTCTTTGTGATGTTACACTTAAAGTAGCTTGTACAAAAAACAAACACGTTTTTTCTCCAGGACACAATGTTTTTACACTTTCTTCTCTTTCGCCAGTTGTTCCCATTTACTAGTCTAGTTTATGTATTTTTATTCATTTGGTGATCGCCATTGATTTATTGCTCCGCGCCCACAGGCGCGGAGCTATTTATGTTTACTATTTTTTTGTGTCCATGTACCCGATTTTTATCAATTAATCCCTTCGATTTACAGCTAAAAATAAATTCGGAGCCAATAATTACTTCTGATTTTTATTATGTAAAGTAATGTATTCGAATCCCCTTCGATGATTCGCAGCATTAATGAATTAGAACGAGAACAAGTTTCACGAAGGCAGTATTAAAGACAAAACTAAAAATAAACTTAAATTCGGTAATCTATTTCTTACCTATGTATCGCCTACAGGAAATTACTTATTATTTAGTAGTACACAGTGGGTTATGCATATTTTATTGCTATGTACACGTGAAAATAGATGACCTTAACATTGTGAAACTGAAAGTTCGAAAATATATTTATAGAAGTAGTTTTAGCTTAACGAAACGGTCATTCGTGCCGCGCTAGTGTAATAAATAACGAACGAATTTTGCAGGACATGGAATGCAAACATATTCAATAATAAATTGCAGTCTTTATTTAAATTTACCGAAGCAATTTAAGTTTGCTAATTTTTTACGAAAAGTTGTATCATAGTATTATCATTTTGAAATTGTCTTTTCCGTAGGTTCTTTGCTTCTTTCTTTTTACGGCCCTGATTGCACTTCTGATATTTTTTAGCCGTGAATATTTAAATCGACCCCGATTTACCGAATTTTTGCTGTAAAACGTTGATTCTATTTTGTTTAAAGGCAATCGGTTTTATGAATGTTGAAGGGGAACGTTGATTTGCCGAATACTGTAACATTTTAACAACAGACACTTTCGTCGGCAGTTTTAACATGAGGTTGTCATACGAGGATTTTGAAGCAATTCAGCCAAATAGTAGATTGATCTTCCGATAAATCAATCAAAAATAGCTTTTTATTTATTACCGATGTTAAGTAGCTTTTATATCTTTGACTCTCATGAACATGACGTTAGTGAATTAGAATTTTCTCATACCTGTTTGAAATATATGAGACAGAAGATATAGTTATCTTCAGAAGATAAAGTTATCTTCTGTACCATGTTATATTGATAAATAATGTTTCACCATATCAACATGCCATGAAAATTTATTCATAATTTGAATGTACCATTATTTTGGTTAACTCGTATAACAAAATAAATTCCTGAATTTGGTCTTTTTGAAATTCATTCCAAATTTTTCATTCCAGTGAGTGTTCGTTCTACCTTCAGTATTTATCTGGGACTACTTCTGTATCTTATGTCATTATTGATACCTGATGTTACTATTTTTTATATACTTTTTGTATAGTTGTTACATCTGTTTTGTATGTTCCAAAGAAAATAGATTTAATATTCTAATCTCTAGCAAGCCTACCAAAGTTCATGATGAACAATGTCTTTCGTCCGCCCATTCATCTATGATATACCATTCTGGTAAAACCCAATTAACTATTGAAAAGTTTTTAAGAATATATGGTCATCAGATGTCTACTAGTTCATCTTCACTTGCTGCATTTCTTGCTTGGGCGCCCTTTGATGCTTTGCATCAATTCTTTTCTTGTTATATCATAATATACCATTTTCCGCAAAATTTTAAAAAATAAAGTCGATGAAAGTTTTTGTTATGGCTTATTTACATATTATATGGATATTTCATACCATGATTAGCTGTTGATATTTGTAGAAAATGAGCAGCATTATTGGTGAAAAAGAAAATGTACATGCTTTAATATGTTTTTTCATCTAATATAACTTACTACAATAGTGACACAAACAGAACAATGTTGCAATATTGTCATGTCACATTACAAGTCTTGTAAGTCTTGTTTGTATTGGAATAACTTCCCTTACCAGGTAGACATCATCAGAGAAAGCATCTTTTTTAAAATTTGATATCTGGCGCTCTTTCTCATTGACAGTGCATACGATAAGTATAATTAGGCTTATTTAAATGATTTACAAAACATCCGGAATAGTAGGGTTGATTTGGTTAGGTATCTGTAATGAGCGCATTTTTTGCGCGGAGCTTCTCAATTGATTTGTACTTGTATCTTTTAAGTTACTGTATTCTGTGAAATTATTTCCTGCTTTAAAGTTAGCGTTTTATGTGTGGAAGACGTATATCCCCGAACGTTTATAGTCGTGAAAACATCGTTTGTTAAAAACTTGCGAATATTTCCAGCTTCAACAAACTAAGTCATGTTGTTAAAACTTTACAGAGTTGTAGAACAAATTACCAAAATTTAAGGATTTTCAATCAAAACCAAATATAATCTAACAAGGAACATACATATTGTATGTATCATATCAAATGTCTACACACGTTAATCATTCTAAAGATTTTTTTTTTATATTTATATTGTGTGTATCTATACAACAGATGTCGATGTAAGAAAGGATGTAGAGGACACTCCCATAGATTTGAGAGACTATCAGATGGAACTAGCACAGAAAGGGCGGGAGGGTAAGAACGTAATCATTGTGTCACCTACAAATACAGGTAAAACAAGAGTTGCATGCAAAATTATACAGGTAATTATTTTACTTATCTTATCGATTGAAATAAAGCTTATGCGTTATACATTTTTTCAAATGACGCATAGCAAAAAAAAAAATAATTTGAGACGTATATATTTATCAGACAAGGACGATTTATTGATCAAATTATTCAAATTAATTTTCATTATTGTTCTACTCTATTTTAACGCTGAAAGAAATCTGTTGCCGATAGAAGTTTGTATAAGAAGAAACCATGCGAAATATCTATTTTGAAATGTAATAGATTTACAAATGGAATTACCATTTCAAAAATGATATCACCGTAAACAATATTATTATTACCATTCTAGTTGATAGTCTCAATATTGTACTAAGTGACACATAAGTTGTACAAAATGATAACAATAAGAACAAGTAGAAATAAAATAGAACAAAATATGCTTATATATATTTCCTTCTTCCATTTTTATGCAGGATCACATTCGGTCAAAAACAGCCATTGGTGATCCTGCAAAGGTTATATTTGTAGTAAATACGGAACCTTTGGCGTTTCAACAGGGACAACAATGTGCAAAACACTTGCCTTACTACACAACCAAAGTGATCACTGGAAGAGTGCAACGAGAGAAAAAACATTATTTGAAAGATTACATATATAGGTATAAAAATGCTAACTTTATATTCCTTTATGAACGTTATTTTCCTTTAAAATTTCCATGTGGATAGAACATGTTAGAAATCATTGTTAAACTGTTCAAACCCTTCTTAAATTAGCAGAATGATAGTTTATTTGGAACATATATAATTTTACTTACAGTATTCATAAATGGTACTGAACAGTATAGAGAGTTAATTATTGAATTTGTTACTATACTTAAAAACATTTTAACGTTTGTTACAGAAGAGATATACTTGTAGTTACATCTCAAGTCCTTTTGAATTCATTGAAACTTAAAGAAGTAAACAGTATAAAAGAATTTTCCTTGATTGTGGTCGATGAATGCCATCACACTACAAGATACCACAGCTACAACCAAGTGATGAGTGTTTACCTAGATATGAAAATACGGGACAATGTCGGGCTTCCACAGGTAAAAATTAATTAAGCAGATCTATTGGGTTCAATATCCTTCATTCGGAATGTTATGACTATTACAGAACACAAAATATATAATATGCTAATTCCGGAACAAACCTTGTCCAATTACACATGTATCTTGAAATTTTAAGATAAATAATTTTAAATTCATAGATTATAAGTCACGTAAGAGTAACTATATCTAAAACATATTTTCCAAAGGTTAGACCAATAGTTCATGTAAAGACATTTTGAGTCAAAATACAAGCACATCATAGCAGTTATTAATATTAGATTATTTACATTTCAAAATATTAACTGAACAATTTTGTATTATATGTATAATATTTGCCTTTTGGGTTAAATTTAGATAGTAGGACTTACAGCCAGTCTTGGTGTAGGTGGCAGCATCGAAGAAGCATCTGTGAAAAAGCATATGAAATACATTATGGCCAACTTAGATGCACACTTTCTAAGCAGAACCCGTGATAATTATGAACAACAGTGTGAATTTGCAAATAAAGCAAAAGAATGTAAATCCCTTTTGCATTCAGTTTCTTTTTGACATTTTGAGATTATATGACCAGTTATGTAGTGAAAGTTTTATTTATTCATTTACAAAAAAAATGTATTTATTTTAACATATATTTGAAAATTAGAAGCACACACTTTCCTTCTTTTCAATTTTAAAAGCATTATGTTTTAGAAATCTGCAAGCCTTTCATTAATGTAGATGTAATTAAAATAATGTGCTCAAATAAAAAAGCATGAATAAAAAACTTACTCAGACAGTTATTAGAATTTGTTCGGTCACCAAACAAGGTTACTTTATCTGTGGCTGTGCAATTATTACAATTAATTAATAGAAGGATGTCAGCCATTGATTGGCATTTTGAATTTACACTAATATAAAGTAAAATTATTTTTCAAATCGAATGCTTCTGAAACGTTCTACTTGTTTTTCATTGCAGATAAAGTGGTCTCTAAAAAGAGATCAAATGATCGGTATAGAGAGGCTATTGTGATTATCATGAACAAAATAGATCAGTATATGGCGAATCATTACAGTAAGAACTTTTTCATTTAATAATCAGAGTAACCGTTCCGACCCAACAAACATCACAAAAAAGTATAAATAAATTAATTCTCTAAATATAAATTTGAAAAATGCCAGTTTTTACTCAAATGTGCACGTACAGCAAGAAAGGGATCATTGCTTTGAACATGATATACCGATTCCAAGTCATTTACTGACCATTATTTGCATTTTGCATGCATATCTGATAATACATTGGTTAACAATATGCCTCAGAAAGGCCATCAATTTTATTTCTGAAAAACTTTTATTTTTGGTATCTAGTTACAGTTTTATAAAATACTCATTTACCACATAGATGACCTAAATTTTACTGTATTTGCTCTATTGGCATAGGTAAAATTATAGTATATTAGTATTTTGTAAGGATGTCAAAATACTATTTTGTTTACATTGTGCTACCTATATGACACATTTATACACGTTCATTGCTACTTTCATGTAAAAGATCTTACATACTTTAACTACATTTTTATAGCATTATTAAAAACCTGTTTGACATTCCTAGACAATGTCTGAGGTATAATATGCCTTTAATGCAATTCAATACAAGCGTAGATAATGCAGAATTAACCAGCATAGATAGCAAATTGTCAAACCTCATAGGGATTGATTGATTGATTGGTTGTTTGATTTTACATTGTTTTAAGGTTTAACAATGCTTTCAAGAGACGAGGAATCAATAAAGGATTGTTGTATAGTGCCTCTCAACAAAGGCTCAGAACAGTTCATTCAGTGGATCAGCAGTTTCCAGGATAATATAGTTAAACTTCGAAATGACCGTGTTATTCGGGTGTTAAGCCCATGTTGTCGTCATCTAGAAGTGATTATTCATACATTATTGCTTTCGTTAAAATAAGTTTCTACAGATATTTTTATGTCTTACAAATGACACGTCCGAGAACCTAGCTCGCAATCAACAGCAATACTGCATGTCCATCAAGATACATTATGCCGTTTAACTGTGAATTAAGATGAAACTGAATAAAAAGCATGAAGCTGGGACCGATTAAAAGGCGTATTCATTGTTAGACAAGTAAAACTATATATTTCTGATTCTTGAAAATGCCTTTCAAAAAGTATCTTTCAGAGAGCATATATTTTATAAATTGCCTCATTTCACACATAAACATGTTAGAGATAAACATTTTATGGAGATGCAAATAAGCAATAATATTGTTATTAAAGACGGCTAAATTGTAAAATAATGTATAAGATATTTGGCAAACGTTTGATTGAAAAGTCCTGTAAATGTAATAATTCTGAAATTTGAACTTTCCTTTTTCTCATCTTAGGTCTACAATAAAGCTCTGATGATGCACACGGATGCACGAATTTGCGATTCATTGGCAGTCTTAGAAAATTCTATTGAGACAGGAAGTGAAGAAAATGAGACAGACAGAATGCTAGCTAATCTTTACACAAGTGAGGGATTGACCATTGATTGTACAAAATGAGTAAATAATAAATTAAAAATAATTATGAACTATTCTAAATCTAATATAATGATAATTGGATCATTATAAATACGCTGATAAAGTTCACGTATTCTCAAATTGTAATTTTTACCTACTTTTTCGACTATTTAAGCATTCTTTAATGTCTTAGATTGACAATAGACGGAACATATTCCTTGGAATTGATATCATGAAAAAAACTAAAATGTTACAAAACGAAAAGAGAAACACCTGGTTATAAGGATGTTTTTACGATAAAACTGTTCATTTTCTGATTTTGAATAAGTGGTTGAGAGTTTACTGGTGTGGTTAACCTTCGGGGTTTTCTTAACTTAACTTGGCTTTGCTTCTTTGTATATATATCATTATATAATTGTGGTAGCTTGCAATTACCACTACCGTCCAGGCACAGGCTCAATCAAACCAGCCCTGCAACATTTTCAATTTTGGCGTGTTGGGCTTTCTTTACGGATACAGTTTTTTTTTAGCTCACCTGAGCTTGCTCAGGGTGAACTTTTAGGATCGGTGAATGTCCGTCGTCCGTCGTACGTCCACAATTGCTTGTGAACACTCTAGCGGTCACATTTTTGAACCAATCACACTTTGTCAGGATGCTTGTATAGTCAATTGCTTGGATGAGTTCGAACATGGGTCATCTCCGATGAAAATCTAGGTCACATGAGCTATAAATAGAAAAACCTTGTGAACACTCTAGCGGTCACATTTTTGAACCAATCATCATCAAACTTTGTCAGAATGCTTGTCTAGTTAATTGCTTGGATAAGTTCGAACATGGGTCATCTCTAATGAAAAACTAGGTCACCGGAGCTAAAAATAGAAAAACCTTGTGAACACTCTAGTGGTCACATTTTTGACCCAATCATCATCAAACTTGGTCAGGATGCTTCTCTAGTTGATAGCTCGGATGAGTTCGAACATGGGTCATCTCGGATGAAAAAGTAGGTCACCGAGCCTAAAAATAGAAAAACCTTGTTAACACTCTAGCGGTCACATTTTTGCATCAGTCATCATCAAACTTGGTCAAGATGCTTGTCTAGGTGAAAGCTCGGATGAGTTCGAACATGGGTCATCTGGGATGAAAAACTAGGTCACAGGAGCTTAAAATAAAAAAAAAAACATGTTAACACTCTAGAGGTCACAATTTTGCCTCAATCATCATCAAACTTGGCCAGAATGCTTGTCAAGGTGATAGCTCGGATGAGTTCGAACATGGGTCATCTCGGATGAAAAAGTAGGTCACCGAGGCTAAAAATAGAAAAACCTTGTTAACACTCTAGCGGTCACATTTTTGCATCAATCATCATCAAACTTGATCAAGATGCTTGTCTTGGTAATAGCTCGGATGAGTTCGAACATGGGTCATCTCGGATGAAAAACTAGGTCACATGAGCTTAAAATAGAAAAACCTTGTTAACACTCTAGTGGTCACAATTTTGACTCAATTTTCATCAAACTTGGTCAGGTCTAGGTCATTGCTAGGAATGAATTGAACATGGGTCATCTCGGATGAAAAAGTAGGTCACCGGAGCTAAAAAAATCTTGTTAACACTCTAGTGGCTACTGTTGTGATCCAAATATTCTGTTAATTGGTCTGAAAGTTTGTTTTGATGATTTCTAAGTCAAGTTCGAACATATGGAAAAAACTTGTTAACATTCTAGTGGTCACATTTTCGACTCAATTATCATCAAACTTGGTCAGGATGCTTGTCTAGGTAATTGCTTGGATGAGTTCGAAATCGCATGTGGAACTAGGTCACCGGAGCTAAAAATAGAAAAATCTTGTTAACACTCTAGTTGCTACTGTTTTGATCCAAGTATCCTGGAAATTGGTCTGAAAGTTTGTTTTGATTATTTCTAGGTCAAGTTTGAATATGTGTCACCTGGGAAAAAAACTATGTCGCACTGCTCAAATATGGATAATCCTTGTTATCACTGTAGTGGTCACATTTTTGACTCACCTGTCATGAGACTTGGTCAGAATGCTTGTCTAGGTAATTGTTTGGATGAGTTTGATAAGTCAGGTGAGCGATCTAGGGCCATCATGGCCCTCTTGTTATATTTTATGTGCACATACAAATGTGTTTACTTAAATAGGTCTCAAAGCGGAAAACTTTAAAGATGAGCCTGAAAATCCAAAGCTGAAGAAACTAGAAACGATTTTATTGCAACATATGAGGACAAAAGAATCAAGATGCATTATTTTCACAAAAACAGTTGATCTGGCTAGGGCAATTACAAAATGGATAAATGAAAATGAATTCCTCAGAAAACTAAATGCACGGGAGCTGTTAGGAAGAAAAAGTAAGATATTGATTACTTTCATATTTATGTTGTTTTGTAGTTTTTGACACACAATGTGCAGAAAGTAGACCAGAAGTACCCTTTTCCTTACATACACTATCGATTATTCGTTATCTGCATCTCTTTAACAGCAATGGTATTTATCAGAAGTCATATTTTCAGAAATAAAAGATACAATTTATCTATCAGATTTTCTTTTAAAAAATAGATCTCTTTATTGCAAGGCATGTCAAGAATTAGTCAAATTGACGTACTGGAGTATTTCAAGAATGGAAGGCATAAGGTAATAGTAGCTACATCGGTTGCTGAAGAAGGGTTGGATGTGACATCTTGCAATCTTGTCATTCGGTATGAGAATGTCAAAAACGAAATAGTACGGCTACAATCAAGAGGTATCGTTACTTCTAATTTTCATACTTAAAATTTAAAAAGGTATTGTTTTCTGACGAATATTGTTTGCCGTTAATCAATCATAAGATTAAACTACAAAAAGACATTTTCAAAATTTTTATTTTTTATCTTTTACTATTATTTTGTTTTGCCTGGGCTTTAAGTAACACTGACAGTGTAAAGGTTATACCGTGTTTTTAAAGCTTAACTCATTATGGCCCTTCTGACTCAAGTGTGTAGAAACGCTGATATTGCACAATCTAGACAGAACCAAAAATAGTTCTTTTGACAAAGTATTTCAAATTAAGCTGTGATGTTTGATGTTCAAGGTTTCAGCTTCTCAATTCTACATTTACTTAATAATATCATGTTTTGATAATTTTGCTTCCGTTATGAAATGTGTTACTCAAATTGCTTAATAGAAATTAATATACGTTTAATCCTAGGCCGAGCAAGAACAAAAGATAGCTCTTATTATGTGCTGACTGAGGAAGGGTCAAACCTTATACAAAGGGAAGAAGAACTTGAAGTACGCGAGAAAATAATGGAACGTGTTTTGCAAGATCTACGTGACAGCATTGAGACAAACCAACAACAGTGGGTATTGGAATTGAATGTCATACAGGGAGAAAAAGTAGCAACCGAGCAGCGAAGAGAACAAGAAATGATGGCAAACCTTACTCCTGGTGTGAAACATGTTCACTGTTTTATCTGTGATGCTTTTCTCTGTTTGTCAACAGATATTCGAAAATTTCAAAGTCATCATATAGTGATTGCAGATGATGTTGTTAAAAGGGTTATATATGTACGTGATGAAAAGCCAAAATTTGAAGATGAGAAATTCAAATCCGATGGTAAAGTTTTATGTCTTAAATGTCGATATTCTTTCGGTGGTGTTTTTGAGTTCATGAACACTGAATTTCCTGTGATGAAACTGAAGAAAAATAACAAAAAGATGAAAGTTACTGACAAAGTTTTAAATAAATCGTACTTGTTTAAGGCTTGGAAAGAGATTAATTTTGTTGTTGAACCGATTTCTGATAAAGAATTAGAGCGTGTAATAAAAAGTCGGGACGAATATATATATTAGGCACGATGAAATTATACAACATAGATGCCAATACTTTGACAGGAGTATCTGCATATGTAAAAGTTATCTCATTTCGAAATATGAGGACTTAAACGTCAAAAGAAGTCATGAACGTCAGTTAAGTTACTTAATATTATACCTAAAAAGAAGAAAAAATCAGATGTATTGTACAAATGTGTAACTGTATCATTTTATTGATAAATATGATACATAGTAGATATCTCGGTGAATTGTAGTGTTATATTAACTTGTATGATCGTTGATGTTGATATGTTTAATAAGACTCATAATATTCCAAACAATCAGTGTTTAGAAAAGCATAATGATATTGATTGTATCTCCCTAATTAACAAGAATGTTTTATTGATTAGCATTTCACCTCTTAGTTAGCATGTTTAACCGTTACTCTAACATTGCTTAGTTTATAAATTTGACTTTGCAATTTTCATACAAATTTGTTGTGATTAATGCTTCCGAGGGATCACACTTTTTTTCCAGACTTTTTTTAATGTTTAGAACGGTCTAATCTTAGTTTGAGTCGCTGCTGGCATTTAAGATTTATTGTTTTCTAGTTTAGGCTTAACTGCATATCATTTTAACTCGAGGACCATACGCCTTTGACTTATGGAGTGTCAACAAAGTATCACATTGAAGGTTCCATAATGACCGCCGTACCGCATCTGAATTTGTTTCTTAATTCAAAGTTCTCTATTTCATGTTTGAATGTTGAAGGCGTGTATACAGTAACTTAAACAAACCACTACTGTCCATTTACAGGCTCAGTCAAACCGTCTGTGGTATTTTCAATTTTGAAGATTTTGGAGTTCTTTAAGTTTTCCATATTTTCTATTTTAACTTCATACAATTTGTGTTTCCTCGCTAAATTTGATTCTTGAAACAAATTAAAATAATTTCAGTATATTTGCGTGGACAGTAACTTGCATTTTCCATTTCGTCCATCAAAAAGCTCAATCAACCAAGCCTGCAGCATTTTCAATTTTGTCGTTTAGGTCTTCTTTAGGGATTTCGCTTTTCTCTATTTTATTGTCATGTCGGTGTTATTTTGCCGCGTGGTAGCCAAAAAAAGTTACCCCATTCATACAGTCCATGATGTCAAATGTTTTACCTATAAAGATCGTTCAGCACGACATTATTGTTGAAAGCGCATTTTTTTTGTACTTTACATCTTTCTAATTTGGCGTTTTTTCTAGTTGGGTGGTTCCAGTATACTAATTGAATACTGTTTAATCACACTTAGGATATGTTGCCTGATTTTTACTTTGTCTTGTGACTGCAGCTGATCCGTGATATGCAGTCTTTATGACCTCTGATCCTCTTTCAAAATTCAATTTTATTTAGTATTAAGGTACACGCATTATTTTAATTTGGGACCATATACCGCTTTAAATGGAATGCCACAAGCGTGAGTGTTTTATTCAAGGTCCTATGATAACCATCATAAGAGCACATCTGCGAATATTTCAAAATTCAAAATTTTACCAGTTCATGTTACATGTTGGATTCTCCTTAAGTCGATGCTAGGGTACGCGGACGATAACTTGCCTTTATCATTGCCTTTATCATTGCCTTTATCATTGCCTTTGCCTTTATCATTGTCTTTATTATTGCCTTTATCATTGCCTTTATCATTGCCGTCCATGAGCAAGCTCATTCAAACGGTGCCTGCAACGTTTTCGAGAACGTCGCTTTGGGCGTTATTTAGGGCTTCTCTATCTTATATTCATGGATGTTTTCTATACAAAATGTATATGCATATGAGAAAAAAACAGCACAACTTTGAAGTTTCTATATCAAAATATAGTTCTCGAAAGTAAATGATGATTTTGTATTTTTATCATACACTTACAAATGTGAGCATGCATTATGTTGCAATCAATCTTTTATGTTTTCCTTTGTAATTGTTTTCTATATTTTTGTCAGGTTAGAATTAATTAAACGTGTATTATCCTTTTATATTCATTGTATTTTTTTCTTAATTATACACTATTTTTCTTACTTTTGATACATCTCATTTTTACAATTTCTGTTTTTTATGTTAGGAAAAATGTTCTACTGTAATAATAATGCACTCACAAACGAGTGTCCAGATATATGTTGACACAATACTGACAGAATCATGTCGATCATGTTCTAGCAGCTGACGAAATTTCGCTCTAGTTTAGTTCGATGTTTTTTTCAGGCAATATCGTTTTCAAGTAATTTCTAGGTATTCACTTGCTAGAACTTAATTACTTTCTTTAACTAAAGACTAGCTTTTACAGTTCAATACAGTTTGTACGACGGATACAAATTTAAGCACCGCATTGTCTTAAATTTCAATCAGCATTCAATGACTATGTATTTGTTAATTGTTTATAACATCAAAAGAAAATTACTGTTGTAATCCTATGTAAAGTGGCTGTAATAAGTTACAATTTGTGATAATTTGTTTGATCTGCAACGTTTTGTGAGTTCGGTGTTGATATGTTACTTTTTAAACTACTTTCAAAGGACGATTTAAAGCTAGGTGTTTCTTTATTGTTTTCTGTCGTGTTTCGTGTTTTTGTCTGTCAAATTGTTGTACAGTATGTGTTCTCGAAGCTTCTAGGACCAATGCATTGATCAGCAGTAACACCACAACAGAAATTTAAATTATTTATTTTAATCATTTTATGTAATTCAAAATAAAGCATGTTTCATTATGTGATTTTAACCTGAATAAACATCTGAACAAACAACAGGAAGACATATTTGTTATTTTTAGAGAGAAATAATCCGTTACTTCGAGACTTATTATCAAGTCATTATTTATGATTTATTTCATGCTATCAAATAAATCAGTAAATTTTTATATACATGTTCATTGTATTATCAGAAATAGTATTATCAGAAAGAAGAAATCTAAAACCTGTCTCTGAATCAATTTGATTTCAAAAGAGAGCATATAAATTATGTTGGAGACTGTTCATTCCATATAATATCAAAATCTTAAATTTGAAAGATGAAAAATTGTAAAAAATGGTAAATTGTGCCATGGCGAAATTGCAAGTAAATTGTTATTTTATTAACTAATATATATTTTCATCTGTTATTGCCGTTTGTCTGATGATAACATATATATTAATACATGTGATACCTTTAGTGTTTCTTTCTACATGTATAATCAAATCAAAGCACTGAAAGCACTGAGGTATACATTGCTTGATAATACAATCCATTTTTCATCAAGGCCATGTTGATTTTAACCTACTGACCTCAAAATCAATAGGGTCATCTTCTGGCTTAAGTAAATGTCCCTAACAAGTGACTCAAACAAAGGCGTATTTCTTCCAAAGTTATTTATGAGCCTAGGAAGTGGTTATGTTCCAACAGACTAGTGCTGTGTATTGCTAGGCAAGTTAATAGATGAGAAATGCAGAAATCAGTTTGCGAAACACCCTTTTATTGACTGCAGTATAGAATATTGAAACAGTAATAGTGAGTCTTTAGTGTTGCTATCTAATGAAAGACATGACCTGACTGGAACTCTATACAAAGTCAGTTAATTGAGTCATCTTACAAGACTTAATTAACTAAATTAGAGTACATCCTTTTGTATAGCTTTCCATGTTACAGATCTATGTACTGTACCTTGATGCAATCATATGTGTGTCGTAATTATCTCTGCACATTTGATGCAATAATATGTGTGTCGTAATTATCTCTGCACATTGATTTTCAAATGAAATACTTCTTTATTTATTGATAAAGTCAAATCTATAATAAAATCAATTCAGATGTTATTTAGAATTTTCATTATTCAATAATAGTCTGCATAAACAACCTTTCCAACAATTTCAATAAATTGGACAGAAAGTTAACAAGGTTTTTCCATAATCAGGCTGTGTGACCAACTTCTTAACTCTAGACTAACCTTACAAAAATTTGAGCTAGAAATGTGTGTTAAAAACATTTTTCTATTTTTGGCTACTGGGACCTACTTCTGATTTCAATTAAGATAAAACTGAAACTGAAACTGTTCTATTTAATTAAACGCCTATTTCTATATACATATTCAATGGCGTTGTACAAAAGGATAATAAAAGTATGTACATATAGATAAAAAAAAACACACATATGCAAATGACAAATGAACTACAAAAAAATATGTTAAAGATATCAAAAAAAAAAAAAAGAATAGTTATAAAAAATAACAATAAAAGATAATTTAAAAGAAAATAAAAATAAATGGGTTATTTCAGTAAAATTTTAAACACATTTCCACCATCTCTATCAGTTTACAGCCCAATCACAATCTTAAAACAATGCGTAAAAATCTCTAAAAAAGTACGGGTTTTGACATTTTTCTTGAAACATGTCAAAGTCGAAAGACTGTCTTATATACAGGGCAATTTATTCCAGAGAGTTGGACCAAAACGGTTACTAAAACTTCTGTCGTTGAATGTTTTCCTTTTGTTAAAGGGGACAGCAAAACAGTAATCCATATTATCAACAGATCTGAGATTTGGTCTTTTTATGACAGGCTTGTGTAACAGTTCTGTAAGATAAACCGGAGCATTGCCCATAAAACAATTATACATTGTACAAAGTATTTTAAAATTGATCCTAGCTTTAATTGGTAACCAATGCAGTTTCCAATAAAGAGTCTTTGGAACTATCATATTTTCCGCGTTGCCAAAACAAGTTTTAGCGCACATATTCTGGATACGCTGTAATTTTCTGTAACTCACTTTCTGAAATACCAAACAAAATAGCGTTGCAATAATCCAAATGTTGAGATTACAAGCGACAATACTAGGATTTTTGTGGCGTCCTGAGTCAGATATTTGCGAATGCTCTTTATTCTCAAATAATTTAACATGGCAGTTCTACACTTGGTCTTAACATGTGTTGAAATCTTAGGCCCTCGTCTTATGTAGGCACCTAAGTATCTTATGACACTGACATTTTTGAATTTTATCACCGGCCGATATCAAATTCTTTAATTAAACATTTACCAAGTTGGGCTTACTACCAAACATAATGAATTCTGTCTTAGTGGGTGTTCATTGTTGACATGTTGGCTCTAAAAACCCCATAGCATGAAGGGCAATTTTGAAAGTTTGTAGATTGCACCACTACCATTGTCAAGGTGAATGTTGAAATCTCCCATAATCAACAAGTTAGAGTATGTAGGTAAGATATTCTTTCTATGAAATTTTTGAAATAGTCAGTTACAAATTGCTCACATGTGGCTAGGGATGGGGGGCTGTATAAACCAACTACGTGTACTGTTATACTTTTGAAAAATGAGTTTCCATATGCCAAACTCAAAACTGTTTTGGTCCCATTTTCCCATCTTTCTCATTTTTAATTTTCGGTTTTAAACAAGTCAAAGCAACACCGCCACCAATTTTGTTATTGCTGTTTGCAACACTGATTTTGTAACCGTGTTGATTGAGATCAGACGTTTCATACTGATGTTGTTTTTCGTCAGAATACCATGTTTCAGTCAACAAAGCAAAGTCAATTCTTTGTTCCCTCAAATACTGGCCAACAAAATTATCCTTGTTAACAACAGTCGGCTATGACCGAAGCCATCCGATAATGTGGCCCCAGCTTTGCCGTGTGCAAAATGCCGTGTGCAAAATGCGCAGCGCTTTTAAGTTTGGGAACCACATAATCGGATGGCTTCGGTCATAGCCGACTGGCACGTTTGAATTTATCGAAAGATAATGTCATTGAAGGAAAACGGCTATAATCTTGATGTTTATTTCGGCTGTTGCGTTGTTTATATTACCGTTGAAGTTAAAAATTGACCATCATCGTGAAGAAGTATATCTTCTGTGTCGATGGATCAAAGGATTATGTGAAAATATTGGAAATGGAATAAAATACATGGTGATTATGACGGTAGGGGTGCGGATTTTTTCCGACGAACATTTTTATCTTGTGTATTATTATAGATGTTGAAATATGAAATTTTTTCAAAACGGCTTATTTTAAGTTTTTTTGATATATATGATCAGTACATGTGCTGGGATTGACAAATATGCATTTTATTTGGATTTTAAAAGCGTTTTGAGCTCCAAACCCCAAGTGTCTGTGGTTTGACCTGTGAAAGCCGGACAAGTTTTTCTATTTTTAGCTCTGGTGGCCATTTTGTGTAGTAAAAGCAGAAAGTGCCGGTAATATGCACAACTTGGGTCAATACTGATCACTCCTTTTAAGTTTCATTGAAATCCCACTAGCAGTTTGACCGTGAAAACCGGACAAGATTTTTCTATTTTTAGCTCTGGAGGCCATTTTGTGCAGCGAAGAGAAACGTAATGGCGATATGCACAACTAATGATGGTACTGATCAGTCCTGTGAAGATTCATGCAGTTTGACCTGTGAAAGCCAGACAAGCTTAATGCAGGCACAATTAATGGCACATTTCAGCCTACATAAAATTTAGTGCACAAATTTATTCAAGTACATGCAAAAATCTGCTATATTAAAAGTCTGCAGTCAGGTTGGCTATGTCCAGGACTCTGAGGCGGAGACCAGTGTCCCTCCATTATAAACAAAATTACTTGAAGAACACTACTGATCTCCTGGCAAAGGGAGTGTTGCAGTTAAAGATATTTATATTGCCAAGGAAGCCACCCCGTACAATTCCAGCATAGACCCTGTCATCACTGGTTAGGCCTTTGACCTGCCATATCTTACAAGTTCCGAAATAAAAATATGTTTTGAAAATACAGTTAATTCAATGATATCCCAAAGTTAGAGAAAAATCACAAAACTACAATAAGTTACTATTATTAGCTAGCTAAGACTCAGGGTATAAAAATAACTGCATGTGTAGTCAAATTAAAGACATCAATATTAAGAGGGTTGACTTATTTAATGGGACACGAAAAGATACTGATAAACATTATAACCATATATTGTTGTTAAAATTTATTTGATGACGGCATATTAATATATCCCTTTTAAAGAAATCTACATTTATCAACCCTTATAAAAAAAATTAATTTATCATTTTAACAAATAAGTAAACAGCCTAAAGGTGCCAAAACGTTATGTTAAAACAATATTTCATATTAACATTTTGAAACATTTTTATTTTTCTAAATGCCCTCTTATGTATATCGTTTTTCCTGTCGACCGGAATGTTCACCCTACAGTACTATACATTTTGTAACCTTATATATCACTATACAACCATCCGTACACCCATCGTTTTATACACTTATAACCATAAGTTTTATCTAAAGGTCTCCCACTTTTTGCCCGGAAAAAAAACAATGGTAGTAAAAATTAAGTTAGTTAGCTACTGCCAAAATTGGATACAAGATTTCAGACATGATTTTTTTTTTTTTTTTTTTGGGGAAAAAAAACTAAAAAATTGTTCACAAAACTTAAGTGGCAAATTGTAAGGCTAAAAATGTACAGAACAATTGTTACATTATTGCCCTATAATATGTGAACTTTTTTTGACCGAGGAGATTACATTGGGGTTTTATGTGAATTTCTATAAAAAGGGCTATCAAAATTCAGTCAAATGGCATACTAGAGTGATTGGGGGGTCTTTTTGGCATAATTATTATCTCTTCAAAAATGTTTTCAAGTGAATAATTCAGTAGTTCTGTAGATTTTTTTTTAAAGCAAACCATATTTCCCCAAAAAGGAAAATTTTTTACAAATTTAATTTATTTGAAGAAAATCAATTTTACAAAGGTTTTGAAAATTAAACCATTTTAAAATTTTAAAGATAAAACCATGTAGGGAAATTTTAAAATTTAAATTTCAGTAGGGTGTTTGCCCTCCAGAACAGAATTTAATTTGAACAAAATTTTGGGGAAAAATATTTTAAAAAGGGTCAATACAAATTTAAAGAATAATTTAAAAGATTAAAAAATTTTTTTTTGTTTTCTGAACATAAATTTAAAAGTTTTATTCTTTAAATGCTTAAAACTATTTTCAGTTAATTTTAAATTGATCATTTTTTTAAACGTCGACTCTGGTTAATATTCCCCAAATTCGACTGAATGGTCGATGGCCGAATCGGGTATTTTTAAACCCCTTAAATGGGAAATTGGGAATAAATGGGTGAATTTTTCGAAACATAAATTTTTTTTCATAAATCTTTTAAAGGGAAACCCGAAGGGGAAAAGGGAAAATTTTGTTAAAAAGATATTTAAAAGAATTTCTTAAGAAATTTTCTAGTTTTTTATTCAAAAAAGTCGAAACCGCAAAAAATTGCCGTTCTTTTTTTTAAAAGAAAAATTTCCCGGGATAGTTCCTTAAAATTTTTTTGGGCTTTTAACTCGTTTCTAAAAAAGTTTGGGGGACAAATTTTTTTTGCATTAAATGTAAAACAGGAAATTTTAATTTTATTAAAAAATCTAATTTTTGATGGGGGCGGTCCCATTTATATAATTCTGAACCCACTTTTCTTTTTTTACGGGTGTATTTTTCATCTTTTCATGCGCATGCTTTTTAGCGAAGTTTAAAAAACGGTTTGGGTTTAAAACAAAGATTATCAATTTAACCCGTTTTTTTTGTTTTCTGTATAGAAATGTATTATTTAATGAAAATGAACGATTTGGAACTTTCAAAGCATTGAAACAACTGAATCATTCATTAAAAGTCTAGACCTTTGATTGACCTTGACAGAGGTTGTCAAATTATTGAGTTTTAGTGAAACTATGGTTTTATAACATTTTTTTATTTACGGAAAGGATTCATACTTGGACACGTTAGTAAATACATGTTAAAATATTGAATTCTGCTGGTCTGCTGGTGACTTATATGGTGCACTGAAGGTAATTTGCACCCTAAACTGTCTTTTTTTATGAGCAGACTTAATCAAACCGTGTCTTAAACATGTACAATTTTGCCATCAATGGCCTGTTGTTGTTTTTTTTTTTTGTTTTTTTTTTTTGTTGTTTTTTTTTTTATTTAAACATAAACGAGATTTTTAAATTCTATTCATTTAAAGTGCTATCAGCAAAGAAGTCAAAGTGTAGCAATTTTATATTTCCTTCCAGAGCAATGAAAATTCAAGCCAAAAAGTGAAAACTGTAGACTTTTGCTGGAGGCTTTTACTGAAAAAAATTAACAGACCTGGTAAATAATTTCTTTTAAGACATATAATTAAAAATAGTTTTATTCAACTAATGGACAAAATAAAAAAGCGTTATTTTAATGTTTATAAATCTATATCCGTTCATATAAAGTTTATATCACCCTGGATTGTGTATCAGGTTTGGTACCAGTAGCTGCAGGGCATTAATTTTATTCCTTATCCAGTTATATGGTCTTGGCTAAGATTGGTGCAGGTATTCTTTGTGGTAAAATGATATTGAGGAAGCATAGAAAAAAGAGTCAGTATAAAATGTGTGTGTCTCACGTTATATTTGCTATTGAAATCTGTTACTTCGCTCTGTACTTCATTATTTGACCATCATCCTGAAAGCTTTACCCCAGCCATAAATCAGTAGAATTAAAAGGAAGAAATACGGCTAGAATGTTTGCTGCAAATTTTAAATTTTCTTATTTTGAAAATTTTCCGCAAATTTTTTTTTCAAAAAGGGGGTACATTTGTAGTTTGCCCCGACACTGTCTTTGATGTTTTTCCCCCCCTGTTCGCTTTTTTAAAAAGGATCAAAAAGAGGATCCTTACTTTTTCCCTCGGAAACTCGATATTTTTAAAAAAAAAATTTGAATTTTTAAATTTTTGAATTTAAAACGGAAATGCACGTCATTATAATTTCAAAAAATTCTTTTAGTTTAATGGTGCCATTTCCGATCTCTGAGGGGAATGCAATTTTTAGCTCACAATTTGTTTTTATTTACCCTGGTTTTTGGGGGAAGTTTTTTCAATAGATTTGGTTTGACAAATAAAGTATAAATTTAGAGAAAAGCTTTGTTATTATCATTAAAATCCCTTCATTTTTCTAGCTGATTATTGAAACTGTTACCACCCGGGAAAAAATCAAAAACAATTCCCTAAATTTAAAAAACTATCCCACGACAACCAAAAAAGACTTTCATTTTTTCGAAAAACGACTAGCAGTTTTTTTTTTATTAATTCCATCTAACAAAAATGTTCTGTAACAAATTTGTCATTTCAAGGGGTGATAAAAATCATTTAACAAATACTTTTAAAACCTAATTATTTATTGGTTGTTTTGCAATTTACAAATAAAAGTAAGAAAATCTTTAATTTTTTACTGAAAATTTTATACGGGTTAAAAACTGTTAGAACCAAATAAAAATCCAAAGGGAATTTTGTACTAGAAGACGTTCGGGGGTTTGGGGCGGTAATTTCGTATTTTTGAAAGACCTGCTTTTTTTTCTAAAAATAATGTCCTTTTCTTTCTCCACGCATGAAGTCCCCATTTTAACAAATAAGGGCCAAAAGACAAACAACATAAAATTTACGTAAAGTTAAAATTTTGAACAGTTTTTTTCAATTATGCAAAGACGTTTAAAAAATTTAAATTTAAATAAAAACCCGCCTTTTGTCGAAATTTAAAGAAAATTAACTTTTGTTGGGGTAAAATTTTTTATTTCCACAAACCCGGGGGAACCCGTTTATGAAGGGCTATTTTAAAAGAGAAGGAAACAAAAAGTAAGGACTTTTTAAAGGAAAAGGTTTAAAGAAGGTTCAAAGGGTTTTTTTTAATACATTTAAAGATGGGTTTTAAATTTTTAAAATTAAATTTGATTAAATTTTCAATTCACCAAGACAATGCCGCATGGGCAAAAGACATGGGCCCTTCCAAAATTTGAATTTTGCACTTGAAAATTTTAAAAACGGGAATTTTTTGGGTTTTAATTTTAAATAGGTAAAAATGAAGTACGGCGACAAAGATGGCAAATATACAATATATAAGCAAAATATGTTCAAGAATTGTGTGGATTGTGTTAAAAATTGTTAATTTGCTTTCTATAGATTGATTCTAATCGTTTGATTTCTCTCTAGCGGCGTGTAACTTTAAAAACATATATAATCCACAGTTTTTGGCTGCAAAGGTGAATACATTATAACGATTCTCAAATTTCATTGTCTATATACAATGAATGTTAAATCTGATTTCACTTAAAATGTGGAATAACAGATCAGAATATCATTTTAAAGCTGTGAAATTGCGTGATTCGATTATGGTGATGGTAATCCCGACAAATAATCAAACATAATATCAGTTCAAAGTCCTAGTACATTTTTTGGTTTCCCTCAAGTTAATAATAACAGCATTTCGTGTTTAGTTGTTTCCCTTTAACTCTGCTAGGTTTAATCTTTGTGACAAAAAAGGTTTTATGTGTATAATGAATATTTTAAGGATTTGTTTTCAAAGGTGTATTGTTGAAATATCATACATTTTATAACATCATTAACTGCGTATAGTGAAGCAAACATTATCTTTTAAAAAAAGATATTCGGACGAAGTAAAAGTATAATAAAATGTATGTGTGCTAAACGAGAAAACAATGGGAGGCACTAAATAAAATGGAATTTTGGAGTTGACTTTATTTTTCATTGGATGTTAAATTAATGCATTACTTAATTTAAGAAAGATTACATCGTTTGTATTTGTTTACATCTGAAGTAATGTGATAGAACTGCTTTCAATCCGTATTAACTCCGGGATGATAATAATTAAATCGTCGCTGATAGAAGGATACAAATACCATCTTCATAGTAAAGATTTATATAATATATCCTTGATTTCTACATTCTGAATAATGGAATGACACTGCTGTGTCACATTGAAGGTTCCATGATAACCGCCGTATGAACACATCTGCGGATGTTTCTAAATTCAAAAATTCACCATTTTTGTGTTTAAATGTTGAATTCTGCTTAAGTCGGTTCTAGGGTACGTGGACGATAACTTGCATTTTCCAGTACCGTCCATGAACAGGCTCAATCAAACCGAGCCTGCAACATTTTACAATTTTGCTGTGTTGGGCTTTCTTTAGGGATTCTGTTTTTCTCTATTTTATTATATTATCATTTATGTATTTTTAACTGATGAAGATCCCAGTATTTGCATGGATGAAAAAAGCTATGACCTAATTGTTTTGCTGATGTATTAACGTCGCGAATTTACGACTATAACAAGATATTAATATCCTATTGCCTTATATGTTCATAAAGAATAATACATCACGTTTCGTTAAGTCTTTCTTTGACTATCACCTGTGATTTGCATTTTGATTTGCGTAACCCTGCAAGTTGTATGGAAGAAAGGTTTGGTCTTATCAATTCAGAGGAAAAAAATGAATATTATGATGATTTCAGAAAAAGTGCATTACCGTACTGGTGTTGATTTTGAAATTTCTGACGTTTTTACTTGAGATGTTTTTCAGTACAATTTAGGATCGGTCGAACATGCGTCAACTTTAATGAAGTCAAACATTATCAGCTGATTAAACTCGTATTAAAGAGCATTCGGTGTTATAACATGACAAAATATACAACATGTCTTTGTGTTAAAGATAGCACCATTGAATGTGCCTACACTTATGGATCCATTAGATAAAATAACAGTTATCTTAAAGAACAAGAAACAAGGTGTAAACAAACTAACCTTTCATTATTTTGTAAACGGTTACAAAAATAATATTTTTATTTTATATACATACATTATATTTGTCTAATGAACTTTTTATATACAGTACTGTATTATAACTGATAGCGAAATACAATATTGGCCACGTTTCACACAGGATAAAAGTCGATACATGTTTTTATGTATGTTTTCCTCCAATTCTAAGCACATAAACATTGTTTCAAACTTACTAATATATACTAAAATATGTCAATATTTTACCAAAATACAAAACTGTATGTTAATAGCAAATTCGATTTTATTTTAGCAAAACCATGTGTCTCTTACATATTGTTTAATAAATATATTGAAAACAAATCTTCTTCATTTTTGGCGTTGTACGGTGTGGCCGATTGAGAATAACGGTGACGTAGTGGTCAGGATGGCTGCCTCTCAATCCAAGGTTCCTGGCTCCATAAACTACTCGGATCACGATCATGTATCTTAACATGACACCGTAACAGGCTAGTTTCAGGGAACTGAACCGAAAGTGAAAGAACTTGTTTCTAGTTTAGAGACCAAAACCAGTTATTTGTATGATATATTATGATATTTTTATTTGTATCGTTGTATTTCAGGAGCGACATTATATATATCACCAGATGAATATTGTCAGAGAACATATTCAAACAGCTCATATCTGTGCAGGGTATTACCTTTTATATCTTCTTTTAAGAAATTGATCTACTTCTATCCAATCTTGGTAAAGGGAAGATAACTCGAGAGCATTCGAAACTAAGTTTATAAGTGAGAATTGTAGACTCGGATAGATAGTCTGATATTTTTGCATATTCATAACAAACGCGCTATTTCATACTTGATCGTGTTTTGATAATATGTCAATTTGCCGAACAAAACACATATAAAATCGACAGACTCGAACCCAGGCTATTCATTAGAGATAATGGAAACGAAATTGCAAAATCTGTGCTCACGCCTCTATTAATGACTAAAGTGACATAATGCTCATTTTCTTTTCATAGTCAGTTTGGACTGAATTGACAAAAGACTGACTGTAATAATATGATTGACCAACAATTTATATTGTAGAATGTTTTGGATAAAATAATAATCTGCCTTAAATATAAAATGACTACTCTTTTTTGTAAATTGAACGTTACAGATAAATTCTGTTCGACATTTACAGAAATTTATGGAGACACTGGACTTATTTATCGTTCATTTCAAGTAAATTATAAAATTAAAAGGAATTGTCTCAAAAATGTAAACTTATTCTGACTTTCACCTGTTGACACTTTATATACCCCTGCATAGGCATAATGTCACTGTTAGTAGCTTTCAATCTTTTATTGGAATCAATGATCCCGGAGCAGAAGGAGCAGAAAAGTACAATATAACATCAATGAATGTAGAGTACATAAAACATGTAGCTAAAATGCTCATCAAAACATTGTGCTGCTTTGTTTGATATATATATAAAATCACTTTAAAACTATTGGAAGTCATGGCCTAGGCTTCCAGTGTATACATTAAACATTTAAGTAAACCTAACATTTGATAATAAGACACTGTCTTTCTCTTTTTTTATTATATTACAGCTTTTGTTTCGGTTTGACATTTTTTAGCAAAATTGATTTTACATTTTAGGATAATGACAACTATAGGACTAATTATGAAGGTATATGCTCCACCTTGTATTGTTATGATGCAATTTACATCAAGTCTTGTGTCTTCAGCATTCCACCTCAGGATTCAACACTTTGTGGCAATGGGAAGGTAAATGCAGTTAGATATTATCCAAATTCATATCTTGAGGAACGTTAGATTTTAAATCAGCCGCGATAAAATCAACATAATGCGTTTGCGACCAGCATGGATCAAGACCAGCCTTGGCATCCGCGCAGTCTGATCAGGATCCATGCTGTTCGCTTACAAACCCTATAACAAGTAGAGAAACTGATAGCGAACAGCATGGATCCTGATCAGACCGCGCGGATGCGCAGGCTGGTCTGGATCCATGCTGGTCGCAAACCCACTTTGTTGGTTTTGTCATGACACGGCTCAAGTGATGCTTGTTTTATTGAATGGATGCATTTTAAACGTAATTAAAACATGAATGTTAATTTTACGAACGGACAACCACTGTCAAACTATTGTAACTACATATGATTTTCAGTTCTTTTAACCTCTTTATTTGAGTGGCATAATTCTTATTTTAATGACAATATATAAATATAAACGGATTCTTAATTTGATTTACATAATTCTTAATATGTCTATTTTACATTAATACATTTCATTGACAACATATTGATATAGAAACACAATTTCAGTGGTGTGAAACCCAATCTTGTCAAGACAATGCAAACGCTTTGTCTTCCTCAGGTATGTCTTTATTTTTTCTAAGGATGTATCTAAGGTAATTTATTTGACATTATTGTTTCTTTTATTCTTATAGATGTTGTTGTTTGTGATTAAACTTTCATATCGTTTTAATCGATAAAATATCAGGGCATTGAATCAATCTATTATGAGGTTATTCCAATCTAACTAACTTTGTAAAAATATCATCAAGACAGTTAAGACAATTGTTTATGAAACAAATTATTGTCTATACTTATCGCTTGTTTGAACGGATTTAAATACTGCCGACAGTGACAGTTGGTAATTAATCTATACCTTCGATAAAAAGAACTTTCAAAGTCAACTTTTTCCACCAAAAGCGCAAGTTTATATTTTATGTTATGCGGTACTTATCTCAAACAGGTTTTCTTGTATTGTTCTCAAGGTTACAACACACATTTTGTGTCCTCTTTGATTTTTGATTTCGGTTTGAATTCTTTTTGGTAATTGTTTAAACTTCATTTTGATAGATTCATGTCCGTTGGGAGATACGGCAAAACAAGATGTAGCATTGAACATGAATTGTAAACAGATCGTTGCCAAGAGGCCTAGTATGTGCTATGACGATAAAGTAGGGAGACTGTGGTGTTGTGGTTCGTGTGGAGCTATTGTTAAACCAGATCCGGGTATAAAACCGGTGTTACATAAAATAATTTATAAAATACTAAATAGCAATAAATAAAAGACTAAAAGTTAAAATATCATAATTGTGTCTGTATAAGTTTCTTATTTTCACATTCAAATATTTAATATTTCTTATGTTTACACTAGGAATGAACTAAAAGTGTATCAAAGAAAGCGATAAGATATTAAGAAATTATTAAACTTCAAGCATACCGGGAAACCATCATCATTGCATCATATATCTAAAAGGAGGAAAGAACGTTCAACCATGAACTCTAAGCGTTTTGTACCGTCTTTCAATTGTAAATTTTTAGCGTCGATACTTTGTAGTAAAACTGGCTCTAAGTATTTATTTGATATAAACATACATAAAAACGTTTACTTAGCTTATAATTTGTTTTTATTCGTGTTCGACATTGCTCAAAATGATTTTCGTATAGTCAAAAAGTGTCGGAACTGTTTCAAGTTGTTTGATCTTTTCAGCTAACTTTACTGGTCCAGCAGTTAGCGCCAACCACGACTGCCAGAGCGTATATGGACCTTCGTCCTACTTTTGTCAGGTTAGTTATATTAACACCGCGTTATTAGCATACGTTAGTTTTCAAAAGAAAATGTGACATTATTATCATTTTACTAGTAAAATACAAATTATATAGATAACAATTATATAAAGTCACGTATATGAGACATAAGAAAAGTAAAAATCTATGTTGGCATATTTCAGCCACCAGAATGTCTCTTAGTTAACTGATAACTATAATATTTACAAGTTTAGTAACTAGCTATACACTTAATCATCGCGTTTATTATGTGATTAACGAGTTACGTTACAACACTTAGATCTTTACTTGACAAAGCACACAGCTGCAGTTTCAACGCGAACAACTAGTTAACTGTCGCATTGGAGTATCATAAATTTTGTGTAATTAAGAAGTTTTTCTTAAAATCAACGAGATACGTAACGCCATAACAACAAAATAACTCGATAGTTATGTATTTAACTAATTACTTGACTCATTTACCACATAATTCACGCAGTGGTTATATGGTGGTAGAAATTTGCCACCTCGGAAATCAGGGGCTTTAATTTTATATAAATCATCTATACATTACTTCAATTCACTTTTAAGTCTTTTATAGAAACCTAAAAACACATGAGTGCAATATCGCTTATTAATTGCAGTCGCAATTAAACATACATTTTAAAAATAAAAACCTATATGTGAATACATGAGTGTATACAGTGAATAAAGTACAGTAATACTCTTGATAAAAGTGTCATGATGTAATATATCCTTATCAATAAAACAGTTGAAATATTGTATCTACAGGGTACTCAGTTCTACAAAAACCAAGATTTCAGCAATGTTTGCACAAATATGTTTTGCTTCAATCCCGGAACTGGTACTTGCCAATCTATACCAGCTGTCGACGGTGTCCCCTGTGCACCTGGCAAGGTATGTGTATCTAATTAGAAGAATTAAAATATCCTTTTATCCGTGTTGCCATCTATGTTACTATATTAATGAAATGAGTTAAAAGAAATATGAACAGCGTATTGTGGGTAATGGAAGTTTATTTTTTGACGCTAGCTACATATATGTAAATAATATAATGTATATGTAGATAGGAAAATATAATAGATATTCATAAATGAAGAAGGTTAAGTTCTAGACACGGCAAACGATCTTTTACCATACTGGTATCAATTCAAGCTCTAGTGGTCTCTGTTAAATATTCCGATCATTTAGCAAGCAAGACAAGTAGACCCATTGACTTCTCGATTCCTTAGGATATTTAGATGCCTTCTAGATCCTTTGACTCTAACACCCTTTTTACATGATTTTCAACCCCTATTGTATAGACATTTTGACCCCTATATCATGTTTTTGTACTTTAAACGGCCAGTAAGATACTTCGAGAAATAAATTAAAGCAAATAGCAAATATTTTCATTTTTTTCATTACAAGATCTGACAACAATTTTAAAGCAAAAATAATTCATTTAATGTTTTGTTACATAGCACTTCTAATATATTTGTGTCACCTATGTTAATATATATATATATAAAAACTGAGATATAATTTATATCAAATTAGGTCCCATTAAAAAGTGAAAACATAATAAATGAAATACAAGTCATGATAATAATAATGATGATAATAATAATAATAATGATGTGTGCATTGTGTATTTGTATTTATTACAATTTTAAAAATTGTAATACAATATTTGTAAAATTCTTATATATAAACATTTTCGATTTTGATTATTTTAAGTGGTGTGTAGGTGCGCAATGTATTGCCTCTTCCTTGGCGCCTGTGAATCCAATGACAGGTAAAATACTTTTTAAACAAATTATCATGCATATTTATTGACATTTTACCAGAGACAAGGGGATAGAGTTGTACGGCAATATGATGTAATAAAACCATATTGACCTTGGCCAACTTTAGGATAGTATAAAGATAGTAAATAACTAGTATATCTTATCTTTCAGTGTACTTATAATGTGTTAAAATTGTGTTAAAACTGGAATCACCTTCAAATATAAGATTAGTCTGTAAAACATAAAAATCTGATACTATTTCAAAACCATGTACTTTAAAGGATTATTATGCAGATATGCATTTAATATGTAAAACATCACATACCATTGTGTTACACTTACACAAATACGCAATGCCGCTATGTTTCGTATCATAGAAAATATCTAAATTTTGAATACTTATATTTGAAAAGCTTGTGTTAAAATGATGCGATGGGCTTTGACATTCTATGACCAATTTTGTACTCAATAATTATTTCTTTTCAGAATGCTTCTATGGAAACCAGTACCAAACATTTTGTCAAACCAACGTAGTTTATCCAAATGTAGCCACATATTGTTCACAGTACGAGTCAGGATGCTGTGATATATGTGCTTCTTATAAGAACACATCATTGCCAAGTTAGTCAACATGTTCGTTGAATTGTCTAATAGGTGTTCTATAATTGCACGAGAGTTTCAAAATGTTCAGCAAATGATTATCAGATACAACTAAGAATGATATAAATAAATCAATATATTTAATAAGCAAAAGAATACGCAGAGCAACTTGTATATTTCTTTTCTTTTTTTCTCTAAAAAAGATTTACATTGTTCACTTATGATAGAAAAGTAAACGCATAAATAAATAAATATGATGACTGTTTTTGTGTAGGTGGATGTCAATATGGTGACATGCATCCGGATATTTGCTCTAAAAAAGTAAAAGACAACACCATCAAAGCGTACTGTGAATCAAACGAAGCTGATTGTTGCCAGACATGTGTAGAACTAAAAAACAAAGCGAACTCAGGTAACAAATTTACCATAAACTCAATGATAATGAAAAGTAAATGTGCACTACAATTTTAAATATCCTGCTAACATTTATATTTCTTTCTTAAATTCTGAGGCTATTTAAATACATGTTTAATATAAACTTATTTTATTAAAAGATATAGTTCACCTTAACGTTGAATCGATCGTCTCTCTTACAGATCTAATGTTGTTGTGTGTGTGTTTTTTGTTTTGTAAGTTTTAAGTTACATGCGACGTTTCTAGCTACTTGTAAAATCATATTGGTATAGTTGTAAAGAGATAAAGTTCATAAACATTTCGTTACAGCTTGTCCCTACGGTGATTTTGATGTTGGTAAGTGTAAGAAGTTGATGAATGACAGTATAGGACCAGGAAACTGCTATAGTCTAAGCAAACGAACACAATGCTGCGATACATGCACCGAGTATTACAACGCTTCTAAAACAGGTATGTTGATATATCAACAGATAAGTAATACTCAAAAACTGAATTGGTGTTTGTCAGTGGTTCCTTATTAAAATGTGTTATAGATTAAAGTCACTGTGAGTGGTCCTGTCGAATATTCTACCGTATTGTAGTGTGTATATTGTATATTTTAAAATAAATGTCATTCTTTCAAATTTACCCGAAACTGACTTGTTCTTTGACCGTTAGATGTATCATTAAGCTTTCATCTAATAACTATATTGATATTTAAGTCAGTATATCTAACTTTTGCAAAGAACATTTCCTCCGCATTGCTTAAATCATTGATTTCTGCCATGCCTGTGTTCCATTTGATATTTAACTATGCACAATAAATCAATTATCCACGTAAAACAAGGATATTTCTATGAATATCGTTAGGAACATGCATCGGTTACGTTCATCTTTTAAAAGATGTGGACGGTCTTTTTATAATTTAAGTAGCTTTTATATTTTATCATTAATATTTTTTCATTATCATTTCAATCACCATTATAATAGTCAAACTCTTAAGAATATTACTAATTCAACTCGCCAACCAAAAAAAAATGTCATTATGTCATAATGCCACTTTAGAGAGGGGAAAGTACATTGTAAACTTTTAACGCGTTAAGGGTTTATCATAAGATAACTTATTCTGATGAAGGATGCGAGTATGGGGACCACTGGAAAGATTACTGCGCAGCAAATGTAGTCCCACCAAATGTCGCTGACGTATGCAGCAGATATGCAAGTCAATGTTGCGGAATATGCAAAGAATATGAGGAAAAGGGGCATGCTGGTAAATTAAATATTGAACAGTTACTTTAATTGTTCCTATTTAAGGATGAATAATTCACACATGTTGAATTTTCACCACTGTGCTAAATCGAGGAGTTAAGACTTATCTATTATGTACAACTGTTATGTATATTTTCTTACTCGGTTTGTTTGAAAATAGTCTCATTGGTTGCTTCCCTTGTAGGACAAATTTTGTGCCGATCTATCAAGAAATTTATTTCGTTTTTAATCAAAGTAAACATTTTACCAATTTTAACAAGTGACAACCTCTACAAAATAATTAAACATTGGCCTAAGTAATATTGTTCGTCTTAAAACTCCTTTCATTGTCGGATAAAATATAAAAGTATAAAAATTATAGTGTCTTGTAGTAGCATGATGTATTTTAAGGTGAATATTACTGAAAGTAAATAAAGATTTATTTGCATATTTTGTTGCTGATAATAAGGTTGTAGATACGGTGATAGAGACCCTGTAGCATGTCAGGCTTTAATGGACAGCAATCTTGGAACAGCTAACTGTTACAATATTGTACATCAGACCCAATGTTGTGCAACTTGCGAGAAAATTAAAGATAGCACCACACCAGGTATGTTTTGTTTGATTTAAAAAGAAATATAAGAGGTAGTTATTATAGTAGAAATGCTCTTTTGAAATTTGTACAGTATTATTCTTTCAAAATTAACAATTTGCTAGTTGATAGTCGATTTTTAACCTTTCATAACACATGTAACCATAATATTAGAAATCACGCATGATAATGCAAAAGACTTTCGCGGAATTACCCTAAATAATATTTTGTCCAAAACATACTCAAAATTATTGGTTGATAGACTTATTAAATGAAAAAAATATTAATAATTAATATGATTTTCAAAGGAATAAGTCAACTTTTGACTGTATTTTTGTTCTACATGTATAATAACAAAGACTTTGTCGAGTAAGAAGAAACTCTATGTAGCTTTTCTAGATTGGGAGAAAAATGTTTGACCGTATTGATAGGGTTTTATTATGGAGAAAGTTACTGAATGAAAATATAAGTACAACATTTTTTACTGCAATGTACTGTTAAATCTTTTGTAAAATATAAAAACATGCATTCTGATCTAATTATTTCTAAGATTGGAGTAAAACAGGGAGATTGGGCAAGTAGCATATTGTGTTTATTTTTTCTCAATGATATATTAAATAATATAAATAGGAACATTCCTGGTATTGTTAACATTGACGATATACAGGTATTTTTGTTGTTATTTACAGACGACGCTGTAGTTTTCACACATGATCCAAATTCATTACAATCTATCTTGAATGATAAAGAACATTATTGCAATATGTGGAATCTGAAATTAAATGTGTCTAAAACAAAAGTTATGATTTTTTTTAAAATGGTAGACATACATCTTATGATTTCTTTTTGTATAACACTAGAATTGAAAGTGAAGAATCCTTAAAATATTTAGGTGTGTATCTTTTTAAAAATGGAAACTGGAACAGAACTCAAAGATATATTGCGCAACATGCGTCATATTCACTACATAATTTATTTATTGTATGTAACCAGTTGAAACTTCCAGTTTCCCAAATGATAAGTTTATTTGATAGTATTGTTTTACCAGCATTAAATTATGCTGCAGAAGTGTGGGGACATCACGCTGGTCCGAACATAGAAATTATACACACAAAGTTTTGTAGAAGATTGTTATGTGTGAAACAATCAACCAATGTAGATGTGTTATACATGTTATATGGTGAACTTGGTCGTACACCAATGTCCATTAATAGAAAACTAATATTGATCAAATACTGGTTAAAACTTCTTAAACTTAATGAACGAACTATATTGTATAAAATTTATATTATGTTAAAAACCGATGCCGACAATGGTGTAACTTATAGTGGTAAAAACTGGGCATACGCTGTTTAGACTATTTTAGAGCAGACTGGCTTGTTTTATATGTGGGAAAATCAGTTTACTATACATATAGATTTCAGTATAATTAAACAACGAATTTTAGACATATTCTATCAAAGTTGGAATTCCTCGATTAATAACTCGTCTAGATTATATACATATTGTTTGTTTTAACATTCATTCGAATTTGAAAACTATTTGGATTTTATCGTTGAACCGAAATTTAGGGGATCTATATCCAAATTTCGTTCATCTTCTCATAATTTGGCTATTGAACGTGGACGGCATAGAAATATTCCAAGAAATGAAAGATTTTGTAGTAATTGTAATGCCGGTCTTATAGAAAATTAGTATCATTTTGTATTAATATGTTCTAAATTCCAGGACTTAAGATCAAAATATATAAAGAGATATTATTATACGTGGCCAACTAAACAGAAATTTGTTAATCTCATATGTGCAAAATCAAAAGCAATAATTAATAATTTAGCAAAATATATATACTATGCAAACTTGCGATATAACTAGTCATCTTTAATGCAGATACATATATTATATTATTGTGCTCTTCTGTAAACCATGTATTTGTATAGAAAATTGATTGAGCTAAGGAACGTGTTGTTTTAATGCAATAAAATATTTGTAATTGTAGTTGTATTGCTATTAATGGAATAAACGGTTCTTTGATTATTGCCATACGAATACATCCTTAAATCTGTGTTTGTACCATACTTTTAAAGTTTGGTTGTTACCGGACGATACTTGCACCATGAACAAGTCCAATCTAGCCTATCTTTAATGTTTGGTAAGTGTTTGCCTGTGTATTATACTGTTAACCCACAATAAAATAACGTTTCAAGGCTGTGTCTATGGCGACAATGCGCCAAGTAGCTGTGTAACAAAGTTCAATGACTCTCGTGGTGCGGGTAATTGCTATGACTTGCAAACACAGATTGACTGCTGCAGATCATGTGCTCAGGCCAGGAATACGTCACGTCCTGCAGGTACTCGTCATTCTTTATAAAACAATATCCAGTTCATTACCAATTCTTTATAAATAGAAATTGTTACAACTTTGAAAGATATGTGTTTAAGAGATTAACGTGTCCAATTTCTTTCTTTTAAAATTTAATTTCAATCACACTACATTTAATTAAAAAATTTGAGAAAAAAATCAAGAAAATTTACTGCTAAAAAGTACATGTCAAAAAGTAAAAAGTCAAAATGAGTTTAACTGTATCACTACACACAATGTGCAATACACACATTTTAAATTTCAAACAAGGTGCACTGCATATAATATACACTTCATCCAAGTACACTGCATACAATGTACACTGAATACAATTCATATTTGACACACTGTACATTGCATACGATATACACGACATACAACATTCATTCCATTCAATGTACATTAAATTCAATACATAAAATACAATGAACTCTTCATACAACGCACGGTTCATACAATATACACTACATACAATGTACACGACATACAATGAATAAAACATACATTATAATACTGCACGTTTGTAACGTCGCTTTTCATTGGATAATCGTGACGTTTATATAGTTTTATATATACGGCTGTTGTCGATTCATGAAGAAATCTTACTTTTTTCTCTAAAAAATGATGTTTGCTGTATTATAAATTCGTTATAAAGATTGTTGACAGGTTATATGGCCGTATATAAACGGCTGTTTGCAATATAACCCTCGCCTAGCGGCTCGGGTTATATTTACAAACAGCCGTTTATATAGGGCCATATAACCTGTCAACGATATTTATAACTAATAATATACACGGCTGCTGTCAGTTTAGTAAGAAATCACATTTTCCCCTACATTTATTATAAATTCGTCATAAAGATTCCTGACATGTTATATGGCCGTATATAAATGGTTGTGTGCAATATAACAATGTATCCGGCATATAACGTGCACTACATACAATGCGGTACATAATATATTTTGTCATAATAATTTAAGAATGTTTATATATTCTCTTTAAGTCTTTCAATAATTATGATATAATATGTATAATAAAAATAGAGGGTTGAGATTGAAGAATAATTGAAAAAAAGATGTTTCGATAACTTTGCACTTTTTACAATACATTCGTAACGTTCAAACAATAATTATCACACATAGAATGATAATAATATAATACAATGATAAGCGTAGTGATAATTCAATGATGAGTATGATAACAATAATAACACTAACATAGTTTTTTATTCAGATATTATACAATGTATATATTCTATAATTATTATATATAGGATGTCAATATGGAGATAATAACCCGACGTTCTGTGAAGCTAACATTCAAGGAAAATCATCTGCATTTTTGTGCTTCTCGTATGAGGCCCAATGCTGTGAAACATGTGCTAAATACAAAGTTTCAGACAATCAAGGTAAAATGAAATGAAAATCTTGGTATAAATTGAAACAGATATTAAATGTGCATTATTACAATTATCGTTTGCCTGATCGAATAGGACTTTTCTCAAAGTGGGGAAAAACATGGAATCTCTATAATTCTTAAATTAAAATGCAACCGGTATTGTATTTCAATTTACTTTTTTTTTTGCAAGAAACCTTTAAAATGCAAATATGATATACATATATGTTCAAGGTATCAATATATGTTACTTTAGATTGCTTATAGCACAATGAATTTTAATCTAAAAGAGCTGATTCTATTTCTTATTCAAATCAAATTCAAACTGTCAATTTATCATTACTCTGCTATGAACGGTAAAAGAGTAAAACCTATCGAATTTTAACGATATTATTTATTTAGTTATTAAAATACATACTTGGCAATAACACCACAATTGATATTCATCTTCCTTTATATTTTCATTCTAAACTGATTTATAAGTTTTATTATATATTTGTTTATTTATTGGATATACAGACTGTAGGTACGGCGACAAAGATCCTATCAAGTGTCAGTTTCAAATCCCGGACGAGCCAGCTGCATTAACCAGATGCCCAACATTAGGTAATATATTTAACTTCATATCATAAATTTCAAACTTCCGTTTCATTATTTTATATATTAAAATATACATTTAACGCAGTTTTTATAATTCCGTGTTTTATTTTAGGATACTTATATGATCGCTATATAAATAATTTAAAAATAAAATCTCAAAATTAACAGATGACATCAGATTTCAGAACAAAATGCAATAAGTTTGAGACATGTCGATTTTCGGATAATGCTCTTTAATGCTTTACCTATATTTTAAAGGTTTGGACTGCTGCGAAACATGTAGTCGGCATGGTCATCCTGGACCTGGTGGAAAGATCTACAGTGACTCTTTGGTCGGATAATAATTCTATGTCTGAAAAACTACAATTTTATGCATTTGTAGAGTACTTTTTATCAAAACATTAAAAGGTTTGACAAATAAAGTATTAAAAAGGAAAGTTTACATAGACTTTACGGCTAACTTGTAGCAAATTCAAACATATTTTACGTCTTTTATTGAAAGTAAAAAACAAGAGTAATATTACTAAATCACAAGTATATATGATATATGTCTGATTGTCTCCTTAACCGATAGTCTGCACGCTTGTTGATGAGCTACAGAAGTCTTTTATTCTAGCAAAAATCACATTCAGATCTAGTAAAACCAAACTTCCGAACACAGCTGTCAAAACCAAAATACCAACATAACTGAAAAATCAAAAAAGGTTCATAAGTAAGACCGAGAAACAAATGTGGTATACACAGCAAAATAAAGTCTCTCTAAGTGAACGAACAAAAAAAAACTCCGAATAATTTATGATTCGCCTTATATTGTAAAAGAAATGCAACATTGGACAGTACTACTACATTTGCTAAACCCGATAGCGCTCCGTAAAACAAATTTTTGTTTACCCCATTCCAATCACACTTGGTCTATTGTCCTCAGCACTGGTTAGCTTGCGTTCAGCTGCACTTGTGCTTGATGTACCGATTGTTAGCTTTTTAATAAATTGTTTGGCCTTTTCCTCGCTTGTAGCGGGTTCTGGTATAGGGGGTTGTTCCTGGACAGGACAGTAGCACACATCATATACTGAAAGGAAAAGCACCAAACGTCTATTGGTTAATATTTCAATACGGGAAGATGTTTGAGTAAACAGGATAGATTCTTTTTCTAAATTTTGTATTTATATGAATTGAAATGAAAAAAAAATGTTAACAGAAAATTTGAATAGAGCAAAATGCCCATTGTTTTATTTTCAGATTAAACTTGTAATATGGCGTTGAAAATAAAGTAAATATTTGGATAAATTGTATCCGCTGATGTGTTCCTCTTTAACACTAGGTATCCTACTTCTGAAAAATATGCATAGCATATAAAATATGCACATGCATGACTGTGTAACGCACATACATAGTGTAGTGGTAACCTTCATGATTTCAGTAAGCAGTAACGGAGGAGCTTATGTCTGTGGTAGTTGAAAGCATCTTTTGTTGTTGTTCTTTTTCGGTACCCATTCAAACAAATTGATATGTATGTTTCGTCATCATCACCAACACTTTTTACCTTGATATGTGTTATCTTTATAAATCGGTTAACGGATAAACCCGAAGGCAGCCGATTTAAGTTGAACGCGTTGCTTTACTGCTGTCCGTTATATCTTTATTATTATAAACAATTGATATTCTTCTTCATTACACAATATAGAATTAATTATATCAGCCAAAAGCTTGTTTACTAAGAGTTGAATATTTAAGAGAAGTATATATTCACACAAATAGAATTAATATTTTTGTTTTACAATTACTTAATTAAAAAGCACGTATAACTTTGATGCTATCGAAACATAATTATATATAGTGTACTAAATAAGGTCCTCTCTTATAGCAGAGTGCAGAAAAGAAATCAGTGGAAGTTTCAGACACTTAAACGGTTCTAAACTATTTCTTAATGCTAAAACTACACCGGTTCAATTTACCGATTAAAAGTAATATCGGCAACGATGATAATTTGGTACAGTAATATTTAGGACAAATTTATAATCATGTTCATGATGTTCTATTTGTAGCTAATTTACGTGTCACAAATGCGGTCCCAGATCTGTTACAAATATAATTTGTCGCAAACTAATATGCATTAACGAAATTTTACTTAAAGTGCATAATCATTATATTAAATAGAGACTAATGGACATTTTGCAATTTCTTTAAAGGGATATTCAGGCAAAATCATGACAAAAATATTAAAAAGATCTTATGTACTCAAATCACGCTAAAATGACTTTTCTTGAAGTTTTAGCATGAATTTCTATATAAATTCTATTTATTTTGGGTTTGAAGCGTAAATATATCTATATATGTTGAGCAAAATTTAGACGCCAATTGAATCACCAAATAGTTTTATAACAAGTCAGGTGACTTGAACAAAGCCTTGAAGTTACAATAACAGATATTGTGGATATTGTATGATTGAAACAAGCCTAAGTCATTTATTTAACATGTTCTTTAACGTTTCCAGATTCCACTTTGACAACTATTGTGAAATCCTAGCGCTCTAACCTGACCCACGCGGGTCAAGTTAGGAAACCACCATTTTATTCTTTATATGGAGAAACGTTTTGTTCCTTTGACAGTCTAATATATTCATTTTGAGGGCATTTACAGAATAATGAATGAAAAATTCAAAACTAAGAAATGAAAATTTTGCCTGTGTCTCCCTTTAAGGTAACCATTTTACCTAAATAATTCAATGCTGAAAACTTAGTGTTCATAAAAAATGGTTAAACATACTTAATTTGCCGACTTAACAATTCACTAGTGTAAAAGGTAGACTATTTCCATCAAGCAATATGATGCTATCTTGTCAAGTTTCACCATTTTCATGTTTGAATCCAAGCTAGTGTTTTAGCCGTTGCTAGGGGTGCTTCACGCATCACCAAGAGCTATAACAATGGCCATTTATTTGTCAAATTACTTCACTTGCAATATATACGGGAGAAGTGGTTTATTTCGTCATTTTATACATTTGGTGTCGTTGTTTTTGTTGTTCTAATTGTTTTGTTTTTTGTTTTTTATTGTTGTTTTTTTAGTCCTATTTTACACCGAAATAATTTATCTATTTAACATATTTTAAAGCTCCGTCTACTAATTGTGACGGCCGTTACTGTGTTGTCTATAAGGCATCATCGACCTTTTTCAGGATAAAAATCTCCTTCAAATATTTTAAGTCGGCCATTTTGACATCGTTCCGTAGCAACTGCGTTGAAACAATATACAATGGTGAACGAGACATAGTTAGGGCATGTGCTCGCACCGACTTCCGGTGTATTGAGACAATTCAATCGCGTTATGCAATACACCCCTGACGGAGGATAAATAAGTGGAAAGTAATTGGGTTATTTATACGTGCTCCTATTATGTGTAACGTTTACCTGTATTGTTAAAAACGTATGGTGTTTCCGTGCATGAAGTGTCCGGTTCCGCGTTTTTGTCATAAAAGCTGTCGTACATATTTGTGTCGATTACTCCTGAAAATAAAAATAACACTCCATAAAATGGCCGGGACATATAGAGTTACCCAGTTCCGTCATTCTTTCATAATAAGTTTCCGTTCATTATCTTGGCAACAGTAGTACACATTCAACTCGAATTTGAAACATGGATACACCATAGGAATATGCAGATCAAGTTCGAATTTGCAAATGGTCCGATGTCTTTTGACAGAGTTATGCCCCTTGAGAAATTTTCAGTTTCTGTTCATTATCTTCCCGACAGTTGTACACATTCAACTCAAATTTGTCATATGGATACGTTAAAAGAATGGTTCAGTTCAAGTTATAATACGGTCATGTCATGAATTGATGATTTTTGGCAGATTTATGCCCCTTTAACTTTGAAAAAAAAATCAGTTTCGATTCATTATCTCCCTAACAGTTTTACATTTAGCTAAGATTTAACATATGAATATGTCATAAGAATACACAGGTCAAGTTAAAACTTGGTCAGGGTTTGATGATTTTTGACAGTTACCCCTTTTGAAATTTTGAGTTTCCGTTCATCATCTCCCAAACATTTGTACACATATAACTCAAATATGACATATAGATACTGCATAGGAATAAGAAAGTCAAGTTTAAATGTGGTCATGGTTCGATGATTTTGGACAAAGTTATTCCTCATGAACTTTTGAAAAAATGAAATTTTCAGTTTCTGCTCTTACTTATGTAGAAATGAATGTATAAGGTTTAAATCGCATGTGCGGGTATTTAACTAGAAAATATAAGTCAAGTACGAATTTGGTTTTTGTCCGATGATATTTGACAGAGTTTTCCTGCATAGACTTCTTAGAAAAAAATAAAAATATTCAGTTGCTGCTCTAACTTTTGTAGGAAATGTATGACCAGACTTGCATTGTAAATCTTGGTTTTTACCAGAAAATACAAGGAAGGTTCTTGTTGGTCATGGTCAGATGTTTTTGACAGACAGTTATCCCCTTTGAGCTTGGAAAAGATTTAAAAAATCATAATTTCTTATCATTATTTGCAATATGCAATTTGCAAATGGTTAACCCTGAATAGTTTAAGGGCCGCCTTAAACTTTGTATATAAATGGTTTGTATTAACATTGACTGGTTTAAGGGCCTTGAACTAAGAATGAAAAAATGGTTTGTGCAAAATTGGAACTAAATATCATAAAATTTGAAAATTTGGCTGCATGCGGGGGCAATCGTGTCGTTAGGACATATTTCTAGCTCTGTGTTTATCTTAAAAATACCTAACACGTTTCTATTTATTACAAATAATTTTTAACCGTTTGAAAAAAATACGTTTGTAAAATCTTTTCGCAATAAAATAGAACACAACAAACCTTCAAAGCACCGACGGACATAAAATGTTGATTTCAGTTCACCATAGTCCCTGTTTTCTGGGTAAAGGTAATCAGATGAGGCTGTTGGCGTGTTATTAACATGAAGCGTACACAGTGGCACGGCAGGATAGAACGTGAAACCCCAGCATTCAGTGCCGGTATTTATATCATAAAGGTTGCGACATTCCAGAGCGCAGTCTTCTGCTTTGATATTGGGATCGTTTATTGGTACAGACGTAGCAGCCTCAAACCATTTCGTCGTCATTTCGTAAAAAGGTTGAAACCAGCAGTCACCTAATTTAACATTTAACTTTCTTCTTTATTTAGCTTAAACATAAATATTACAGAAAAAGCGAAGGGTGTTAACAAAGTAAAAAGTACAAAGTAAACATTCATATTCAAAACGATACGTTTTATTGCTTAATGCAAGACTGTATTTGGAACTTATTGATTTTCACATGCACTTAATAAAACGAATGTCATATTGGCCGATAAATAGTGTTTTATGAAAGTTTTTGTATTGGTAAACTATTTCTGTTCAGTCTCGAATTCATAAAATAAAATTCGATCTGATTCCTGAAACAAACCAGTTCTGTTATACCAGACAATACTGCTGTGACCTACGTGGGAAGCAACATGCACATGGTTCACTATGTATAAGGATAATACATATAACTCGTCATCGGTTTAACCGTTGTCAATTAATGTTTTACAACTATTATTGAATATAAATATCATTTAATTAAGACTATGACGGGCGCAACATGTGGCAATGTGAAACACTGTTTGAATCTTTTTTAATTTTTTTATGTACTCATCGTTATTAACGCAATTACTCTTGTACTCGAATGCAATGTTGTGGGAAAACGTTAGGTACTATCATACATGGAAATAAATTATACCGTAAAGCGTGCTTTGAAGCTAATTAAATTTGAACAGGATTTTAAAATAATAATGTTTTAAAGTGAATTTCCTCATTAAAAATCGATTTGAAACAGTTCAAAATATACCTGTAGATAAATAAGTGAAGGACTTTATCAGTGAACAGTCATGAGTTCATGTAACAAAGGGTGAATGGGGCAACATCATGGTAGGAGAAAACTAAAACATTGCGACTATTAAAATATAAAACCGATCGTTTGAAAGTAGAAAAGTAATAGGTTTGTCCCGCAGGTATATCCATACACGTAATTGCGAAAAAAAAACTCAATTTAAAGTACAAAACACACATAAAATCTTTAAAAAAGCAATTGACAAAAATAAAGAGGAAATCGTTCAGATCAGGGCAACATGTATTTATATAATTTACTTTGGTTAATTCCCAATTCCCAGTTGAATTATTGATGCAATATTATAAATATATACAAATGGTTGGCTCTTCGCTGAACAAACCATTTTAAAAGTACAGTTTGTTGATTATTGATGATGCTTTTTAAAACATACACAAGATGTTATTTGTAACGAAAAGACTTCTTAGTGTATGATTGTTTACGGTTTAAATTGGAATAAGTGTTACGATACACGATTCAACATGTTAAAAGTAATTTAAACGTATTAGAATGGATCCGAAACGATTTAAGCGATATCATGCATTTCGTCATAGAGTTGGACTGAATAAGCTACACAATATACATGTATATAGAAATAAATATTGACTATTATAATGGCCATTTACTTTATAATTGATAACGAAACATGTTTAGGATAAGATATAACAACTGGTTAAAATATAAAAATTTTGCCCAACTCAATTTATCAAATGACGTTCGCAATACATTTCGAATGAATTTTATAAAACTTATGTGAGTCATGGGCTATTGACTATTCACACGAACATATAAAATTTAAAGCAATTATGGCAAGATCTAAGGTTTATGTAATGTTTTATATGTTTAGTTAGAATGGAATTGAATAATAGACATGAAAATTGTTACAAAGAATAATGCAGAACCGAACCGGTCATATTGAAATAATATATATAATCGAAAAGCCCAGGTATCCCGCATTGCACTTCTATTATGAAGGAATAATTTATAATCGGATCAAACGAAAAGATACCTTCAAATCTTTCACAAATGAAGATATGCTCCTCGTCACAAGGAGCAGAACTTATAATGGAGTTTGGCTGATATGTTGAGCATTTTTTTACGGATGTACCTGGCACAGTCAAAGAGTATGGTTCACAGTCTTGGTATGTCCAGGTAGTGTTCCAAAAAGGCTTATGTAATGGTGACCACATACCAGAAGAAGATGCAAATCTGAAATATTTAACAAGCTGTTTCTATAAATTCTGTTAAAATTTCAAACTAGTGTTCCTCTCGATTATCACTGATGACTTTGTGAATTTCACATGGACTCTATTACAACACTTTCAAAAATGCTCAAAACGACAAAATTACTTTATAAAATTAGTAAACCGAGTTCATATTATGGAAAAAAAACAAAAGTTAGAAATTGCCGCCAATAAATATTTTTACATTGTCAAAAGAGATGTATTATTTTAAATAAACTTTGATTAAGTATGTACAAAACATAAGTACATGTACCAGTATTGAACAAAAAACATAAAAAATTTCCTTCTATGTTTGTTAAACTTACTCATTCATAACACGATTTCCCCATTCCATTCTATCAAGATAACTAATTTCCTCATAATGTTTTGCGCTCTTTATTTTTAAAAGTTGGCTTTGTTTACTTTCACATATGGCCTTGGCTTCGTTCCATGTTTTTTTCGCAGAATATAACGTGTAAATCTTTCTTCTTGACAACCCCTCACTGTAATCAGCCACTCGAAAACACCAAAAGTAAGTATATAAATTAGTAGTTCAACATTAAACATGACTTTATCTTAAGAGAGGGCAGTGTTGCAAACATGTCCATTTGGTTCATTCATGACAATAAAAGCTTTGGCCCTTTTTTAAACGTTATTCCAATTGGTATTATTCTTTATACAGATAATGTTTTGTTGTTGTTATTGTTGTTGTTTTATTTTGCCTTTTTAGCCTGTGATTCAAAGGTTTCTGCATATGCATATATGATTTTAATAGAGACATAATGTAGCTATGTGATTTATAAATTTGTATTATGATATACCATTTGAAAGTAGCTACAACTAACTAGAACAAAATGTAAGTACTTACATGTTAGGAAAGCGAGAAAAATTGAGAGAATCTTCGCCATTATTTCCATTCTTTAATAAATAAAACGATTAAACTAATTCTGTTCTTGAAATGTAACAGACGAGTAAGATATAGAAAAGTATTAGAACACAATGAAACTTTTAATTATTTTATCAATTTTAACATTATTGGTTTTCAATGCACTTACAATTATCAACAAAAAAGTGTCGATATGCTTATTTTCATAATTTTCTTACTTTTTGACTTTACAATTGATGATTGTATGTTGAAAGCCTATGCTTTTTATGTACTTTAACTTTATATTTAACAAGCTGAAATGACTTCATAAACATTTTAAAATATATTTTACCTTTATTTAAAGTGAATAATTATGTTATTCGTCATAACTAGATATAATAGCTTATTCTAATTTTCCTAGAATCTTCTAATAGCTTGCAAACAGAAGCTGCAGTAAGCAGTGAGTGAATTGTTAGAAATACACAGTCTACTGAATCAGTGGGTGAATCATTGATTTAGATTTTAAATTATTTTATTATCATTTTGAATTATTATTTTAAACAAACTCGAGTTCGCTTCTTTAATTACCAAATACCATCGTCATATGAATAAACCGTTTGTGAAAACAGCAATGCTTGTTTTTATGCTTTTATTAAAGGGAAGTAAAATATTTAATTCCTATCACTATTTTACAGATTTGGTTATAACGAATTTTCCTAATGCGTACTATTACATATTTGGATAAAACTTTTTTAAATCATTGACTGTATCATTTCCGATTCCTCGTATTTCAAGTTCATCATATCAAACACACGAATAAACAACACACATGAATATAACATTTCTAACGCGCTTTTCTTCATTAAAAATATCAATATTAAATAAAGGTAAATTTAATTTAAATTGAACTGCTTAAAAATATCAATAGTCAATAAAAAATATTTTTTATTTTGAAATAAATAAAATGTTTTTAAACTAAGTATATAGATTATCCAAATATCAAACACACATTCTGTATCCGTTCATGGCCTAAGCAATAATAATTATTTAAAATTTAGATATATTCGTTTCACATAAATTTAATTAAAATCAATACATGAAAGCAATATGTTCAATTATTATTATATGCAAGAAAGAAAACGATATTCATGCAACCAATTATTTTTATTTTTAACAATATTTCGCCTTTCTCAAGCAGGACCTTATAGATTTTAGCCATATTCGTTTCGTGACAGACAAAGGAAGTAATTATTATCTTTAATGAATGAATTTCAAAGACATTCTATAGTAATATGGATTATCAGAATTGCTAACAATATCACAGAGACTGCTTCGGCTTTATTTTAAGATCGATCGTATATATAGATAGATTCCTTAACAACGACAAACCTCATGTTTACAAAGGGATTAAGAAATTCATGCTATGCATTCTCTATGATACATAAAGGTCCTTAGTCTATTACTTAATATTGCTTTCATTGCAAATAATTACATTTTTCTTCTTTCGAAAAGGCAAACATGTTTTTACACTCTAAATAATTGATTTACAACATGCTTGACGATTATTACCTAAGGACAATAATGCTAAATGTGAAGTAATTTGGTAAAAACGTAGCGAAACGTAAACAAAGTAGTTTATCGAGTTCCAAACAAAATACAAAATCACTTATAATGTACTATATTCCAAAATGCAAGAGATGGTTAATGAGTTACTCTTTGGAACCTGTTTTGTTTTGTTTTGTTTGTTTGTTTGTTTGTTTGTTTCATTTTACGCTTTTTCCCAACAGTATTTCAGTCATATAGGCGGGTAATTTCCTAACCATCGTTCCTGGAGAGTGACACCAGTACTAGACTACCTTCCTCCGCGCTAAACTACCAAAGCATCTCCCGGGGATCAAACCCACGCCATAGAGGTAACTGGAGTAGAAGTCATCGACTCTAACCCCTCGACCACGGAGGCGGGTTTTTCTTTTTGGAACCCGTAGCAGGGAACCAAAATTTAAAAAAAAGTTTCTGAAAAATAAAAGTAATTTCATTTTTGGACTTGATTGGCATTTGACTGTAATAAATTAAAGAATTAAAATAAATTTCAGATAATACAAAGCTTTTCAAATAATAACAAATATCGGTTATAAAGAGATAATGCAATTTCTTAGCTTAAAGCATACATGTATGAAGAAGTATAATAAATAATCATAAAACGTGTTCAATTGAATTCTATGGTTCGAATAATAATAATATACAAAATTGTTCCCGCTTTAAGAGTTTATTAGTCGTCTGCGAAACAAACTGTGTTGATAACCAAATTGAATTTCAATTATATACTGTAACAATGAGATTTAAAGATGTTTGCCTTCAAATTAGCGAAAAGTGTGTCAAAACATCAAACTTTATAAAAGTGTACTAAGATTTTAAGAAAATTGACATACTTAAGATTCGTGTAATAATTTGGTACATGTATGTGCGATTAAGAACTGATTTTGCAGTATTAACCACCATATTTCTACTGTGTGACTCAGTATGGGATATCTTATGCAAATTTTGAACTCTTTTTGGTTATTACATGGGTCGTAGGTACCGTTTGCAATTTGTATATTACTTCCTTTGTTCACTCTACAATATTATACTTTTTAATACAATTTCAACAATCTCATGAAAATTAGCATGGATCAAGTATGCTGCTTTCGAAATGCACATATAACGCTTTAGATGTTATTTAGTATGTGAAATTATTATCACAAACTAGTCAGTTAAAACAAAACAAAAATAAGAATTATAAGTTGCCTGGAAATGGAGTTTAAAATATAAGGGAACAAAATAATTTCAATTCATTTATATTTTTATAACAAAACTTATGTAAACTCATACAATGTTTTGTTATAAAACGATATATGTCTACTTCAAACAGGAGAAACAAAAGAAGACGTTGCCATATACCAGTACGACAGACTAGCTTTCGTCATTTCATAACTTACTCCTATCAATTAGTGTAAAATTGTCTTGAAATATTGAACGTGCTCTATTTATTATGTGCCGGTTAGTGTTTATATGGTTGCTTTGGTCAACCAGACTGTGTTAGTTTGTATATATGTATGTTTATAGTTTGATGTTGTAAATAAGATGTTATTTATAATAAGCTTAATAGTGTTTATATGGATGTTTCTGGTCAACCGTACAGTTCTAATTTAATAGATGATGAGTTATATTTAGTTATGCAAATATATCATAAGTAAGCCAAACATTGTTGAAAAGATAGCAAACTTTATATGGATGTTTCTGGTCAACCGTACAGTTCTAATTAAATAGATTATTAGTTATATGTCTTATGACTGTGCACAGTTAAGAAATGTATTAAGTAGATTATTTTGTCTTATGACCCAAGTTAGTCGTAAGGCTTTTTTTTTAAATTACAAGTTTGCAATCGAAATATTTTTTGGAATAGCCAATTGTTAACCTTCCCTTTCGTTTCGTTTAAGGTTAACTGTAGTTTTGGAGTACTATTCCCCTACAAAAAAGTATATAGTGTGATACTATAGTTGGTTATTCACTTGTATCGGATGTTGATTACGTATATATAGATAACTTTATTGCAAGTGGCACAATAATGCATGTGAAATTCACGCTATCTTTGTCAACATGTTCGTAACACAATATTAAACTATGTAATATATGTTAAACTGATTATGTCATATCCTATACTGAAGGAAACAAAATAGATTAAACTGTTCACCTTCAAGAAATTTGCAGACTATCCATTGATTTTGTGATTGTATATATGTATGTATGAATGAATGTATTAATGTAATTGACTATGTACTTTGTATACGTCAAAATAAACTTTCTGTTCTGTTCTGTTCTGTTCCTAAGAAAGTCATACGCCAGTAACATTTAAATGTGATGATTTTGTTGTTTTCTTGAAAATGGTCAAATGTTAAACGCCACATGCATTTTTTATCTTTACGTCCAGAAAATATCAACTAATCTGAACATGTACATAAGTGTGTTGTCGCCTGACGTGGTAAATTAGTACAGAAGACAGAGAATAAAATTATAATAAATTCGAACTGGCAGCATAAGAGTACAAATGCACATAATGCTCTGCATATTTTCAAAAAGCAATCACTAAATCATAAAAAATATCACGTCGCATTATTCATATATTGTTACAATATAGTTTTGAATTCAACAATTTGTTTCGACAGGTGTTTCAGTACTCTGAGGACTTTGTGGGTTTGGATTGTCACAGATCAGTTTGAAAAATTCTTTTAATCCGGCATACAACACGTTGAGATCCATCAAGACTAGTCCGCCAAATATTGCTGAAAGCAATCCTACGCCAACAAATCTGTAAAATAAGTTATTGCACATTCAAATTTCGTTCCAAGAAAAAGGAATAAATTTACTGATCACTCACTGTACATATATACAACATGTAATATTTCTTTATCTACATGTACTTAAACTGATAGCAATAAACTCTTTGCAGGTCTATTATTTGTTTAATTACGAATTACATGTGTTGAATTTTATTTTTGAATGTGCTCTTACCATACCCTTTTGTCTTTCAAAATGCTCTGTTTACATTTATATTTCACTATGTATGTTTTATAAAAAGATAATGAACATTAAACAAGACTAACCCGACCCCTACAGCACTTGGTCTGTTGTCTTCTGCAGAGGTAAGTTTATTGATAGCGGCACTTGTGTTAGACGTGTCTATGGTTAATTCCTCGATGTACTTCTGTGCCTTTTCTTCCACAGATACAGGCTCAGGTATTGGAGGGTGTTCTTGTGTTGAGCAAAAGCAAACTTGAGCAGCTAACAAACATAAATTTGAAGCAGAAGTGCAACTATGTCAAGTAATTTGATAATTAGTAAAGGTATTATTTTCATTTAAATTCATTGTAATTAATATGTGTTATTACAGGAAAAATAAGCTAGACGTATTTCTGATATCGCATTTCTCCGTACCATTTTTTAAGGTTATACATCACATTCGAGTCCGTCATGGATACATATTAATATGATAAAACATTTAATATGCAAAATGTTCAAGTTCCAGTTATTACTATTAATTAAAACATTTCTATATTCAATATAAAATTAATAACGAAATCGTGTGTTCCACGTTTATTATAGCAATAAAATGTGTAAATAAAAAAATGCAAACATGAAATAAAGTATGAATTTAAATCAAATAGCATCATTAAAAATTCAGTGAAAACAAATTAATTTAAATGGATTTTAGTGACCTCTCCAATAAATATCGACTTGACATATATGCGCGTTATAAGTATCGGTCGGGAAAATTTTGTTGCTGCATAAAGGTCTTCATATTATTATAATCATTATGCTCAATCACAATAAAAGATGTAGCAATTATTGCTTTATCCGTGTTGAAGATTTACAATTTTAGCTGAAAGATCAACGTAATATCGACCGTAATATAGAACGTAATATAAAAAAGGATTCATAATATCTATTTATTATAACTTTGAAAAATAATTTATACCTGTTTCCTCACCGCCATACAGTGCTGTGGTACATTCTGTCTCGGGAACTTCTTCTTTATTTGAAAACGAGTCGTATGTCTTCTTGTCAAGCGAACCTAAATATGACGACAAAAGCATATATTTATAAAAACAAAAAAAAAAATTGGGTGATAAATTATTTCGTTATTATATAGAATAAGAAAGGTTAAATGTAACATATATGTAAAATTCTCGTAAATGATAAAACAGTTAAAGAAGGAAATAGAAAACAGTTACCTTCAAAACAACGCCGCACGTAAAATATCATGTCAGGATCGGCTGAATAGTTTTTGCCTGTTGTAAGGAAAGTTGATGATGCCGAAATCTCATTAAGGAAAAGCAGCTCGCAACCTTGCGATCCACTAGGGTCATAAATGAATCCCCAGCACTCAATATCAGGAGTAATTATCCCTGAACGACATTCCATGGCACAATCACTTGCCTCAAGTCCTGTACTTAGTGTTTGCGTTTGATAGATTGGAGCGGTGTATGTCTCCCCAATGAAGGGTTCATACCAGCAATCACCTGAAAATGTCATCAATTCTATTGTGAACTATGTAAAGCAAACTTGAGTATTTTCAATATCAAAACGTTTAAAGTTTAACCATCTAACAACTATAATCAAAATATTCTTTGAATGCAATTTGATTTGGGAAGAAAATAATAAATATGAACAGAGATATAGATTTATGGTGTGTCTTTTCTCTTTTTGGCACAAACAGTGTCAAACATCATAGCAAAAATCGCTAATTAATATTATCATATTAAGTATTCAACGTGGAAAAAGAAATTTATACTGTTATTGCTTCTATGGATAAATGAAATTCACATCTTCAAATACGTTCACGAGTTTTACAGAAAAAAAAGAACCAATATTGAGCTAATGTGAGTACAAAGAAACAACGTCAAGATACCATTCCTTAAAGATCCCTTAACACATTTTTTTCACGGTTTTATTTCATAAATATAATGCTCAAATTAAGATTTGACAATATTGTAAGTTCCAATAAGCATTATTTATAAAGATATTATCGAGTTTAACATATCATGTAAATAAAGGGAGGTAATTAGAAATTTATTTTCTATAAATTCTAACTCAAATTTTCCAATAAGAAATGAATGCATATAATTTATTGATTAAATATAATGTGCACAAATAGTTGCAGTACACATTTTACATATTCTTCGATGTTTGAAAATTGTTTTATTTGCATAATTATATACATATATATATTTTTTGCATGTGTGGTATACACACATTCACAATATCAATCACAAAACATACAGGATCTTTAATATGAATAGGACTATGAATTATAATGTTTAGTTTGTCGTTTATGCCCGTTTCTGTGTCCTCTTATAACAAAAGTAAATGTTTTCTTACTTTTCTTACTTTGTGCAGGTCTCTTTAATATATTTCAAGGAGGTACTTTTAAACACAAATGTATAATGTTCAATGACAATGTGTTATTTTCCCCGTAATGTAGTCAATAAAAGGGATAAAATATTTATATATTGCAGTATTAAACAGTTGATGTTTGGTACAATTTAGTTAGTTAAAGTTTTAATTTCTTTAAAGTCCAATTATGCCCAAGAAAAGCTTTCATTTTTGTTTCCCTAAATCTGTTCATTATAAGTGTAAATGTAATGTTAAAGGTTTCCAAAAGATACGTATTGGCCAATTACCTGAACTATCTCTTTAGTCTGTTACACTTTGAGGAAATTAGTACAGAAATATTTTTTTTAATTTTTTTATGGAAGTCAAAATACTACGTTGTTGATATTTTGCCACTTTTATAACAAATAATTTCACATTCAGCGACAATTTCGTCAGGTTATAAGCATCTATAATAATCTACCCACTTAACTAACGGAATGTCGGTGTTCTACTTAGATGCCTGTTTGTGCCTAAAAAAGATGCACAAAAGTGTTCCAGAGTCGAACCACCGACTTTTCGTAAGGTAACTGAATAACTTTCTTACTTGAAAGAATCTGTGAGGTAATTGGTTTAAAATCGGACAACTTCGACCACTCGGTCATGGACTCCCCCAAGTTACATAAATTATAACAGGGTGTCTAATTTTTTAAACATTAAGAAAGACAATATATCATTATATTGCCGGTAAGTAAATATTTAAGACAATTTCAATTTTGTTAATAATATAAAATTAGTTATGTGTATATAATAATCATGAGCATCATTGAAGCGTTTTGCACAAACAATCTGTTTAACTATAACGAGTTGTGGATGTTTCGTACATTATTGTGATAAGTATCTCATTTTTATGTCGTTTCAATAACTAATAATTAAACAACATTATAGAAATAAGCTTGCAAAAATACCACAAAAATATAAACATTAAACGATTACATGGTTGACTTTGTTCTTTGTTAAAGCTGTGGTTGGCCTTTCAAAAGTAATTAAGTTTTTTTTACAGAGATTTGTAATTTTTCTCTTTTAAGTAGAAGAATAAAATACATTTTAATCTCTAAAAGGTTGCAATTAAATAATTCAATTTGTAAATTGTCTTTTCGAAACTAAAAGTTGCTAAACAATTTTCTATCAAAAAAAGAACAAACAAACAACATTCATATAGAAGACATTAGTCCATACCTTCATAACGTTGACAAACAAATATATGCTCAGTTGAACAATTCGCCTCTGACAAATCATTGACACCATCTAATGTAGCACATTTAGCCCCAGAAAGAGCGTTTGAGAAAGGAATACTAGAGGACATAGCCTCACAATCTTGATACTCCCATGTGTTGTTCATGCTGAATGGCTGATGAAGTCCTGTCCAAAACGGGGCCCTATTTTACATATTTGAAATAACAATTTCAATGTTAATATTCCACTCATAGAAAGATTTTGTATTAAACGATTTATAGTTAATATTCAAACAATTGGTGCCATGTTAATATTCAAAGCAAAATGGTAATTAAAACTGCCATGTGATAATTGATCATATTGTAAAACTTTTCTAAACTTCAGATTAATTATAAATTTAGCTAAGACCATAATAAGTTCTCTTTTTTTCACATAATTAAAGAATTAAAGCAATTATTAATACTTTGTCCAAGAAGTCATGATATCATGTCAATATTTTAGACAATGTTTAAATGTGTATGTACTCGTATAAATGGAGTTGACGGTGATTTCAGTTTTGTCTTTTAGTGATATATTAAATTGAACGTGTAATCGTTGTTTTTAACCAAATGTCTTATCATCTCAAATATTAAAATCCTGTATTTGCAGAGTCGTTGTTTAAGGAAGGAGAAAATAATTATGAAAAGGCATTTTACCAGTGATCGCAATGTCTCGTGCTTCTTAAGTTTACGTTGTTTACAATTTAAGTAAGAAATATACACTCATTTTGTTCAAACATTGTATGATGCGTTTAGCAAACAAGTCCAAGTGGCATTACTTCTTTTTTAAATATTTTCCTTTTCCATACTAAAACGTTAAGATCGTTATGATAATATTTTGATAAACTCATTTTATAGAATTGGTTGTACATACGCATTACTCATTTGATTGCCCCATTCTGTGCTGTCCAAATGCTCTAATTCATCTATATGCCTATGACTTTGAACCTTGACCAGCTGCCCAAATTGGCTGTTACAAATTGCACTAGCCTCATTCCATGTTTTGGTGTTCGTGAATAAAGTGTATATACGACGTTGCGTGATTGCTTGGCATGTTGATATTACTTTAATATATAAGAGGCATAATATTAATCATCGTCTGCAATGGTTATTATATTGATGCATTTTCACACTGAACATTACACACCACTGATAACCACATTCAATCAAATTCATCAAAATTAAATGTATACGAAATTAAAATATTAAGGCGAAATACAATTTAATACAATAAAATAATATGTAATCTTTTATTTAGAAAAAGAGGTATTATTTTCGGGTTTGATTTATCATTTTGTGTGTCATACAATTTCTGTGTGTATGTTTCAATTAAAATATTTCATAACACCAATTATGGTAACATCACGTGAAAATCGTCTTAATAAATATAAGTGCCAACTGTTTTAATGTGAAATCAAAAAGTAAAGGCATTTTAAATTTGGACGAAATTGATGACATTAACATCATTTCGCATTTCCTTTGATCGAAATATGACCCTGTTTTATATTTGGGTAAATTTCTATATAAGAATCATTGTGAAATCTTGTTGTACATTAAAACTCACCTGCTAAAATGTAGATTAGAGTTGATAAAGTAGATATGAGATTCATTCTGAAAATATATTAAACACATATTAAATATTTCCTTTCAAACTTTATTTTCGTGTTGTCCACGTAGTTCCCAAACAAACTTACATCATCTTACATATATTATTGATGACACGAATTATTCTGATGATTAGTTTTAATATCTAAGAATATTTTTGTAAGTCTGTTTTAATTCTTATAATCGTGTTTCTATATATATTTAATGTTAAGTATGAAAAATTACGTAGCTTCACATCTAGTTCGCAAAACTAAATGTCATATTTTTAGACATGTTTAAGGTTTCTATTTTATTTAATCTATAAAATGTATAAAGCAATTAAATTATATGAATTAAATCTGTGCACTTAAAACTGTCACATTTTTTATTTATCCTTTTTAAAATATTTTTGAAATGTGGAGAGTGGTTTGTTTTTTCTGTACACATTGGTCAACATGAGTATTTCTTCTAAATATGGACAAATTTAGCGCAATGATGAATGATTCTTTTTTCATTCTTCCTTAAGTTCACTGAAGTTCAATGGTTATCAACTAAAAAGCGTTTATTTATAATTTTGTTAAAATTGCTTAAGTCCAAGAATATAAAGGGAAACTCTTTATTTTATGTTTTAAAAAACTTGAATTAGAAAATGAAAAATATGTAAAGTCAACAGCTGGTGTACATGTAACATGTGATCAGTTTTTAAATACAATTACTTTCTCAAAATAACTGAATAAAATACGGTTATTCATACATAGTCTTTAATTTGTATTTGAAATTATTGATAAAACGCAAGAAAAAAATAATTACCTGTAATTGTAATTTTAATCAAAAGCACCAAGCAACGTCGTGTCTTCCGTAATTCCTTAATTAATGTCAAAGTCTATACTTTTTGTTTCCATATAGATTTCCAATAGTTTACCCTGCTCGTATGGTTATGAAAAGATCAAAAGGTGAACGGCCTATTATCGTATAAAGTTTATCAATATTCTAATATTAATTTATAGTTACTTAAGAACTAACTGAAATGAAACCAATGGTATCAAATTATAAATAATAAATTAAACAAATATCTTTATTGATTTTATATAATATTGAAAAGTACAAGGAAACCCCATACGACGTTTCTTTTAATTATCGAAGGATCGATTCACTTTTTTATCCGACATTGTGTATAAAGTAAAAAATATTTCCATATTATACCGGATCGCATGTTAGAGCTTTAATCCCTAGATTGATATGTACTATAAATGCTGAAATGGATGCAAAATAATGAGGTTTTTTTTCGTGGATAAAATCGATTCATGCTAATGGCCGATTAGGGAAAGATCATCATTTTCATTATCGAGTCCTTATGTAATATCCTTGTTTAAAATGTATTACATTTTTGTTAAACAAAAGTATTTAAAGTTTTTTGGGGGGGGGTCATATCGAATTTTTTCTTTAATATATAAAAGTATGTCGATTTTGAAAATACAGCTTAAAGAAGATACTGACAATATGATATTGAAATTCCAACATATATTTCTGAACAATGCAATGCCTAATATTAATTCACATTTATGTTCATCAGCTGTAATTTTATTTCATCAGAAGTCATTATATCTAGCTTAACAATTTGACATGCACCATTTGAGCCGCGTCATGACAAAACCAACATAATGGGTTTGCGACCAGCATGGATCCAGACCAGCCTGCGCATCCGCGCAGTCTGATCGGGATCCATGCTGTTCGCTGTCAGTTTCTCCACTTGTAACAGAGTTGGTAAGCTAACAGCATGGATCCTGATCTTACTGCGCGTTTGCGCAGGCTGGTCTGGATCAATGCTGGTCGCAAACCCACTATGTTAATCACTTAATGACATTATAGTGTGAGGTGAAATTTACTTTAAGTGCAGTGTTAACATCGAACTGAGACGAAATAAGAGATCAAAGTTACTTTCCCTACTGGTCTCCTAGCAGTTTTCCGGCCCCTAGCAGTTTTCCGGCCCTTTATCATTTTCATCCAGTTCACTATATTTTTACCATTAGGGCATTTCATCAAACATGCGAGCTAAAATCATCTTAATAGATCAAAGAGTATTAAAACATTATCAAAATATTATACATCAATGAATATTAAGCTATATGAAAACAAAAGAGAACTACTAGTTACTAATTTACAGATAATATCAAATCTTTTTTATATATACTATTCCACCTTAGCGGATTTCCAGGTATGCTTTTGATATTGTAAGGGAGACTACTCGTTCACTATGTTTGTAAATCTTAGCTCGAAATCATTTCTCTTTGCTGAGTCACATACTTGTATAACAAACAAATACTTTCTTAGATGTTAAGTTAATTAATAAATACGTTTGGCACAAGAGAGTAAGTACACACACTTTGCCAATTACCGAGTATATTTAAGACAAAGAGTATCAAAAATTAATATCTGTATAGACTGCTTAAAATAAATGAATATGTATTCTAAGATTTAACTTACTCATTTAATAACCTTGTACAAACCCATTTTAGGTTTAATAAATATTATGCTAATAATTATAATGTTCGGCGCAGTATGGCCAGTAATGTATCAATGTGCCGTTAAACTCAAACACACATACAAACAAAACCGTCGCTCATTAACAGCGGATAAAATATAATAAGGTGAAGCAATATATATGAAACCAAAGCATGATGTAACTATTTAGTATTTTTGTAAAATTGTAGTAAGTCTGTTGTATGATTATTTATCCGTTTTAAGCACATTTGACAGAATAAATGAAGGTCTACTGCGTAAGCCGGTGCTATGGGGCGTGAACGGTAACATGCACATTCCAGAAACGTCCATGAACAGGCTCAATCAAAACCGTGCCTGCAACATTTTCAATTTGGTTCGTTTTTTAACGTTCTTTAGGGATCGTTAGGGATTTATTTATTTTTTATCTGAATGTCACATTGAAACTAAAACAATGTCTATAACAAGTAAAATAACAAACTTTGTAAATTATATATACATTACAATAATCAATCGTTTAATTCTGTAAAATTATTTAATATTTTTACCAAAAGTGAAACAATTAAGACTGTTGTCCTTTAAAAAAAAACATTCGACAATTTTTTATCGTGACACGAATTTGTGACAGTCGAAATTATATAATTATTTGCCACATGAATAGAGCATTTAAAACGGATGTTCTGAACGAAAATGAAATATATTTCTGGATAATTTAGAAGAGCGGGGGAAATGTTAAACACGTATAGTAGACGTATGTTTCTACAATTATCGTGTATACAAGAAATGCGATATAGGTTCAGTTAGTTTAATAAGATAAACTTTGTGGAAAGACACGAGGGCTTTTACTTTCTTAATTAATTTTGCAATCCGTTAATTAAAATTTCGTTCCTTCAGGGTTTTCAAACACTAACAATATCCCATAGCTGTCAAAATTTAGATGGATATTACATAAATGCATGTGTTATAATACATGTGCAGATATGCATAAAATTAAGAAAAATACTGTTGCAATAAAACAGTGTGGATAGTATTTCAAAACGAAGCTAGTGAATACAGACAAAATCATTTTGATAACAAATTTGAATTTCGTGAATATTTTTGTTTTGAGTATAAATTTAGTGCATTCAAGTTCATGAATTGCTACAAAGAAATAAGGTCAGTTACAATTTGATGCTGCGTAAATGCAATGTTTGATAGAAAGAAATTCATGATCATAGAAATAAACTTGTACTACACTTATTCTTTCCTTAACGACCGAAATTCAGAAATATCATTTATTATGTATGTTTCACACAGAACTGTGATTTTTGCTCTAAGTTGTATTTTTAGAAATACATATTTTCTGCCAAAAGATGTATTGTTGATGCTTTAAATATATGTTGTATGATTAATGCAATAAAACTATTTGAATTTCAGTATAAGACCAAAAACACTTTATAAAGAGGAGAATAAAACAAAAGTAAAAATATGGAAATATTATTAAACTTTAAATGTTATAGTTGTTAAGTTGCATAACTTTTTTTGAGGTCTGAATACCGCTTTAAACGGTGCTAGGGGCGTGATACGTGCAGATGAAGCACTTTTTGCAGTAACCTTTTCTTTTTCACCTTTAAGACAACTTATGAAATTTGCTTTGAGTAGATTCTGTTTTTGTTTGTGTGTTTTGTTTTCATGTATTTTTGAAATTATATTTTTTTATCTTTTATTTTAACGTTGTTACTTTTAAAGGCATAGATTAGTTTCAACCAATTTCGATCATGTTAGATAACAATTTTACATTTTTTCTTTTTTAGAATAGATCATACTAATGTTTAATTTGCTGCTTAGCACGCCCATCGATTTTGCTTACTACCTTTAAAACACCTTTTAAACACATTTAGAGGGACGTCCATAGCTGAATGGTTCAGGCCGTTGACTTCAAACCACATGCGCCTCACTATTTACAGTCGAACCCCAATAGGCCAATAGGAGCTTTGGATTATGTCAAGTGAGGAAACTATCCAGCTACCTTTCGTCAGGAATTCTACTCAAGTGCCCATTTCAGTCTGAAAAAATGCACGTAAGGGCACATGAGGTCTTCCTGTACCATTAAACCTGGATAATCGCCACATCACCTATACTGTGTTGGTGCGACGAAAACCCCAACCAGTAGAAATACAAATATTTAGGCTGTCAATAACGTTGTACGAAATAGTTTAAATCTGGAAAAAGCATGATCCCTCGGAAGCATTTATAACAACGAAATTACATGAAAATTGCAGACTTAGTTTGATTGACCTTTACATGACAACCGTTATCCGTCATATTGGTAGAATTTTCCGCTAATTACAGACATTTTTTTATATAGTTATGTGATGTTATAGAATCTGATAGTAAGTCATGTACAACATGAAAATGCATCCATTCAGTTAATGCAATTCCTTATGTACATGTATAATGTGTTTGATTGTGAGTGATTTATAACTGTGTTGCATGTAAGTGTTGTGCTATTGTATTTTATATGAGAGCAATTGCCTGGTGTCTGAATGTACATCACATGAAAGTTTATTCCTTTTCTACGTTTCCACTTTAGAATGTTTACCTTCTTAAAATTAATTTAAACTTCGGTAGCTTAATGCTATACTTTTCTGAAATATTCGTAAGGAGAAAAGGGATAGCCGGTCCAAAGTTGTATATGGCGTTATGATATGTTAAAGATATAAAATAGAGAAAATAAGAATCCCTAAAGAAAGTTAAAAACAGCAAAACTGAAAAATGTTGCAGGTTCGGTTTGACTGAGCTTGGTAATGGACGATACTATCAAGTGCAAACTACCGTCCACACGTCCTAGCACCGGCTTCAGCAGAATCCAACATTTAAACATGAAAGTTGGGACAATTTGAATTTTGAAACATCCGCAGATGTGCTCATACGGTGGGTATCACAGAACCTTCAGTGTGACACAGTAGTGTCATTTCATGAAAAATGGCGTACGTTCCCTAACTAAAAAAGTAAGTGTGCACTTAAACAAAACACAATGGGTAGAACTAAACAAATTGGAATTTTGGAAGGGGATTAGAGGTTGTAAAGCCTGCATATCATAGATAAGACGTCAAAAGACAAAAGTTAAAAGGCAGGCAACAGACCCTAAGGGTGATTAGGAATATTGGAAACTATAAGAATAACATTAGGTCTACTAAGTCTTTACCTTTCCTTATATTGGCACATTTTCACCACTTAATTAGAAAGGGATTTAAACATTAAAATTGTTTGCGTTGATAACAGTTCGAATGATTTGTTGTTTTTTTTTTTGTTTTTTTCTTATTTGAAATGATAAATATAATTATAAGATAATTCAAACTACATTTGTATAGAACTTTTAAGTTATATGCAAGCGTATAACTATGTAAAATATTTGCATAATTTATTATCATTAAGGATTAAATTTTCACTTTGAAGTTCGATGTTGCGTACTGAAATATGTCGTTTAAAGTATGAATTTCCTTCTTTTTACTGACAGCTTTGAAGGTTTTATCTGTTGCATTATGAATGTCGCTACACTTTTGAAATATTAATTTTAATTAATTATAATAAAGGAAACTTTACGTAATGTAATGAATAACACGTTTTCTGTTTTATCTATATAATGTAATATATCCAGTGTCATATAAGTGGAATACAAAACATGAATCATGAAACTTTACATACAAATACAGTAATTGTTTTAGATGTGACATGTGGGTTTCTGTTTCCTGTAATAATGACATCCCGTTTTCTGCCCATGTGCCCTATCCTTTTTTGGAGTCCTGCTGGGCTCCTTGCTGGTGGCCCTGTAAGGAATCCGTTCATTGAATACCGCCATTCCTTGTTGATATTGATTCTTTATATCTAATGCAAAAACTTGGTAACTTGTAAAATATATTTGAAGTTTTAATTCTGATGATACATATTTGAGACTTTGTGTGGCTCTTTATTTATACTTCTTATAAAACTATGAAAAGCATGTATTTATCTTTTGAAGATGACAGCATATTGACACAAATCGTGTATGTTCACGGAACCTTGAACCTTGTTGACCTTCATAGATTTTGTGATAAATGATTCAAATAAATGAATAATAGCAAATGTCGTAATTAAAACAGTTTGTAAGATCAATTTCTTGTTTTGAAAAAGATCTTAAAGTACAGCATTGGTTTTGGTTGCAAACAAATTTCTCAGAACCAATAAATTATTTATTTTTTTTAAAGTATCAACACTTTATGTGACAGCATATCCTCAATTTTGATTAACATATGCAATTAAAAAGTTCCGTTTTTACTTTTTAACTCGTACGTATTTTCAGAAATCAGTTTCTAAAAGATCCGTTTGATTTACTTTACGAACTTTTAAGAAAAAAATAAAAAAAATTGTTTAAACTTATATAATTTATTTTCAAGAAAATTTATTAAATTGCGAATTGAAAATGTCAAAATATGACACGTGGCAAGCATTTAATAGCTTGATTTAACTACTTGCACTTTTATCTTTTTATTGCCTTTCAAATGATTTAAGATTTTGTTACTTTTTAAGTTCATAACTTGACGGAAAGACCTACATCAGACTAAGTTATAAGTATGAATAAATAAAGAAAAAAAAGAAGTAAACTTTCACTTCAATAAAATAATATTTATTTTTATGCACTTGAAAATATCATATAGCGTTGCTTTTGTGTGCAGCATTTTGTTAAAGTGCATGTTTATATATGTATATAGATGATAGATCCATGTACTTACGTCATTAAATGTAAATACAAGTCTAACAAAAATCGAATTAAAATAATTTCAATTATTCAATTTTATAAGCTGATAAAATATGTATCATTTATATAAACTGTTACACTGATTCAAGACTCGAGTAATAATTAACAAGTTATGTGCGATTAATGACTGAATTTGTTCTTCCAAGATCTACAATATGTCGCTTGTGAAAAATTTCGGCTTTTGTATAGCCTTTTATCCCTTTAATGATAGCGATTGTCTTTTTATAACTATTATTCATTATGAAGAAACAATAATATCTGTCATGTATTGCATTCAGAAACGGAATATCCATAGCTGTAATGTTCGCAAAATCTTGTTATAATACTCTGGTGATAGCAATTGTTGTCAAACATGTATTACTAGAAACGGATTTCCAATTTGAAAAGCTTAGACTGATATATTTTCTTTAGAAAAATTCAGCTATAATTGAGATTCCTTAGGATTAAAGAACGATTGGAATTTAGCTGGTATAAACCTTCTATGAATTATTTATACATTGTAGTAACTATATTTAAGTAAATTGTATTTAGGTCTTCTTGAACTAAGTTCATTTTTAATTACGCTTCTGGTGTTCTTTAAGAATCCTTTTACTCAATTCTATGAATACAAAAAAGTACAAAACATTTCACAAAAAATACAATTTTTTTACAAAGCAGTGAAATTGAGGTAAGCATACAGTTAACGTTAAATTTATTTGTAAAACTAGGCCGCACGGAACCCCTGTATAAAAACCACGTACTGTTCTGGTATTGGTTACTTTGTAGCTCTCTCTGTTAAGGCCTGAAAGTCGAAAAGTTGTTTTGGGTGATGAGTACAATGGCCAAACAGGTACTAAAATGCGTTGTTTTCAGTAAAAGAAACGCATTTTGAGCAAAATTAACAATGACATCTTGTGCACAGTTGCAAGTTTGCCCGTCCAGAACAATTTCCATCCTTTGTAAAGTTGCATAACGAAGTTGTGCCTCTTTTCAAAAAACGAGTACAATGGTCAAATCAAATTTAATGAGTACAATGGCGTAACTATTTTATTGCCTGTCCTATTTTGTCAATTTTTTCATTGAATTATGCTTGTTTCTCGCTTCCTGTCTTAAATATCATACAAACATAATATTTGAAAGTGAAAAGTAGAAAGAAGTATTAAATTAAATGAATTCAGTTTGCTTGCTATACATTCTCATCTAAATAGTATTCTGCTTTGATAACACACGTGTACATCAGCTTAAAAGTATTTGCAATACAAAAATAAAATAAAGCATGTACATTATATAGAATTTATTTCACCAGCAAAATATATGTTACAATTACATGCATAAAATGTCATACCATTTTGACAATTATTTTGGAAATAAAGTCAGTTGTTGTCGCTGTTTCTTTGTATTTCAGACGCAGAAAACGTTGTTCCTTTAAATGAAAGCATGTTAACGTATATCTATGGAATATATACATGTATTGTATATTTTAAATTTTATTATTGCTGCTTATATATCGTTAATACTACATCACACCATATTAAGTAATTCAATATTTTACAGGAGTAGAAATTCTGATATGTTTATTTGCCGGCATTATGGCAAATCGTATAGAAGACGACCAGCTTCATGTCGTCACGAGCAGGTACAAAAGGGGAAGGTACCCCATGCATGCTGTGGGACATGGTTTCTAAGTTTCGGAAAATTGCAAAGACATAGGTTTGTAAATTTGCATATCATATACATGAAGTACATGGCTGTCTGATATTTCTACATACGGCTTGAGTGCCTAAGATGGAAAGAAACAAAGAAATGGTTTCATGTACATGTAAATAAAGAAAAGCTATTAACAAAAGGAAATTAGATAACCCTGAAGCAATATATTGCCCCATTATTTGATATAAGCAGCGACATATAATGTACCTCTTATGGGTTGAGAAATGAAGCATTATATATGTTCCTAAATAGGTTACAATTTAAAGCTACAAAATTTCTTATGAGACAAATATTATGAAACAAATAAAAGCGTATTATTATAGCTAAACCTTTGTACACCGATCAATAAACACAACATGAAAAGCTTATCATCCTTACATCAATAAACTGATATAGTATTTTCGGCAAAAGAAACTCTTTGATGTACTAGTTGAAATATTCAGTTAAGTAAACAACGATGGGGGCATCAATTGCGAATGGGAAACTGTTGTCGTTTGCGACAAATTTGAACTGAACACCAAGTGTATGGTGCTCAGAAGACGACAGACTTATGTCGTCCACATCAGTAATTCACGTGGCAAGTACCGTCAATGTTATGCTGTGGAATGTGTTGCTAAGTTCGGATTTTGGCAAATGACTGTGATGCATTTTGTATTGCCATGAGTTCTACACAATGAGTACATGGCTGTCTGATATTTCTACATACGGCTTGAGTGCCTAAGATGGAAAGAAAACAAAGAAATGGTTTCATGTACATGTAAATAAAGAAAAGCTATTAACAAAAAGAAATTAGATAACCCTGAAGCAATATATTGCCCCATTATTTGATATAAGCAGCGACATATAATGTACCCTTATGGTTGAGAAACGAACGCATTATATATGTTCCTAAATAGGTACAATTAAAGTACAAAATTTCTTATGAGGACACATATTATGAAACCCGGTTATAATAGCTCCAACACCGTTAAACACAACATGAAAGCTATATATACATCAATAAACTGATAGTATTTCTAAACTCTTTGTTTAGTTGTTTCAGAGTAAACAACGATGGGGGCATCAATGCGAAGAATGTGACTTTTCGTTTGCGACAAAATCTGAACTTGAACAACACAAGTTATTCCATCCTATCCCTCTCTCACTTGCAGCATCTGCCCAAAGCTTTTCGAACTAGGGCAATGCTGATTGATCACCTTTCTTCCCATTCCGGCAAAAAGAAACACAAATGTACTTGTGGAAGAGCCTACGTTTGAGATATCACTGATCAAAGTGTATAATATCAAAGCAAACTCAGTGAAACTTTGTTTGTTCTAGTCATTGTCACAAAAGTGCCTCTTATGAGGTCATCAGACTTTGTTTTCGCCATATCATGATATTTTTGTCACGTGCAGATACGTCAATAAAGTTTATTGAATGAATAACTTGTGTTGCTTAAGTTCAGATTTTGTCGCGAACTGACTGCCTGATGCATTTTTGATTCGCCATGACTGTTTGCTCTTACACAATTGAAACATATTAGAATTTTAGAAATACTATCAGATTATTGATGTAAATATGGCTTCCATGCTATGTTTAACGGTGTTGGAGCTTTAATAGCCGGGTTTTATAATATTTGATCTCATAAGAAATTTTGTCCTTCAACTGAATCCTTTTAGGAACATATGTAATGCGTTCATTTCTCAACACACAGGGTACATTGTATGCCGCTGCAAATAATAGGGCAATATATTGCTCCAGGATTATCTTGTTTCGTTTTCTGAATACTTTTTCCTTATGTTACTTTCCATCTTTGCCACACAAGCCGTTTGTAGAAATATCAGTCTGTTATTTACTTCATGTATTATATATAATTTACAGACCCATGTTTTTGCAATTTGGCGAAACTTAGAAAAAATGTCCCACAGCATTTATGGGGTGCCTTTCCCTTGTGTACCTGCTCGTGACGATTTGCCATAATGCCGGCAAATAAACACATAAGAAATTTCCAATTCCTGTAAAGATATTGAATTACTTAATTTGGTGTGATGAAGTATCTAACGATAATATAACCACAATATTAAAATCTAAAATATATATTACATGTATATATTCTATAGATATACGTAAACATGCTTTTCATTTAAAGGAACTTTTTTTCGTCTGAAATACAAAAAAAACAAGAACAAAAAAACCTGACTTGATTTCCAAAATAATTGATGATTTTATGTATGTAATTGAAACATATATTTTGCTGGTGAAATAAATTCTATATCATGTACATGTTTGTATTGTCAATACTTTTACGCTGATGTACACGTGTGTTATCAAAGCAGAATACTATTAAGATGAGAATGTATAGCAAGCAAACTGAATTCATTTAATTTAATACTTCTTCCTACTTTTCACTTTCAAATATTATATTTGTATGATTTCAAAGACAGGAAGCGAGAAACAAGCATAATCCAATGAAAAATTGACGAAATAGGACAGGCAATAAAATCGTTCGGCCATTGTACTCATTAAATTTGGTTCGACCATTGTACTCGTTTTTTAAAAAGATGCACAACTTCGTTATGCAACTTTACAAAGGATGGAAATTGTTCATGACGGGCAAACTTGCAATTGTGCACAAGATGTCATTGCTAATTTTGCTCAAAATGCGTTTCTTTTACTGAAAACAACGCATTTTAGTACCTGTTCGGCCATTGTACTCATCACCCAAAACAACTTTTTCGACTTTCAGGCCTAAACAGAGAGAGCTACAAAGTAACCAATAACAGAACAGTACGTGGTTTTTATACAGGGTTCCGTGCGGCCTAGTTTTACATATAAATTTAACGTTAACTGTATGCTTACCTCAATTTCACTGCTTTTACCGAGCGTTTAAGCCGCCATTTTATGAGCCCATTGTACGATTTTGGTCACGTGATCATCCGCAGTGTGTAAACATTTTTTTCTTCAAAAATTGTCCTTTATATAAATACTTTCATGTAATCTTAAGCAGCATTGTCGTAGATGCACAATGTTTTTGCTACATAACATGTAAGGTATTTTTTGTAACAAAATTGTATAAAACTTTCATCATCTGAACGTTCTGATATTCTGTTTATTTTCCTTATAACTGCCGTTTCATGCAGATATCTTCATGTGATTATAACATAGTTTTATTTTACGCTTGACGTTATTTGAAACCAATATAATAAACTCTCAAGTTAATTGCATTGTAGCATAGCATTGCATTCTATTCTAAATAGATGTTCTAGCTTTAAAGACTCACTTTGATGGAACGATTAATTTCTATAATGGTTTATAATTGTGATGTAATAATTTAGCTACATATTTGTCAGGACCTATAGTATTATTCAATGTAAGCACAAGTCATACATGATACATGTTGTATATGAGTTATTACACGATATCATTGGTTATTACACGGTAATACACGCATTCTGTATTTTTTTGTATTTAAAAGCACAAAGGATAATTACATATTTCTAGTATTATTGAAAATAGCATTTATTTTACAATATCAAAGTTCATTTTTTGGTTTAGACCTTTCTTTAACTATTTACCCTTAAATGGTATTTAACATTTTCGTCCTGATAATATTTTACCCCAGAATCACAAAGAAAACGTTCTAACATTTCATACGACAAACAAGTATGAAAAATGGTTATTTTCTTGACGATATCGAAATGTTATCGTGGTTTTTTTTATTTCTTCTTATCCTTATAGGCAGAAAATTACCCTTATTACAATGTTGCTAAACTACGTGGCTTAAAGCAGCACGCCTCCAGATTCATGTAAATTTTCATAAAAATTTTGGAAATATATTTAAAAGTGAAATACTGTGAGGTGAACAAATAAAGTAATTTAAATATTGCAATCGGCATTTACAGTCCACAAAAATTACCAAAAAGTTGTCAACATATACAAAAACAGCCCTTACTGCGTTAGTAACGCAGTAGAAATATGGTGGCAAATACTGCACAATCAGTGTTACACCGCACATAACATGTAAAATATAACTTTAATTTTGAATGTTTTACCTTTCTTAAAAGTTTAGTGCATTTTTCTCAATTTTGATTTTCTTGAAATACTTTGGCTCATCTAGAGGCGTGCAGCTTTAAGTAAACGTATCAGTCTTAACGGTGTTCAGTGGAAATGTATTCTGGTGATGTTCCATATGATCTGTGGTGTTCCTGTGTGGGCGTTGCGTTTATTAAATAGCGCCCTTCCTTGTTGATGTTTTTTTCATATTTTGAGAATGAATTTACCACGAAGAGCTTAGTCAATTTTAGAACTTCTCGCCATAGTGTATGCATATTGAAAAGTCAGTCAAATATATTCATGTACATTCTTTACAACCTTGTAAAATGCCCTCTAGATATTATTAAAGGCATAAGTTTTCCTGATAGGCAGTAAAATATGTAACAAAAATCTTACTTAAAATGTGGAAGAAAATGTATGATACGAGCCCATATATCACGTATTTATTCCTGATCTTTTTACAAACTATGCAATGTCAAAGAATATTGTTCTACTGAATATTATATTCATTCAAATCATTTCTTTACATTAAATAACATATGACTAGTTATAAAGACATTATCTATAAATTTACGTATATTTTCATATCGCTGAACACAAAAGACAACATTTGTGTTAAATATTCAACTAATAAATGCAAATGTGTTACAAATTACGCTTTTGCTTAATTCATTAACATTAAGGTTAAATTTCACTTTGAAGTGCATTTTAGAATTGGAAATGAGGTCAGCTTACGTATGAATTTCCTTCTCTTTTCTGTCAGTTTGGACAGATTTATGATTTAAATTACAACTTGCTTTTCACTGAACTGAAATATTAATGATTTTAAAATGAATGTTCGGCAATAAAATTTCAATTTATAATGAGTAATATATCTACCGAAAATTTAAGAAAAATGCAATCAGTGGACTTCAACTCAAATTGTATTCTTATAGGAAACCTTGAATAAGGTCAAATCGCCCTGAAATGGAAGAATGTTAAATATTTCTAACACCAATAGCGACAATTAGTAAATGAGTGAATATCAAAATAAATGAATGTGATGTTACTTTTGACAATATTATATGTAACACCTGGCTTTGCCAGAAGCTTAATGGCATTTTAACTCTGTAAACAAAAGACAAAGGAATGAAAACACAATGCTATAATTCTCTGTCTTACACAATCATGTCTTGTTATTTAAATTATGATGATTTATTTTAATCATTGGCACAATATTGGACATAAACTATAACGGCGCTGGTTAAGAGATTTTTCTAAAACTGGTAAAGTCAGTAATATATCACACATATCACGAGATTCTACCCTCTCTATATGGTTTAATTAGTTGATTGTCAATGTTAAATAAAGCAAACTTACATACCCTTTTCAAAACAAATAGTCACAAGGATTCTTAGAGTTCAATAAGTTATAAATTGCATTTTTTTCAACTATCGCCATAATACAATGTCCATAGAAATTCAATAGGAGTTCGTTCAATATTCTTCGCATAACTAAGCCTGGAATCAACATATTTGCATACTTACATTAATAATATCTTTGTAACCGAATTGATAATACCAATAAATTTATAATTCTTATTTATTGATCGGCTGAATATTATGTTCATTCAATCCATGTTTCATTCCGACATTTTTATTTGTTTCCTAGACAGGAGATTTCATTTCTGTCAGTGAATTTTCTTCATTTCATGATGAAAATATATTTTCTTTGAATAATCATTGATTTTAGTTTCACCAATTTAAATCATATTTTTACCCAGATGTACGCATTTGTCTTTAACTACCTTCAAATAAGACATTACACAATTTCCAATACATACATTTGACACGATAATGATATCATTTAATGATTCTCTATGTTTTCTGATTTTTTGTCAATAAGAATATTATACAATGTATATAAAGCCAAAAAATAAGACGAATTTATTTTAAATGTTGTCTTTCCGTTCCACATAATGTGTTTCTGTTTGTCTGCCATGCACATTTATCCGGAAAACATTATTTCACTGATATGTCTATAAATATCTTAAAGGCCCTATTCATTTTGCCATGAAAAAAATGGACGTTGACAAAAGCAGCCAAACTAAGCATTCAGTGTTTGTTACCTTTTTGATATCTATTGTTCCTACTGTCTACACTTGTTCGTGAACCACCGACACTTTTTGTGTTTAATTGGTATTAGTCTCTTTTTGTCTCGTAAAGGTTCAATTTAAAAGTATTTTTACATAACCTTTTTTATTTTATGATGAAATGTAAAAGTATTTGCTTTTATGTTGTATCATGTCCCGTTGTGTCTTTTTCTGTTATCATTGAAGTTCTATGCATTTCCCTATAAAATGATTCAGGAAGATTTAGAACATTACTTTTAGATTGATTTGATTTGAACAAACACCTCAATTCTCTTTTCAGCTCGCGTTAAACTGGGTTAGTGTCTCAAATTGAAATCTCAATTTTTAATTTCATTACCATTATGTGGGAGGTTGGGAATACTACCCATGCGTACTCCGCCTTTTTAACATTCCATAAAGCTTTCGCCGCAATTGTAATTTCCATCTTTTTATAATAAATCTGTAAACTTATCATAGACGCCTGTCTTATAACTCATTTCGTAATGCTGCATAAAATCTTAAATTATTGTGTATTTTAATTTGTACTGTCTGAGTTTAAAACAACTTTACTTTATTGCCAATAAAACATTTAGCTCTATATAGATGGGAGCAAAGTATTTAGAAGCAACAGCTCAATCTATAAACTATTAACACTTTATGTGACAGCCTAGCCTCAAAACTGATAGCGTTGTGCAATAAAGATACTTTTTAAAGGGGTTTCGACTTCACAAGTAATCAGTATACGAAAGCTATATAAATCATATTGAATTTAGTGTGCACCTAATGAGGTATATTTAAATTCTAAGTGTTAAAATTGGATAAATATCATTAATTAGATTACAAATAAAAGCATCATAATGTACCAGTGGACTTCAACTGAAAATGAATTCCTTTTAAAAACCTTAATAATATCCTGTCACATTGTCAGACAATGATCAAAGAATGAAAAATAGTCATCTACAACTAGTATGTAGTATGAAATGAATACAAATGAATGTGATGTCATATACTGACAATATTATATATAACATCTGCCTGATTCATGTGAACGTTAGTGCAAAAGATTTGCTTGAAGCTAAATGTCATTTCTCACTCAGCAAACAAACAGCAAAGGAATGAAAAACAAAATACTTTAACCCGCTATCTCAAAAGAAATTAGGCATTGTTTCTTAAAATATTGAAAAAAAGTCGACCATTACCTTAAATCATTGGTACAGTGTGGGACAACCTAGCATATTTTCTTGTATTGACAAATTCAGAAATATGATACACATTTCATATCATTCCATCTAATGTATATGGTTATAATAATTGATTGCAAACGTGTAATTGAGCAACTCTCAATAATCTTATCTAGTGTAAGATAATCGAAAGGGTTTTAAGTTCGAAACGGCTTAAAATGCATTGGTCCAAAGATCACTAGTGTATAAAGTCCATAGAACTTCAATACCAGTTCAATATTCTTTGGAATCAACATATTTGCATTTTTAATTTAATCATTTCCATGTGATCGAATGTGAAAATATTTATACACTTATAATTTTACTTCTTTATTGATCGGTTAAGCATCATGTTCAATCAAGCAAAACAACATTGTCATATCTATAAAATTGAAGATTTCTTTCCATTTTTTCATTACCATTGCATGGTATTTTATTTCTAACAAAAGTTAATCCGGTGATAGGGGGAGTAGACAATATGTTGAATATACCACTCAAACAAACCAAGCATGCAACATTTTCATTTTCACCACAGTTTTAGGTGTTCTTAAAAGGATCGGTAATTTTATAACAACTAAGCAAACCTAGTGATGCTCGTTTAATCTATTTTTCATCATACAAACATGTATTGTATTGTTTTACATACGGAACGACCTTCATTTGTCATTTGAATCCAATATAATACGCTTCCAGCACACTCTGTTGAAATTATTATAAATTAATGGTAGCATTAAAAGCTCAACACATGAAATATTGAATTGAATAATTCCTGTATAGCAGCACATAATTGGCAGGCATAAACTCCAATTTCCGAGTAATTTCTTTGTCCAGAAATATTGTAAGAATTATGATTGTAGAGTGTTTCATTTCTACATTACTTTTTTTTCTCTTTTCCTATAAAAGCTGGTCGCGAAATTTCATTACTTTCATGTCATGATGAAAATATTTTATTTAAGATTATCATAAATTACCTTATAATTTAAATACTAGTATAAATCTATAATATCTTTGAAATATTTTTTATAAAATTTATCATCAGTAAAATTATGTTGGTTCCATTATTATATGGTTGATTCCCGAAAAAGTAGTAACACATGAATAATGTACGCAAAAAGAATAAAATATTCCGGAACAAAATATTGTTTTGCTATTTTAAGTAAGGTTTTATCCCATTAGCAATGAATTTGTGCATACGCCACTCGCTTTAAGGCAATTTATTACCATTTTTATTTCATACAAGCAATTTGGAAGTATTCTTTTTTAAAATCCAAACAATAATTTTTGCATCAAATATATAGCTTTATACACTTAAATTTTGTTTTTGATTTACACATGTTCTTACCTCCACTCGACTAAACATAACACAATTTACAATCAAAAACAGTATAATAAACGTGTTAACATTTAAATCCTGAGAAAACAATGATTATTTTTCTAAATATTTTCTATGAGAATTTTATATTAAATATCTAAAAGGAAACGCCTGTAGTTTATTTAATATATATTTTACCATTCTAACATAAGGACTTTCTCGGATATTTTGAAATAACATTATCTATGGACAATTGTACGGAAAACATTATGTCATGTATGACGCTGTAGAGTTATTAACGTATGCGTTAACTATGAAATATTTTTTTAATTATTTCAATACTCAAAAATTCACATTTTTTGTGTTTAAGTGTTGAATTATGCTTAAGCTGGTGCCAGGGGACGTGAACAGTAACTTGCACTTCCCAGCTCAATCAAACCGAACCTGCAACATTTCCAATTTTGTCGTTTTGGGAATTCTTTAGGAATTCGATTTTGCTCCATTTTATATTATATATTGCTGCTAGGAGAATAACAAAACAGGTGTTCTATTATCTAAAATAAACTAACATATTAATTGTGAACGTTGAAAATCGAGACCACCTACAAATATTATGTTTAACTGATTTTGTTCTTTTTCTCGCGATGTATAACTGATATTTTTTCATTACATCTATGATTGTTTCAAATGTTTTATGTTGTATTAAGTCACTTTATGTACCTTTTCTGTATAATTGAGGTTTCTTACGTTGTCCTTAGATAAAGTCACATTTATTACTTTTAAATAAATTTGGTTTATAAATCATTTGACTTCCCGTTTAGGGCGGGATAGGGTCTCATAATATAATCTCATTCTTTTTTATTCCAGTACCGTTTATGTATTAGACCGAGAAGACTTTTGCCTTGTGCCCTGTCCTATTTTTGTTTGGTGTCTTGCTGGGCTCTTTGTCGATAATCCTGTGTTGTTGAATCGTGTTGAGGATGCGTTCATTTGATGCTGCCCTTCCTTGTTGATCTTGTTTTTCATATTTCAATGTAACAAAATCAGCATTTTTTTAGTTAATGTTATTGTTACTGTTGTTTTCTCGCTGGTACTGACTTTTACGTACTGTCTTATTTACAGCAGCAAGTAGATTTCTAGCTCTTAAATGCTACTTGTGTTAGATATGCTTCTTCTGAAGGTGGTGTTAAAGATGTGACAGAATGGTAGCTTTCATTTTTTTCAAGGACAGTCACTCAAACTGTGACAAGTGTTAATTTTGTATATTAAGCGTTATATGAAGTAGATTTAATTGAAAGTTTTTTCTCAATATTTCATAAATATTTTGAATTAAGAAGACATGCTGTTGTCTATCGTTGTTTAATTAATACTATTATGTCAAATATTACCAATTTTGCTGAAATGTGAAAAAAGCAAATGATTGTTTAAACAAGTTAACATATCTTAAGTAATTATCAAGTGAATAATTTGCTCTTACAGAAAATGTTGACTACCGCCTTATTCAATATTCAACCACGTCGATACATAAAACTTTCGCCGCAGTAATGATTCCCTGTTTTTTCTAACAAAACCATAAATATTTCCTAGACGCCTGTCTTATAACTCATTTCTTAATGATGTATAAAATCTTAAAATTATTTGGTATTTTCATTTGTACTGTCTTACTTTAAAAAAACATTTAGTTTATTGTCAATAAAACATCTAAAAGCATTATTTAGTTGAGATCAAAGTACTTAGTTGCAAAATTCATTCTATAACTATTAACACTTTATGTGGCAGTCTATCCTTAAAACTGCAAACGTTGTCAATAAAATGCTTTTTGAGTTCTGACTTATACAAGTAATGAATATACGGAAAGCTATATAAATCATGCCATTTTGCAACTAATAATGAGGTAAATTTAAAATTTAAGTGTTAAAGAAATAGCTAAGATAATTCATAAATTGCAAATGTATGTTATGTAACACGTTGTTTAAAATGTTAACTTCGATAGGGTGAAATGACGTCAGAGTAATATACCCATATCCTTGATGAATAAAATAATAAAAATATTATATATTTTGACGTGAAAATGAACTGAAAATACCTCATTTAATGAACAATCGTTATAATTATTTAGAAAAAAGGAACATTATAATATTCAAATTTTATTTTTGAAATGATTTGAACCGTCGCTTTTAACAAAATATTTTTACAAAAAAAAACTGTGTGCATGCTTTGTATCTTAAATTCATTCCGAGAGCTAAAAAAGGTTAATACCATTTAAGTTTAGACATATGCCGTTGGTAAGTATAGAGACATTTTTCAATCATTTAGTTATTAAAAAGATGTAAATGCTTTGAAGATAGACTATTCTCATCCTTGAGTAAAATATGTTAATGACAGAAACTAATTGAAATTCTTAATGAACATGTCTCATTTGAATAAAAGAATGAATAAACTATGTATGGTTCCCTGTTACAGGTCAAGTAAAGTTGGTCTTTCTAAAAAAAAAGCCAATTTTTAATGACACTATATATTCGTATTGTGACCACTTATAGTGTGTAGAATTTTAAACATAATCTATCTACTTCGTGTGAAGTTAAACAATAATTCTATTCTATATTAACAAGAGACTGTGTTACAATTATCAATACTTTTGTTATATCAAATTTAACACAATACTTTTGTTATATCAAATTTAACAAGATAGTTTATTTTTTAACTTTTAAACATTTCAAGTAAATGCACTCCGAAAACGATCAACTGAAGATGGGAGGACGCTTAACCTAAATGAAAAATTAGGATAAGAATGTAGACAAAATTAATATGAATATATTAAAGAACGTGTGTCATAGTCTGACGTTTACTTTAAATAAACCCTGTCTGACTTATATGAAAAATAAAGATACAAATGTTCTACGAGCTAAAATACACTTTTCAGCAGTTATAAGGAACATGCCATTTATGTCATATGCGAGTTATGTTTACGCTGATATGTAATATGATTTTTTTAATTTGTCATGTTATACGGAATCTCTTGTCAACTTTTTTCTGCCGTTCTTTGTTGATTCATGTTTAGTATTTATTATATGTATGAAAGCACATATACCTCAATAACCAGCTAGAGTAACATTTTCCCTCTTTAAAAAAGGCAAACATGAGATTTGTTATTTTTAAATGATGTTTTAGACCACGTTACATGTTTATCACCAGGTCCTGAAAAAAGAAGTGCTGAATATGTTTTTTCTTTTTTTCTTTTTTTTTGTCAAAAACGAAGTAGAACTTTTCTTCCATACAAAAAACTTAATCAATATAACTTTATTATTTGCTCAAAAGCAGCAGGATCAAAAGATGGTTCAAGTAATTGGCCAATTACTTTTGAACCTTTAACAGGATACCAAAATTAAAAGCATGTTTGAAGCATAGTTGCCCTTTAAGTTTTAATAAATACGTTTGAACTAATACTGCATTATTATTACTTAACCTCCTAATGGTAGAATATATAAGTTTACTCTTTTTCCTTTACCGTTCTGTTAGAATTATCTCAATTATTTACAATTATTTAATAGAGTATTTTTTATATCTCATTAGTTGTAATAGATGAACGAGCACTGTAAAAATTAGAGCGATCATTTGACACGGTAAAATTTAAAAGTGTTTTAATATTGTTTAAAAAATGCAAAGTTGAGGTATCATAAATGCAAGTTACTTGCAGAAAATATTCAAAGTAAAAGAAAGCCTAATGTTGAATATCGATATTTCTATACGTCTATGTTAGTCTTCCTGTCCATTTCAGATTACCCGATTTACTTAAATGTATCATTCTTATAAGATGTTTGTCGTAATGAATATATTGTGACAATTCCGCCTTGAATCATATGCTTCATTATTCGTTCATTAGTAACATTGATGTGTAACTTTTAACTGTGGCAAAGTCGGCTTTATAACTATTTCATGACCATTATCTGTCTATCTTTGACTTCGATATAATGGGTAGTTTACCATATTTTTCTAAAATAACATATCTTCTAAGTATTAAAGCGTTAAAAATATTAAAATATTGTTTGTTATTTGTTAGTTTGTTTCTTTTTTTTCCCTTTTTTTAGAGAGACTTATGTTAATGTTCAAAATCAATGCTTCCTGTGGTATCTTATTAAAAGTATTTTAATTAGATAAAGAAAGTATTACAAAGTTTCAACATAAACGAAAATACTCAAATTTCTTATATATTAAATATTCATTTACTTACATGTACAAACATGTTCAAATTAGGTAAGGATGAAATAAATCAAACACTAGAGCTGTGATAGAACAATTAAGAACATGTAAATCAATATACTCATAAATTGTTATAAATTTTGACAATTTCATATATATTTATTACAGAACATAAAGCTGCGGTCTCACTTACTCCCGGCAGAGCCCAGGACCACCCCTGGGTGGTTACCTGGATGATCCTGGGTGAAATCATTGTTGCAGTCACACTTATCCCGGCAGCACTACGGTAATTCCAAACAAACCATCCAGGATGCGCTCCGGACCATTCAGGCAGAGCCCAGGTGAAGCTCCTGCTCATACCGGTGCTTCCCCGGTCGTTCCCAGATGGCTCCGGATAAGCCCCGGTAAAACAGGCGATCCCCGGTCGGTCCAGGCAGAGCCCAGGACGATCCAGGAAGAGCCCTGGTAGAACCCCGGTGGATTGAAAACACGCGAAAATGAAACATCGATACATAATATTTATTAAATATAATATCTATTGTTCCAGAACAGAAATTCAGGGTGATTTTTTGAAAAATCCTTATGCAAGACTGGATAGAAGGGAAATGGGAAGGGTTTTAATACAAACAAGTGCAATCATCGCAAATTGTCGTGATTCTTTTGAAATGAATCGGGCTTTGTCGGGGCTCTACCGGGATCAACCGTAACTCCATCGTCATCCTTCGGGGCTCTGCCGGCATCCTACGGGGCTCTGCCGGCATTCACCGGGGCGCTGCCATAATTCACCGGGGCTCTACCGTAGCTCTACCGGCTAAATCATTCTCCGGATCATCCCCGGTTTGTGCCGGCAGAGCTACGGTGCTTCCCCGGTGCAACCCCGGTCGTTCCCGGCAAAACAAGAATTCCCGAATCATCCCGGACCAATCCGGTTATAATAAATATTTTATTCCATCCGGGTACGAATGCCGAATGTTTCCGGATCATCCCGGACGTTGCCAGTAGAGTTACGGATGTACTCCGGTTGTTCCCGGATCATCCCGGGGCACTGCCGGGGTTCTGCCGGGATGTTAGTGAGACTATAGTTTAATAAAAGTAAATTATTAACATGTACGAGGTTTGTATTTCAATAAGCTTAAAAATGAAAATTGACTTTCGTGACCATTTATCAAATTCATATATATACTCCCTTTTGTTTTATATGGAGGCTGTTCGTTGCCAAAAATCAAGCCTTTGAAACTTGAAAATGCATACTTCGGTTCTGCTAAACAGATTAGCAAAAATCTAATTGTCGATCCGAGAGTTACATACTGCACTGGTATTAAGTGTTTTAATTATCTCGATTACTATTAGATAAAATGGAAGCTGTTAAGACGCAACTTAATAAATTGCAAACTGTATTTAGAAATGTATAACTTCAAATTTGCGACATGTAGAAATGTAAACGATAGAACGTTCACAACACGTTTAATGCTGTGCATCATGACGTTCAGAGTGTAACTGCATCACTTAACACTACCACATTTTCCGCGATTAACATTTGTAAACGATTTTGCAACTTTCATATATGGTATTATCACGGAAATAGACGAAAATTAATAGGCGCACCCATTTCACAAAAGCAGGATAAAAAGAGAGTTAACTCTTGCTGGTACAAAAATATTTCTAAATATATAAAACTGTTATATAAATTTCACATACATCAACTGCATTACAGTTGACTTTGAATATCCTCTGATTTTGTTAAAACGTATTCTAGCACAGGATATTCAAGTAATGCAAAATTTGTTAAGATATAATGTAACAATGTAACAACGTTTATACTGATAATGAGCATGATAATATGCAAAAACTAAAGTTGTTACAACGTTTAAAATTGTTAGGTATTTGTAAGCATGTCTTTTACAGCAAGCAGTACTAAAATGGGATACATGAAAGTAACTTTTGGCAAGATAAATAAAGAAAACTGAACAGTAAGAAGGTGCCTTCTTTCTTTAAAGGTCTGAAGCAAACTTGTATAAATTCGCAGTAAGTAACGGAAATAAGGTCGGATGGTGTGATTTTTTCTTCTACTACAATTGTTTGTTTTTATTATTAAAACAAGCGATCATTCATATTTTTTCAATAAAATAAAAAATATCACCGCGGCATTTAACGTTGATTGTCGAACTTATTTTTCAGTCCAAGACTTCTTGAATTTTATGAGAAATTCGACTAATAGGGGGCCCTTGCCATTTTGGGAAAAAAAAACCGGGTTTTGGGAATTTCAAGTGAATATTAAGGAAATTTAAATTTTAAACCCCTTTTTTTTGGGCAAAAAATAAAAAACACTTGTTTTTTTTTTTGGGTTTTTAAGATGAAAATTTTAAATTTTCATCCCCGGTGAATTTTTAAAAAACATAACCCTTAAACCCCCGGGGGGCTCCCCAAAATTTGGGTTTAAACCCCAAAACCCTCGAAAAAAAATTAAAATTTATTTTTTTTGGGGGCCGGGAAAAAAACCCAAATTTTTCCCCTAAAACATCAAAATTCGTTATAAAAAAATAATAAAAACAGTTACTTTTTCCCATTACGTTTTTTTGGGAAAAACTTTTAAGAAAAGGGGGAAATATGCCCAAAATTTGTTATAACTGGGTTGTTTCCGGGGTCCCCCAAACCCATAATTTTATAACCCCCCAAAAAATATAAATATATTTCAATTTTAGTTATATATTGACAGTCAATTTGATAACGTGTGCAAATCTGTTTGACGTATCTGAATCCTTAATAATTACAGAAATATAAGAACACAAAATTATTAGGGGACCATGTGTTAATCACTGCAATTATTATTAAGTTTTCTGTATCTTATGTTTCAAAATTGTAGTTGATATTTGCTAAAAATCGATATATGCATAAGTAAGGAATGTCCAGTTAAGCGGTATATCTTTTGAATACGGACAATTAATGTGATGTTTAATTATATTGTTATTATCAATTATTTGTACATTACAATAGAATGATTCTCAGAATTATTTTTAAATCAATCAAAATGACCAATGTTTCTGAATTTAGATAAACTTTTCATTATCTCGACCACATTTTATGTTCTTCTCAACATCATTGAAGATCTCCTTAATGTGTATACATTAAAAAACCCTGAATGCATGTGTGCACAATAACCGGTTTCTGCCCCAGCAAGTTCACATGTTGTATTTGGTGGGACATATAATCCATTTAGATTAGCGAATGTACATGAGTCATGCCACCAGCCTCCGTGTCGATCAACTGCACAATTACGTGATTCTTCGGAATCTAGGTCACGGTCAAAAGTGGAAAACGGCATTAAATTATTGTACGTTAGTCCTTCTACTATGTTGTCTGAAAATGGTAAATAATAATAGAAAGATTACCAAATTAAATAAAAACATTGAAACGTATTTTTACATTTGCAAGCTGTTCTTATTTTGTTTACAAATGTTTAAGATCAATGCACAAAGATAAATGTATATGTCATATAACAAAATAGGTAAGGAGAAAAGTGATTTATTTCAGGACGTTGTGTTGCCAAAGCAAAGCTTAAATGAGGGACTTTAATATTTATAAATCAATTAAAACTAATATGAAATCTTTATGTCAAAAGTATATTTGTTGAGTATATTTTATCTTATATTTGCTAAGTACATTTTAATCTTTCATATCGTAACTATCAACATTCGTATAAAGTTGTTTTGTACCTGCGTCGCGTAACCCAATATTGAGTCTATAGTTTATTCCATCGTTTAACTTAAAGTCCTGAAAGGTCTCATAACCTGTGTCGTTGATGTGAGTTATCATATCAAGACGGACTTCTGAATGACTTTGGTCAGCTAATTCTTGTATGTACTTCAGGCCTATGATAAGTAAACAAGTAGTACATGAATTACTTACTATAAATACAATTTCTAAAGAACTATAATAATGAAGATATCAACTTATCACAAAAAAAACAACTTAAAATGAAACAAAATCAAATAATGTGACACACACAAAAATCTTATAATGATATTTTAAGGCTATACATTATTTACGCAAACTGATTCATTTTATACACGACGATCTTATTATAAAGAAAAATTCACTTACTTTAATAATGATACATAACAAAATAATATCTGAATGATAGCCTACTAGATATAACAGTTATTTGTAAAATATAAAATACAAATATAAAAAGAAATTATGAAAAGGCTTATAATATGTATAAAAATCCAAGTCGTACACATTTTTGCATTGTCATGAGATCTTGAAATTATTCACTTTATATCTTCTATTATATCAATATCTCATATCAAGATAATATAATAAAGACATACAAACCAAGAAAGTGTCAAATGTCAAAATAAATTGAATGAGAATAAAACTGAAACATTTTAAAACAAAGATATCTTGTCACGCAAGATATGTTTGTCCAAATTACTTTGACAACTTTAAAACAGAGAAAATAAAACTCCCGAAAGAAAGCCCAGCACATCAAAATTGAAAATGTTGCAGGCTCGGTTTGATTGAGCCTATTCATGGACGGTACTGTCAAGTGCAAACTACCGTCCACGCCCCTAAGCACCGGCTTAAGCAAACATGAAATGGTAAAATTTTGAATTTAGAAGCATCCGCAGATGTTAATTTAAGCCTTTATTCGTATTTATGGTAGGCGAATAACGTTGCAATGAAAAATATTAGCCAATGATATTATGACGTACGAAAACGATGAGACAATCATTATATTACTCTTATTTACACTATAAATGTACAATATCATCGGACAATACATCAGAGTTCCGTATGCTTATTATCGGGAGGATATGACATCCAGCATACTCAAAGCCACCTGATATCTAGAAAGTCTTGCCCTGCGAACCTGACAATCTATTGGAAGAAAATACATTTTATCTTTTTTTCTTTTTCGTATTTCTTTCTTTCTGTTTGGCATAGCTTCTCACCTAACGTACAACTGCCCGCGTTTAGCAAATTATTACACTTATTTAAAATGAAAATATTAAAGTGAACAATAAATAAAACCTAGCCACAGTTCTCCTCCTGCGTTTCCAAACCCATTTTCATACTCTGTGAAGTTTCGATAAAACTCAATAGACCCGTCAAAGCGCCTATGAAATATCTACAAAGAGTGAAAATACACAAGCACTGGACAGTTAAAATAGATAAATGCACTTTATTAACAAGTAAATTCAAACTAACGTAGTATAAAGTCACAAAACAACTTCCAGTTTTATCTTAGAAACGGGGTGTTTCATAGAACTATTAAACTTTTTGATATCAAGCTTGATGGACTGTTCCGATTTAAGAAGTAAACTATTAAACAGATAATAAGGCTCCTATCCCGGCTGCAGGTATAAACCGGAATATCTAGCTCGACGGTAACTGTTTAAGGCCGTAAGGAGGCTTTGTAAAGCTTCCGCTAAAGGGTTACCCGAGAGCTCGATTTTCCTACTTGTGACGATAGCCGGCGTTTGATTTTTTTCTTGCATATCACAAATTAATGATATTCGAAAAGAAACTACGAAAACTAATATTTTCATTTCGCACTGTTTTCCTTTAGTAGTGTAAAAAATTACAAATTTCAAGTATGCGGAAAACAGAAAAGAAGAAAACAACTATGCTCCAACGATATTTGCTGAACTACGTTTACATTAGGTTAAGACTTTACATACCGTCCAGCCGCCACCGTCAGTGTCCATGTCACAATTCACAATAAGTATCTTCCTAGACTTCCATAGTTCTACCTCATAAAATCCACTTTCTGCTTCCGGGTATTTATCAAGAATTTCTTTACAGTCGCTAACTAAGCAATAATGATACAACAATTATAAATAAAACATAACCTAGCTTCTTATTAACAAAAATTCATAAAGCAATAAATATTGACAAAAAATAGATAAATACAGAATCCCTAAAGAAAGCCCAACACGGCAAAATTGAAAATGTTGCAGGCTCGGTTTGATTGAGCCTGTTCATGGACGGTACTGGAAAGTGCAAGTTACCGTCCACGCCCCCTAGGACCGGCTTAAGCAGAATTCAAAATCCTGGGCGTTCACATTCCGTTTTTAATTACCGATATATAATTTTTTGTATTGTGGCGTTTTCCATTTTGATGTGGTACAGATTACTTATGAATTTGTTTAAGCATATAAAGCTATATCAGGTTACATGTAATTACTAGAGAATCTATTTGAATCTATTTGAAAATCATACCAATGTTTGTAAATCTCGATCCGAGTGTGTCCTACAAAGTCATAACTAAACCTTCTAGTTATGGCAACTGATTTTATTTCGGAACATTTAATTCTGTATGTATAATTATATAATCACAATGTTTTGGTGAACGTTTTGAATGAAATAATTTGATTTACAGTCAGTCATAGCTTGATACAATTTAAAAATGAACAGTTTGAAAATCCCTCGAGATCAATGAAATAAAAATGCAAATGTTTGAATAGCACAGCCTTGGGTACATTTTGTCTTTTTTTGAGAGATTTGAAAATTTATTATATACTTATAAATGAAATATCAAGAAATATTGATGACATAAAATGCGTACCTTTATTTTCAGTATTTACGATTAAATTGTCTTTTTTTGTACAATATGAGGACCAAAGCCCTAATAAAAGCAACATGTTTGGGCAAATTCCGCGTGGAATTGTCTTTCTTGGACCGGAGATTTGTTCTTTTTGTATAAGATAAGATAAGATAAGAAATTGGTTTATTATTATAGTCACATTGTACATTTAAAGTTATTTTCAACAATTTATACATACAATTTAGAGGTACCCGGCCAGTGGGCCTATAAGTGACTTTAACATTAATTCAAAAATATATAAGACATTGGTTAATTGATACATATATATAACGAGAATGAAAAGTGGAATAATGTATACTACATTTTGCAACAACAAATTATAGGATTGATGTATACAGTTCAATCAGTAAGTTATGAGTGGCAGCTGGCAACATGATAATGATTTACCAATACATTTAAAAATGTCTCAAGAATAAAAAAATACCTCTTCTGCGGAGGTATGCTTGTAGAATAAATTTTGAACATTTTCTAGCGTGGTCATTAATAATGACGTTAAGTTTTTTGCTCATCAGATAGTACGTTATAGGCATCAGGTGTGATTATGTCAGTTAAAAGAGTTTGTCTGATGTCATCATACAAATTGCAATATAATATGAAATGCCTCTCATCTTCAACAACATTGGTTTGACACAATTTACATATCCTTTGTTCAACTGGTTCACCTATATAACGTCCCGTTTCAACTCTAAGAGGGAGAATGCCAGTTCTTAGTTGGGACAACATCGACCGTTCGAATTTCTTCAGGTTTAGATTTAAATAATCTTCACACCCAAAGTTAAATTTTATCTGTCTGTATGTCCGTAGCTTTGATATATTTTGGATTTCATTTTGCCACTTTGTACTGTACATATTTACCGTCAATTCTGTCACAACTTTTAAATCGATTGCACTTTTTGATTCAAAATTATCTCTTAGACCTAACTGATTACATATGTGCTCTACGTCGCTTGACCAGTTGTTATTCTTTAGGTTGAAGTCATGAATAAACACTTTTTTGTTAACCTGGAATCACTCATACTGATAAGTCTATTCCAGTAACGGATTATACATATCCACCGGTGATAACTGGTTGGTAGCCACCCAGTATCCCCGTATAGGGCGAGTATCGGTGTGAAGCGGTGAACTCCTAGAAAGTACCTTAGCGCACGGTTTTGCACATTATCAATAGCCTGGTATTGTTTTTGCGCCCCAAACGGATGCACCGTATTCCAAAATTGGGACGACACAAGAAGTGTACAATTTTTCAAATGTTCTGAAACGAAGGTCTTTAAGATTATGAATTTTACTTATTAATCCACCAAGAGCTCTACCTGCACCTTTCGCTAATGCTTCACTATTTTGCCGGTAATCATTCTTATCATTGAATATTACACTAAAGTATTTGTATGAGTCAACAAGTTCAAGTATATTGTCACCAATTTTGAATTCAAAGTTTGTTTTCTGTGCCCTACCCCTTCTGAAATGCATACATTTTTGATTTCGAGGTATTAATTAAAACCCTCCAGCGTTTACACCAATTGTGAAATGTGTTTAGCATGGTCTGAAGTTTCTCCTCGGAGTCCGCAAAGCAACACAATATCATCTGCGTACATCAAAATGGAAATATATGTGTCACCTACTTTAATGCCTATATTCAGATCGTTTATTTCTTTTACTAAGTCATTAGCAAAAATTGCAAATAATGTAGGCGAGAGTGGACAGCCTTGTTTTACACCTGTTTCACATTGAAACCAGTCGGTAAGTTTATTATTGATCCGAATGCATGATAATGAGTTTGCATATATATTCCGTATTGAGTTATACACCTTTCCGTCAATTTTGTGCAGCAATAGTTTGTAAAGTAGCATTTCTCGGTCAATAAAGTCAAAGCATTTTTTTAGATCAATGAAGGAGGAAAACACCTTTGGGTTATTTTGTATTATACTATGTAACGTAAAAATGTGGTCTTCACAGGAACGGTTTGACCGAAAGCCATTCTGTTCGTCTGCAAGCAATTGGTTATCGTCTAAATACTTAGTCACTCTTTTATTAACAAACGAGGTGTATAGCTTACTAATACATGACAAGAGGCTAATCCCACGATAGTTTAACGGTATCCGTTTGTCTGTGTTTTGATCTTTTAATATCGGACAAATTATCGCCTTACGCCAGAGAGACGGTATGATGCTACAGTCAAAGATCAATTGAAATAGTTTTTGTAAAGTGGCAATAACTGGTACATTTTTCAAAACATCATAGGGTATGTTATCAAGGCCGCAGGATGAGTACTTTTTCGCTTGCATAACTATATTTGAAATTTCAGTCATTGTAATATTTCCGTTTAGCTGGTTATTGCTTTCATATAATGGGTCGTGCATGTTCATTTCAAGTAATTGTTTATGTAATTTTGCTCGGTCATAATGCACATCATCAAAATCACTATTTTCACATCGGTTATACAGGTTTTTTAAGTCTATTCGCCATTTTTCTAAAACCCGCCTCTCTTCACTTATAACACTGTCATTTTCAATAATTTTAACTGGTATTGTTTTATTGGTTCTGGTCCCAAGGCTTTTGATTTTACGCCAGAATTCTGTTGGGTTCGATATTGATATCTCCTCCAACTCAACTGCTTGCAGCTGTCGATATACCCTTTCCGTTTGCCGCAATAGTTTATCAAACTTATTTCGCGCTTCGATGTAAAGACTGCGTAAATAACGTTTTTGTTGATTATTGCCGAAATATTTCAAAAACTGTCTCTCTTTGGCGCGCATTTCGTTCCAACAGTTTTGCAAATCATCGTTCCAGTATGGTTTACCTTGCTTTCGGCGTTTTCGTGTTTTATTTGTACTATTGTACATTGGGACAACCCTAATCATTTCGTCATGATTGTGTCACACAATTTATCATATTACAGTGTCAATGTCGCTTTGATTTTCCCGTGAAAATTCAATTTTTCTGATATTAAATTATCGATAGCTGTTCTAGCCCGGTCATTATCCATAAAATCTGAGGGTATTTTGCGTTATTAAAAAACGCCTTTCGTGGGCATTTGTGCTTAAAGGGTCTGATAGGCTAGCATGCACGTAACCGTGACAGTCAAATTCCATAAACATCGAATGGTCAGGTAGCCTAGAGCGTTCGCCAAGTAACCTATATAGTGATTTTGATCGCAGATCTCTTGCATTGTTGTAACGCGAAAAACATTTTGTAAGAATGTCTTGCGGTACAAACCAGTAATCTACAACTGCGCGGCCTTTACTACTAATTGAAGTATAATTGTCCAGATTTATAGAATTAAACCGCCCATTTAAAACCACAAATTTCGAGTCAATGAGAAAGTCAATGAAATCACGACCGTGCTGATTAACATTGAGATCTAACGGTTCACGAGGCGATATGAGATCACAGAAGTCAATGTTGTCCGATAGATTCCCTATTCGAGCGTTTAAATCTGCCCCGACAAAGATATAGTCACTTTCATAATTACTGTAAATCTGGGTCAGTAGGTGAGAAAAGAACGATTGGGCGTCCCTTCCCCTGGCGGAATTTTCAGGTGGCAAATAACAGGAATATACTATGAAGTTCATTTCGGTCGATTTATTGACGAATTTCAGTCCTAATATTCCATCGAATGATTTGTCTATGATTTCAATATTAAATGCATCAACAATACACTGTTTTATTAATAATCCGACTCCTCCAGAGGCTTTAGGAGCATTTCGATGGATATATAAAGTGAAGAAATGTTTGGAAATAGAGCATACAATTAAACAATTCTTTGTCTAACCTATTCCGTTGCAGATTCGTTTTTGTACTAGTTTGAAAAGTCTCCTTTACACAATATAATACCCGAAGCCCTAACCCAAGCAATATGTCAGAGAAATTTCCGCGCGGTGTTTAGTTTTTTCTCTTTAACCGTCAATCGGCTGCAAATTTCGAAAGCAACATCATAAAGACAGAGTTTTTTTTGTACACTGAGGTTCATATTATGTCGATCGATCACCATACAGGAGTCTTACAAATTAATAAAAATGTAATTAAGTTGCGTGTGACAAAAAACGCTTTAATTAGTGCACGACCTTACAGTTAGTCATTGTAAAATGAATGCTAGTACAGTTGAGTTCACACTAAGCTTCCCATCCTTGTGCATTTAAAGTGCACTAGAGCTGAACTAGAAGTGCACACCGTGTGCACTTCTTGTGCACTATACCATATGACCAAACAGGCCTTAGAAGTTGATTCCTAAATGGTTTATTGAAAAATTGCATAACAAGTGAAAATGGTCATTGTTTAGCTGCTGTAAGAAGAATAATACTTGGAGATATATGGCGTATTCGTGAAAATAAATTATTAAATTTCAAATCAGCAGTTTTAACATTTTTGATGACATTATGTTAAAGCTTAAAATTGAAATATTTCTTTTTTATTTTAATCATATTTTTATGGATTTAAGTATAAAAAGTACCCCTTGAAAATCAAATTTATAGAATTAACAGGGTTAAATTTAAGTATGCTCTGCCTGTGATGGATAATTAAATACAGCGTTTTTAAAGCTACTTTTTTAATATATAACCATGTATTTTAATGTTTCTAGTGTCCAAATGGGCAAATAAACGTGATAAGTCTGTCCAAATTTATTTAGTTCGAAACAACTTAATTTTTATTATTAAGCTCATGTAAAATCAAGAAAGATTTATATCTAAGTTAAAATATTATTTTGATAATATGTGTTAATATCTGCATATTTTTAAAGAGATATTAAATAATTGAAATTGTTCCATGAAATAAATATATTTGATAACTTTACTCGCAATTTCAATATTAAACATATAACACATAAAGAGAATATTTTTATAGAAAAGAAACGTCTCAAATCATGCTATGTGTTAATATCTGCATATTTTTAAAGAGATATTAAATAATTTAAATTGTTCCATGAAATAAATATATTTGATAAATTTACTCACAATTTCAATATTAAACATATAACACATAAAGAGAATATTTTTTATAGAAAAGAAAAGTCTCAAATCATGCTATTGTGTAAAGCTATTTTACTGAGAGCGCATGTTTTCATTGGTAAATAATAAAAATGCAGATTATAAGTATGCAATATTCATTTGAAATTCCCTTTTTTTCTTTTTTTAAAGAATACATGTAAAACATAGATAAATGAATATGATTTTCGTATAGTCAAATATAAAAAATAATCGTCAAGGCATAAATGCATATAAGTTAATATTGTCTCTGAATTGGAATTTTCTAATTTTCTATTATTAAAAACTGGTTTAAAATCCAAATCAGTGTTAACTATTCTATCGATATTTATTCACATTTCTTGCATCTCTGTATTACAATTTGCAACATCTTTTAGTTTTTGAACTGGGAAATATCTATTTATTCTATTTATATTTATATTAATTCTATAAATAGATTTTACAAATTTGCTTTGTCTGTTTTAACACATTCAGAAGATAAAATATTTTAAGAAAACATTCAAATACATGATAAAACATTGGCAACTTTCTTTTCACTATTATGCAGTTCTGTTTTGTTTTGTTTTGTGTTTGTTTGTTTGTTTGTTTGTTTGTTTGCTTATTTATACATGAGCAGAAAACATTTACAGAAGATTTAAGTGTCAAAAGTCGTTCATGCTTTGTAGTGGTGTTTTTATTTAGTAAATGTACCCTTCTGATAAGAGAGTCCCCAGGGTAAATAGCATAAGGCAGATTATAAGTATGCAATGTAAATTTCGTATTCCCTGGATATTGGTGCAATAAATTTCATTACAAGTAGTACAAAACAAAAAGAAAAAAGAACACTAAAATATGTTTGCATTTATCATAAACTCATAAAAATAATCATAAAAAATAATCATATTGCATATGTTAGAATGCATGAAAAAACTAAAACAAAATGACTGTTGTCGTCTCAAAAAATGGAATTGAAAGATTTTCTTATCTTTTGTTAATATACATGTAAGTTTAACCATTCTAGTACCCCAAAGGCTATTTATCAACATTTATCAATACTAAATCCACATTTCATACATCCCATCATTATATATAAATATTTATTTTCAGAATAAAATATATCATTTATAAAGATCTTACGTAAATTTTGGTAAAGGTAAGAGAGATTATCAGATAAAATTTACCAAATTTAGGCCAATTAAAACATATTAATTCTTTAATGTATTTAAGGTTTTTGTAAACTTTAATTCATTACCTTTAACTAAAACAACCATAAGTTAAGATCAAAAACAACAAATTGGTATAATTTGGCCCCCAAAAAATGACTGAATTTTGTCTAACTAGCATTTCACAGTTTTTTACTTCATTATTAGATTATTATACAACAGAATCATATTAAATATTAACTAATTTTGTATATTTATGCATTTATTAACATTAAAGTTATAATTATTTAATATATTTACAACTTCAAAATTTATAATGAAAAACTATTAAACGGATATCTATTTTTTGCCAAATCTAATTTGTTATTGTTAACTCAATACGGAATATATATGCAAACTCATTATCATGCATTCGGATCAATAATAAACTTACCGACTGGTTTCAATGTGAAACAGGTGTAAAACAAGGCTGTCCACTCTCGCCTACATTATTTGCAATTTTTGCTAATGACTTAGTAAAAGAAATAAACGATCTGAATATAGGCATTAAAGTAGGTGACACATATGTTTCCATTTTGATGTACGCAGATGATATTGTGTTGCTTGCGGACTCCGAGGAGAAACTTCAGACCATGCTAAACACATTACACAATTGGTGTAAACGCTGGAGGGTTTTAATTAATACCTCGAAATCAAAATGTATGTATTTCAGAAGGGGTAGGGCACAGAAAACAAACTTTGAATTCAAAATTGGTGACAATATACTTGAACTTGTTGACTCATACAAATACTTGGGTGTAATATTCAATGATAAGAATGATTACCGGCAAAATAGTGAAGCATTAGCGAAAGGTGCAGGTAGAGCTCTTGGTGGATTAATAAGTAAAATTCATAATCTTAAAGACCTTCGTTTCAGAACATTTGAAAAATTGTACACTTCTTGTGTCGTCCCAATTTTGGAATACGGTGCATCCGTTTGGGGCGCAAAACAATACCAGGCTATTGATAATGTGCAAAACCGTGCGCTAAGGTACTTTCTAGGAGTTCACCGCTTCACACCGATACTCGCCCTATACGGGGATACTGGGTGGCTACCAACCAGTTATCACCGGTGGATATGTATAATCCGTTACTGGAATAGACTTATCAGTATGAGTGATTCCAGGTTAACAAAAAAAGTGTTTATTCATGACTTCAACCTAAAGAATAACAACTGGTCAAGCGACGTAGAGCACATATGTAATCAGTTAGGTCTAAGAGATAATTTTGAATCAAAAAGTGCAATCGATTTAAAAGTTGTGACAGAATTGACGGTAAATATGTACAGTACAAAGTGGCAAAATGAAATCCAAAATATATCAAAGCTACGGACATACAGACAGATAAAATTTAACTTTGGGTGTGAAGATTATTTAAATCTAAACCTGAAGAAATTCGAACGGTCGATGTTATCCCAACTAAGAACTGGCATTCTCCCTCTTAGAGTTGAAACGGGACGTTATATAGGTGAACCAGTTGAACAAAGGATATGTAAATTGTGTCCAACCAATGTTGTTGAAGATGAGAGGCATTTCATATTATATTGCAATTTGTATGATGACATCAGACAAACTCTTTTAACTGACATAATCACACCTGATGCCTATAACGTACTATCTGATGAGCAAAAACTTAACGTCATTATTAATGACCACGCTAGAAAATGTTCAAAATTTATTCTACAAGCATACCTCCGCAGAAGAGGTATTCTTTATTCTTGAGACATTTTTAAATGTATTGGTAAATCATTATCATGTTGCCAGCTGCCACTCATAACTTACTGATTGAACTGTATACATCAATCCTCTAATTTGTTGTTGCAAAATGTAGTATACATTATTCCACTTTTCTTTCTCGTTATATATATGTATCAATTAACCAATGTCTTATATATTTTGAATTAATGTTAAAGTCACTTATAGGCCCACTGGGCCGGGTACCTATAAATTGTATGTATAAATTGTTGAAAATAACTTGTAAATGTACAATGTGACTATAATAAACCAATTTCTTATCTTATCTTATCTTATACAAAAAGAACAAATCTCCGGTCCAAGAAAGACAATTCCACGCGGAATTTGCCCAAACATGTTGCTTTTATTAGGGCTTTGGTCCTCATATTGTACAAAAAAGACAATTTAATCGTAAATACTGAAAATAAAGGTACGCATTTTATGTCATCAATATTTCTTGATATTTCATTTATAAGTATATAATAAATTTCAAATCTCTCAAAAAAAGACAAAATGTACCCAAGGCTGTGCTATTCAAACATTTGCATTTTTATTTCATTGATCTCGAGGGATTTTCAAACTGTTCATTTTTAAATTGTATCAAGCTATGACTGACTGTAAATCAAATTATTTCATTTAAAACGTTCACCAAAACATTGTGATTATATATTTATACATACAGAATTAAATGTTCCGAAATAAAATCAGTTGCCATAACTAGAAGGTTTAGTTATGACTTTGTTGGACACACTCGGATCGAGATTTACAAACATTGGTATGATTTTCAAATAGATTCTCTAGTAATTACATGTAACCTGATATAGCTTTATATGCTTAAACAAATTCAAAGACTTATAATTATACATTATTTACAATGTCTTTGAAATTAAACAATCAAAGCAATAATTTTTAATCAATAATTCATTTGTTGAAATGACGCAGTACCAATGTTTCTTGACACACTATCATTCTTTTGTTATAACAGTTATACTTTTTCCACGAAATAAAATGGATAAAATGAAATTTCATTTAGTTATTTTGATATTGATTTCCACTTTCTTTGTTGTACAGATAATATCGTCGACTATACTTCACTGGAAGAAATACGACTTCATACGTCCACCACTTATTTGCGAGTCAAGCAAGATTCTTTTCTCAGTTACAGTTCATGATCCGTATGAATGCAGCAAGATTTGTTTCACGCAACACAGCTGCATCGTTAGCTCATTCAAACCGGACAGTCATGAATGTATTGGATGCCAGGAGTTTAAGATTTGGTATATTGAGATGAACCATGCAATAAATTATGCCATCAAACCATACAAAGGTGTAGGTAGGTGAAGTTTGATTACATAACATATCCTGTTTTAATAGCTTTGTTTATCAATTAAGATTTTAAAAATAGCTCTATTGTGCTTTTACTGAGTATTGCTAAATTTTAATAACCGGTACAAAAACGACCATGCAACGCGGAAATCGCCCTGACTTATTGTTTGGGATAGGGTTTTGGTCCTCATATAGATCACAGAAGACTCTCCAAAAGTGTACAAAATCGAATCTGCAGCAGAATCAGAGAAACTTTGTTTAAACGGTAGGCTCGAGAATATGTGCTTTTTACGAAAATTTATACACTTTATATTCAGAAAAAAAAAAACAGCAACAACAAATAGCCGAAACGGAAAACGACCGTGACTTAAATCTCCCAGACATATTGTTTAGGATAGGGCGTTTGGTCCTCATATTGTGTAAGGAAGACCCTTCAGACTAGTACAAAATCGAATTTGTAACGGAATCAGACAAATGGTGTTTTAACGTTTGGCTCGAGAATATGGTGTTTTTATACACTTTATATACAGACAGAACAAAAAGCCAGATATAAATGAGCCCATGTCACTTAGAAATCTATCGGATATATTGTTTGGGTTAGGGCTTTGGTCCTCATATTACGTGAGAAAGACCTACGAAACTACTACAAGCTGAAATCTTCAACGGAATCAGTCAAACGGGGTTTTAACTGTTGGCTCGAGAAATTGATGTTGATTTTCTTTCAAAAATTTCTACAGTTTATAAAAAAAAAAACAAATAGCCGAAACGAAAAACGACAAAATAATGCGAAAATCTCTCGGACATAATATTCGGGATAAGGTTTTGGTCCTCATATTGTGCAAAGAAGACGTTTTTTTAGAAAATTTATAAACTTTTTATCCGAAATAATCAGTCAAATGTTTGTTTAACTTTTGGCTAGAAAAATTAATGTTTCTTACAAAAATTGTCTACACTTTGTATACTGAAAGATAGCCTGTAGGAAAAACGACAATGCCACGCGGAAATTTCCCGGATACAGTGTATGTTGTTTAGGATAGGGAGTCAGTACATATGTTGTGCAGAGAAGACCTTCCAAATAAATAACAAACGAAACCACAATGTAGTCGGATAAATGGTTTTTACGGTTATGTTTTCAATTTCCAAAATATATACACTTCATATACAGACAGAGCAGTCAGTGCAAAAAAAGACTACGCCATGGAAAAATCTCCGGGACCTAATGTTTGGGTTAGGGCTTTGGTCATCATAGTGTGCAAGAAAGACTCTCCAAACTAGTTTTAAATCGAATCTGTGAGTCAGACAAATGAGGGTTTAACTGTTAGCTTGAATATTCTTTTACGAAAACAGTATATACTTAATTAATATACATAAAGAGAAATCGTCGATCCGAAATAACGAATCTACCACGCGGAAATCTCCCGGATATATTGCTTTGGTTAATACTTTGGTCCTCATGTTGGACAAAAATGACCCTCCAGACTTGTATAAAATCGAATCTGCAACGGAAGCAGACAAATGGTACTCTAACGATTAGCTCACAAATATTGTGTTGAAAAACGACCAAGCCTGACGGACATCTCTCAGACATATTGTTTGGGATTGGGCTTTGGTACCCATATTGTGCATTGAAGATCCTCCAAACATGTACAAAATCGAATCCGCAATGGAATCATATAAATAGCCTTTTTAAATGTTTGCTCGGGAATAAGGTGACTATTACGAAAATAAATTTATTTTACAAACAGAAAAAAACAACAAAAAGACGGTACAAAAACGACCATGCCATGCAAAAATCACCCGGATATATTGCTTTTGTTAAGACTCAAATCTTCATATTGTGCAAACAAGGCGCTCCAAACTACTACATGTATAAAATCGAATCCGCAACGGAATCAGATAAATGGTGTGTTATTTATTGGATTGCTCGAGAATATGATTCTTTTTGAAAATACATACACTTTATGTACAGAATGAACAAATAGCCGGTACAAAAAGAACAAAACGACTAATCGCAGGTCCAAAAAGCGACCATTTTACTCGTTCTTCTTGCAATCATTTCCCTTCCGTTAGATCTGTGAGGAAAAATACCTTTTACTAATACAGTCAACTTGATCTTTACCTTTTTAAGTACAGATGAGTTAACACTTAAGGTTACACAAAGTGCTCTTGGAGTGCCCTAGATGTGCATTCTTGTGCACTTCAATGTGCACTTGACCTATTATATGTATTTTTAAACTGTACTTTTATCTCAATAACAATTGACAAATTAGATTTGGCAAAAAATAGATAACCGTTTAATAGTTTTTCATTATAAATTTTGAAGTTGTAAATATATTAAATAATTATAACTTTAATGTTAATAAATGCATAAATATACAAAATTAGTTAATATTTAATATGATTCTGTTGTATAATAATCTAATAATGAAGTAAAAAACTGTGAAATGCTAGTTAGACAAAATTCAGTCATTTTTTGGGGGCCAAATTATACCAATTTGTTGTTTTTGATCTTAACTTATGGTTGTTTTAGTTAAAGGTAATGAATTAAATTATTCGGGATATTTCCGCGTGTTAGATTCGTTAGTTCGGATCTGCGATTTCTCTTTATGTATATTAAGTATATATTGTTTTCGAAAAAGAATATTCTGGAGCTAACAGTTAAACCCTCATTTGTCTGAATCACTTACAGATTCGATTTAAAACTAGTTTGGAGAGTCTTTCTTGCACACTATGATAACCAAAGCCCTATCCCAAACATTATGTCCTGGAGATTTTCCCATGGCGTAGTCGTTTTTCGCACTGACTGCTCTGTCTGTATATGAAGTATATATATTTTCGAAAATTGAACCAACCGTAAACAACCATTTATCTGATTGCATTGTGGTTTCGTTTTTTATTTATTTGGAAGGTCTTCTCTGCACAACATATGTACTGACTCCCTATCCTAAACAACATACACTGTATCCGGGAAATTTCCGCGTGGCATTGTCGTTTTTCCTACAGGCTATCTTTCAGTATACAAAGTGTAGACAATTTTTGTAAGAAACATTAATTTTTCTAGCCAAAAGTTAAACAAACATTTGACTGATTATTTCGGATAAAAAGTTTATAAATTTTCTAAAAAAAACGTCGTATTTTCGTGCCACACCATTTGACTGATTTCGTTTGCAGATTCGATTTTGTTCTAGTTTGAAGAGTCTTCCTCACACAATATGAGGACCAAAGCCCTAACCTAAACAAAATGTTCGGGAGATTTCCGCTGGGCATTGTCTGTTATTGTATCGGCTATTTGTTCTTTCTGTATATAAAGTGAATAAATGTTTAAAAAAGCGCCATATCCTCGGACCACCCATTTAAAAACAATATGTATGATTCGAACTCGTTTTTGTACACGTTTGGAGGGTCTTCTTTGCACAATATGAGGACCAAAACCTTATCCCGAATATTATGTCCGAGAGATTTTCGCATTATTTTGTCGTTTTTCGTTTCGGCTATTTGTTTTTTTTTTTATAAACTGTAGAAATTTTTGTAAGAAAATCAACATCAATTTCTCGAGCCAACAGTTAAAACCCCGTTTGACTGATTCCGTTGAAGATTTCAGCTTGTAGTAGTTTCGTAGGTCTTTCTCACGTAAAATGAGGACCAAAGCCCTAACCCAAACAATATATCCGATAGATTTCTAAGTGACATGGGCTCATTTATATCTGGCTTTTTGTTCTGTCTGTATATAAAGTGTATAAAAACACCATATTCTCGAGCCAAACGTTAAAACACCATTTGTCTGATTCCGTTACAAATTCGATTTTGTACTAGTCTGAAGGGTCTTCCTTACACAATATGAGGACCAAACATCCTATCCTAAACAATATGTCTGAGAGATTTGTGTCACGGTCGTTTTCCGTTTTGGCTATTTGTTGTTGCTGTTGTTTTTCTGAATATAAAGTGTATACATTTTCGTAAAAAGCACATATTCTCGAGCCTACCGTTTAAACACAGTTTCTCTGATTCTGTTGCAGATTCCATTTTGTACACTTTTGGAGGGTCTTCTGTGATCTATATGAGGACCAAAACCCTATCCCAAACAATTTGTCAGGGCGATTTCCGCGTTGCATGGTCGTTTTTGTACCGGTTATTAAAATTTAGCAATACTCAGTAAAAGCACAATAGAGATATTTTTAAAAATCCTAATTGATAAACAAAGCTATTAAACAGGATATTTTATGTAATAAAACTTCACCTACCTACACCTTTGTATGGTCTGATGGCATAATTTATTGCATGATTCATCTCAATATACCAAATCCTAAACTCCTGGCATCCAATACATTCATGACTGTCCGGTATGAATGAGCTAACGATGCAGCTGTGTTGCGTGAAACAAATCTTGCTGCATTCGTTCGGATCATGAACTGTAACTGAGAAAAGAATCTTGCTTGACTCGCAAAAAAGTGGTGGACGTATGAAGTCGTATTTCTTCCAGTGAAGTATAGTCGACGATATTATCTGTACAACAAAGAAAGTCGAGATCAATATCAAAATAATTAAATGAAATTTCATTGTATCCATTTTTTCGTGGAAAAAGTATAACTGTTATAACAAAAGAATGATAGTGTGTCAAGAAACATTGGTACTGCGTCATTTCAACAAATGAATTATTGATTAAAAAAATATTTCTTTGATGGTTTAATTTCAAAGACATTGTAAATAATGTATAATTATAAGTCTTTGAGACTTTTATTTCAAACACAAAAATTGTAAATATTTATATATAACACTTAACGGTCTTTTGTTTCTGCGTGTACACTGATTTAATAATGAAGAGGCTACTGCTCTTTACAATGTCTCATTCAGTTACTGTTTACGTTTTAAACTTGGTTGTTATAAACAACATTAATTTTACTGACATTGATGACAAAAACAATTTCTAGCCATTTAGATAGATTGTGCAGCGACAACTCTATTTTTTTATAATTTCAAGACCAAATTGAAATGGAAATTTAAAAACGAGGCTTAGATGATAACAGTCTCAGATACTTGAACAATTACAAATTTTAGTTGAAAGAATACATGATTCTTTGAGTAACGTTGACCTCTGGTTGTATCTATATATTTCGTTGGCTTTATGTTACTGATACTTGGCATTAATATATATATAAATTGTCTATTTATTTTAAATCTTATTTCTTGTCACAATTCAAAAAAGTTTTGTATATAAAAAAGAGTAGTTCAGCATACTTCATCAGACAACTGATCACTTGTCCAAACACCATTTAGTGTAATGATACGTCAGACTTAATTTTACTTTTTATGTATCAGATTTGATTTATGTTGATTTTTCCTTATATATATTGGGTGGTGATCCTTCTAAAACATGAAAACAACAATATTACACAACATATATGAGACTTTTTCCAGAGAGTCGTCCACAAATCTAATAGTTCTCTTAATAATTTTGGTAAATAATCAAAATTTTAACGTCGCAAAGAATATTATATTCGTATTAACACATTTTAGAAATGTATCTTAAGTTTCTGATTTGAGCCATGTAAAGGTTTCTATGAAATATGAGCTTCAATAAGATATCGTATTCATTTTTCATAACTTTTCTTGGTGAAATTGAATATATAAATATATATAAATATTCTTACGCAGTCAACCAAAAAATTGTAGTTGACCTTTATATTCAAAACCAAACTCATTGATATACTCTGCATTTCAAGAAAGTTTATCCTTATCTTATATGCAAACCAAAAATAGCTGGATATCAGCATTATGTTTGTTTTAGATACACTTAAATTAACCAAGCATCAGCATTATATGGAGAATTTATCAAACATTGTTGTTGTGTTCTTTTTATGGATCTATTGGCCAGTGCTTTTAACAATATTTCTCTTGTGTATACTAAAATACCGAAGAGCAATAATTTAAGACGTCAAATATATTATAAGAAAGTTATTACAAATTCGAAAACCTAGCTAAACACAGTTTACCCGTACTGTCTGAACATTCCAGGCAATAGCTCTGGAACATTCATCTAAATGACGTGTTAAAGTTATTTAAGTATGTTCTTACACCTTTAACGGTTAACTTATAATATCAAAACAGGAATATCACGTAGTAAAGCTATGCACTTCATTAAGTGTTACTCCCCAGACCTAAATCCGCAACGTGCTGGACAGGTCCATAAGTAATGTATTTATTTACTTCCCTTCTACATCATTTATCTTTTAATTGACATCATTAAATTGTGTTATAATGTAAACATTGATGTTGTGAGCCGCTGTTAATTGTTTTTGCTACTTAACATCTTTCTGATTGCTCCTGGATTATATTGAACCTTAATTGCTATTTAAAAACATTTAGTCTCCAAATTGATAGCATTTTGCATATTTTTTCAAAGACCTTTTTTCGTTACAGTTTTCTAAAAGGTTAACTCATTGGTAATATACCAGACCCACATTTGATCGCTTGCACTATGGGAATGATTATAGTTATAATTATAGTGAAATGTGTTTGTATGGAAGTCAAAATAACACTGTTTTAAACGTTAAATAGATATCACTGTCCTTGCATTACACATACTCAATCTTAATTGCCTTGGAAGAAGACATTTGTTAACTGGACTATACTGGGTTGGGTTGTAGAAAAACCAAAATTTTGTATAACCACGGAACTATTCAAAGTTTACTATCGATAATTCCGTTGTATAACCAAAAACCTGTGAATTTTTCCGAATTTTAATGTTGAAATAAATATTCAGTGTATCCTAGCATCTCTGTTTAACTCCATTGGTATTATTTTGAGACATAGGATGTGATTTAGCCTTTTATTATTAAATGTATGTAAGCTGACGTAGGTTAGGGTCTTCTTTTATGCATTGTACTGAATCAATAACAACTCTAAAATATGTGTATACATTCTGTCAATAGCTGTTACCTAGACTAGCTGTCTATCTGATCAAAAGCAGAGAACTATTTTTATGTACATAAAATACTACACAGATTATTTATTAAGTTTTGTAAGTGATGGCCTCACTTAGAGATAAAATAAACAAGGTATACATAAATTGATAATCAACATACAATGTACATACCTTTGGACTCATTTAAATAGTATTATTGAAAAAAATGGTAAAAAGGGAAAATATATCTATACAGTATGGTAAAAATAAAAAGGTTATGTACGAAAGGATACATACAACTTTTGTTTTAATTTTACTATTGTTAAAAGTATTTTCTTGTCAAGTCATACGCTAGAATTAAGGTTACTAATGTAATAGTAAATGCTATTACTAGGAAAGACAACAGCCAGAATTTAGTCCAGAATTTGGTATTAGTATTTAGTCGTATCAAAATCTCTATCAGATGTTGACTTGAAAATTTGAAAGTGGTAAGGTAGCAGCTTAACTGTCAATGTTACTCATTCCTATGCAAATTGGAATCCCCTCAGTAAAATTTATTTGTCGTTGAATATAGTCTTATCAATAATGTTTACTTCCTTGAAAATATTTAACCTCAGTTTCTTTTTCTAGGAAATATTGTATCAACAACGTTTCAAAAATTATAGGCCTATAATCATTTAAAGTCCGCTGATGTAGATTGACTAAAGGCATAGAATGCAAGTGAGTTATGTTTGGTGAATATCTAAACACCTAAAAGGTGTGGTAAACGGAAACTACGCCGGTGCGTGTGCTTGTTTACTTCTTGTCGCTGACTGTAAATACCGCTAATGAGCGGTTAAATACGTTTATTTACGATGATGTAGTGGGCGGAAAAATGAGCGGAGCTTATTTTATCTCCTATTGAATAACGAGTACAGGTGGATTATGCTAATCCGAATCATGATGGTTTGACAATGTAAAGCTAAGAAAGTGACTTCTATTTTGTCGGCGTATACACGAACAATGAGTATTCCACATGTTATGATGAACACTCGGTATTGCTATTAATTCAGAAAATAGCAGCTAATATTTTGATATTAACAAAATGTTTTTGTTGATATACATGTTTTCTATGTCAAGTCGGCAAACTCAAACCAAGAATGAAGAATGCAACCTTGGAGTTTACATACAAAGAAATACAATTGTATTTTGTCCGTAAACAAACTGTTCAACTCAGATCAACAAGGCTGGACTTTTGGCAACAAATAGCCTCCATAGTTTTATACATATCTCATACTAACGGTGCAGCACAGTGAGATTGAAAAGACTCCTGATATTCTAATTGTTCTATGTTTATTAAATTGTTGATGTTGCTGCTCTTTTATCATTGTCTTCTTCAAATATCTGGAATTTAACTTAAAGGGCATCTGATTAATAACAAAAACATGGGGTTTTTTTTCTCTTTTTATTGATGAAACGAGATTAGACGTTGCATTGAAAGCCGTCTATCACGAAAATTGTAGAGAATATACTGCTTGCATAAACAGTTCTTATTGATTGTGAATATCAAATGACACCATTTCTTTGTAATAAATTGGAAAAATAATTTGTTCGAAATGAGAATTTCACCTTTATGGTATCAACTATCGTTGTTTAAGAATCATCTCATGTATTTTGTTTCCTTAATTTGTAGCGCAAAAATGGAAATAAATTAGTGTGCAATAAAATACACAAACTGAGAGGAACGCAACATTTCAATTAATTTTCTTGTTGTTTCTCATTTTCTTGTAAATAAATTTTTATCATTACAGCGTGCAAATGACTGATGAATTTATTCACGTAAACAATTTTACTTGTACTTCTGAGGATATTAAAGTCCATTATAAAATATGTTTATTGACAAAACATGTTCGTAAAATGCAATTTTACCATGGTAATGTTATGAAGGAGCCGCTTTTATTTGTAATTTCATTCAATTTAAGAATTTACCGTAAGTGTATAATAGATAAATACAATAAATACAACGTGGTAGTTTTAAAGGGGAAACATTTTGTTATTAAGATATAACATTATAATAAAGCTATTATGACATAATTTAATCTCTTTTTGTACTGCTTGAACAAAAACAAATATATAAATCTGTGTTTTAAAAGTCTGAATTTGTGTTCATTATTCTCCGATTAACTTTGTTAGAATTGTATATAGGGGAGCGGTGGACTAGTGGTTAAGGTGTCTGCCTCTCAACCCAGAGATCGAGTCCTACTCGGGTCACGACCGCAATTAGTAGTGTAATGTGTCGCAAAATTTCAGTAATAAACGATTCAAGCTGGTGTTGCAGGTACAGTTTTTAGATAGGAAAACATGTTGTGGATCGCTAGTATATACATGTAACTTGCATGAAAATCATTTTTATTAGATAAGTAAGTCAGAATACAAATAAGAAGACATAAACCTTACATATCATATGAACGACGTGAAAAGAAAATGCTGCAGGCTTTAATGTTTGTTACACAACAACAACTTTGTTGGGAGGTAAAAACAGAGAATTAATTTCTTTTGGGTCATATTGTGAACTTTTCTTATCAAATATGTAGTTGATTCATATACTTATATGTGCATGTAGATGCTTGGAGTAAATCATTGCAGTTTGGAAAAAATATTATATCATTATTTGTTATCATGTAATTCATGACGATACTTGAACACACCAGGGTCTTTCAAATTTGATTGACCCTGAACACATGTAACTTGGTACAGTATGAAAATCAAACACTCATTTATACGGGAAAAAATATTACCTTAATATTAGAATATTTTCATTTTTAACACATTTTGCACAGTTTACCAGATTCAAACGAAAAAGTGTTTTAAACATGGAATCAACTTTCATTTTGATTTCTCAACAAAAAGTTTTTTAATATCTTAAGTGTTCTTTCCTGATATATGATGATTATTTACAGCCCTTGTGACAAAAAAATCAAAACGTAGCTGATGTGGTAAAATAAATACTATTATGAACTATTAAGATAAGCTTAGTAATGTTAACTCCCCCATGTTTCAACATTCACACATGCTGCAATGGTTATGTAATTTTGTTGTTATTTATGCCTTTTTTCCAGATCTGTTTCGTTTTACTGATTCCGTGCATTTTAAAAAGTACTTATTTTTTAATTACCGCATGCATTTTAAATGTTGAGTGGTATTTCAATAGTTACTTCTTTACATTAAATCAAATTCAGTTTATTTCAAATGAAAACATCTAGTCGTGATTGAGTTGCGAACAAAGCAATCGCAGGTAATAGTTTTTTTTTTCTGTAAACCATTAACATTTTATGTGACAGTCTACACTCAAAATTAATATAGTTGTGTAGTTAAATTGTTTTTGTTATTAGTAATAATCGTTAAGCCAAAATATATATTAAATTTTGCACCTTTTACTACAAATTCAAACTGAAGTGTACAAGAACTTGACAGTGATCGTTCATAAAATTGAAAAAGAAGGCATTTATTGTGACATGTGCCAATTTTTAATTGGTTATTTCAATATATTTAATTGTTTCATCTATGTGATTTCAAGATTTAAATTCGTTTTTAAATTAGTTCTCCGTTACAGTGGACACACGTCAGTGGAGGCAGGACTGAATAAAGCATGAAAGTATACTGATTCTAAAGGAACTCCACTGAGGTCCAAATACCTAAAACATATTTTTTTAAACCTTATATATATCAACTTAGGCACTAAAATCAGAAATACAATTATATGAAAAGGCTAATGAAGAAATATTTTCAGCAAATTTGGTTATTTTTAAACCCGGATTTAGCTAAATGTCTTTATATGCCCGAAAGCATTTCGGACATATTATGTTAAACCCCTGGCGTCCGTCCGTCCGTCTGTCGGTCCGTCCGTTAGCAATTTAGTTTCCGGAACATAACTAAAGTTCCATTTGGCCCACAACATTCCAAATTCATAGGTTGATTCTCCATATTAAGAAGAAGAGCCCTATTGATTTTTGGGTCACTAGGTCAAAGGTCAATATTACCTAAAAACAACTGAAAACGGTTTCCGCTCAATAACTTACGTATTAATCAACCTACAGCTGGAACATTTTATAGGATGAACAGCTTTTTCCAATACATGACCCCTTTTGATCTTTACACTAAAACTTGTGGTTTCTGGAGCATAACTTAGGTTCCATTTGGTTCACAGTGTTCAAACTTCATAGGATGATTATCGATATGAAGTAGAAGACCCCTTTTAATTTTTGGGTCACAAGGTCAAAGGTCAAGGTCACTATTACCTTAAAACTGAAAACGATTTTCGCTCAATAAGTTCAATTGATCTTATATTCACTAACATCGAGACCTATAGCTGTGGTACCTTAGAAACATATTACACTGACCACAAGATTAGCTGGATTGGATGGAGCAACATACATTCTTAAACATTAAGTGTACATGAAAATACATTAAAAATTCAAAGGAAGTTATTTTGGAGGTCTTTAATATTGATTGGAGTCAGGATACAGCAGACAAATGTGTATCAAACAACTTGAGAAAAAAGCTTCATTTCAAGCAAGTCATTTATGGACCAACATATGATCATAATTATTACTACAATTGATCTTGTATTTACTAACAGAGATACCTACAGCTGTGGCACCTTAGAAACATATTACACTGACCACAAGATGTGATTGAACAACATACTTTCTTAAACAGTAGGTCCTTAAGAATCTGTCCGTCCAACACCACTTACATCTATACATTATACATTACATCTGAGTGACAAAATTATGCTCATCACGAATAAAAAGAAGCATTCTGAAAATCACTACTTCGTTTTCCACAATTATTCATAATATGATATTCATATGAAATATTCCCATGTCTTACAAATGCTTCATCCTAACTAAAAAGTCTTTTCGGGCATATAATGCTCCGTCAAGCGGTGCTCTCGTTTTATTTTAAAGTCATTTATCGAGAGAGAGAAAAAGATTTAAATTTGTACACAAATTATTGGTCTAGACTTACTTCAAATAGTATAGAAAAATCTCGAAATACATTCTAGTCCAATCATGTAAAAAATTTCAGTGGGTTACCATTATAAAGGGTGATTACGATGAAGGTAAATCAAACTTAATACGATTAGTCCAACATACAGCATATGCGTCTGTTATTTCTGATTATGATCAATATTACTAGTTGTATCAGATAAAAAATTTCATACCACACAAAATGCTTGAATGAAAATGCTTAAAATATGTTTCGTTATAGCTAGGAAAAACGTTAACATTACCTTTATATTTTCTTTGAAAGAGATGTGTTTAATATAAATATAAAATTAATAACTTTATATATTAGGATCCTCAGTAATAATTAAAGTTTTCAATCATGCACATTTACAAAAGAATGAGATGAATATAATGTAATATGCTGTAAATAAATGTGCAATAATTAAAACATCAAGTCATATCATGAAATAATTATTTGTGAGTTTTTTAATTTACTACACAAATGTTTATAGAAAATCGTATCGTTTGAAAACGTTCTAAAAACTCTTTGAAATGGTAAACTTTAATTTAATAGAATTAAATAACTTATAATGTTGTGTCGGCGAAATTAACTCGAGTTGAACGGTATTTAAAAGTTTTTTCATTATAAGCAGTTAAATTAAACATTTCAGGTGTTAACGTCATCACATATTTGTACACATAAAGTTCTTAAAATGATCTGTAAAATACGTTTAGTATGATAGATTAAGGAAATTGTCAACAATAGATTCATATGGAAATGCAATTTTAAGCATTTGTTAAAACAAAGGTATACATATAATAAACAAACATTAGCTTCATTAATATCAATGTTCAGAAATTTTTTGTACTGTATTCCATTGTATTAAAATTTTGCCAGACTTTTTCATTTTGGCCAAAAGTTGGTTATTGAACTTGTGTCAAATTTAGAAAATTGATTAAATTGCCTTGTAGACGCACAAACGATAGAAACTAGAAACTATAGGAAAAAAGCATTATTACAGTTATGTATACTTATCCAACTTTGTAATCAAAGATAAAACATAATTTTTGTATTTTTGTTAGAAAAAACAATTCCTAATGACACATGTAAAGAAAGCCTGAATGCTAACTTACGCTGTGTTTAGAAACAATTTGATAAAAACATACCTTTTTAGTAAATAACCGAAGTATATTTACACTAGGCTGTTTCATGTCTTGATTTGTTTTGTGTTTTCATACCATGTACATGTCGAACCTGAGGTCAATTTTATTTCAATTTTGGCATTCATCTTAACAAACTTTGCATAGACACAGTTTGGGGCCAACTAAAACTTAAATGAAGATAAATGTATCTGCATTTAAGAATTTCAAAAAACAAATACAACTTCTTTACGTATGCACATTATTGTGAGAGAATAAACGTACATAATTGACATAATCTATTTGTCAAATTCAAGTTATCCAAGACATAACTTCACTGTATTATTCAAAGAATTTAAACAAAGGGATGCTGAAAACTTCGAGAATTATCGCGGATACACGGAATATTAAGATGTTTTTGTCTTAATTAATATATTGCCACAAGATGTTATATTTCCGCTTCTAACAATATGCCTATTTTTCAATTAGGTACCATTCTCGTGGAACCCGCTCTAAGTTAAATCAGATCTATTATTATTTTATATTCAATGAACTCTTCAGTATTGACTTACATTTAATGGGTATGTCTTTCCCATTATCCCGAAATAGCTCATAAGACTTGTATAGAACAAGTTTTTGAGAAATAGTTTTAGAACTGAATCCTTTGACTTGGTGTCTTTTACTAAAAGATCTTTAAACTGAAATGTTATGTCTAACACATTTATACAATTGACTTTATACCATGTATAGAAATGTAATATGGAGTAACTTAATACCATATACAGAATATTTATGTCGAGCAAATATATGTCATAAGCAGAAATGATTTGTCGAGCGACTATATGCCTATCAGAAATGTTATGTTTTGCGACATTAGGCCATACAGAAATGTCATCTCTTACAATTTTATTATATACAGTAATGTTATTTCGATCAAATTTATTATATGTAAAAATATGATATAAATCGATATACATATACGTTGAAAATCAGATTTATCATAGGTTAATACAATTAAAGAAACGTTATATAGGTACACTAATTTATTTGAATTTTAGAGCTATTTTGCTGTTTGAAAGGAAAAGGGTGTTCATGACAAATTTTCATAGTATCACATTGAAACATGCTTTTTAATTTCAAGCAAATACCAGAGTGCATTGAAACTATTTTTTCCGATAAATATTTGGTGTAGTTTTATTTGTGTTATTGACAAAGGATTGTAGAAGCCGTTTATCTTTAGGAATTCTCTTTTTCTTTCCATGATGATTTTTGCTTCAATAGCCTTTGATTTTTAACAAATCATTTGCTATTTCTCAATGAGGTAATAAAACCTGATTAAACTCTCAATCTAAAAGGCTTCGAAGGCCGTTTTGTCACGCAAGTAGTAAACAAAATATAATGGTTTGAAGAAATATTTCGAAATGATTGGGAATATCAAATGACATCATTTTGTTTGTAATAAATAATGAAATAATTTGTTCGGAAGGTGAGTATCAAATACGATAGCTTAGAATGTAACTCTTGCATTCCTTTTCCTTTATTAACGGTACGACATGGAGTATAAGCGCTTTAAATTATGTTTTAATGCAAAGTCAGTCATTTATTTTATTTGATTATCAATTAATTTTGAACAACCAGTGGTAAACATTTATTTACACGAACGATTATACTCATGTTTCCAAGGATGTTGCAGTTTGCAGTTTAATTTTTAATGTGATGATTGTTAATTGTATTATTTGACATGAGAGTTTTTTTCATTATTCGTTAATTGACTGCAAATTGTCTTTTTGCATAATAGATTGTTAACTGAAATCCTAAAATTTACTTTTTTCTCTTAACACATCATTGCATTTAATTTAATGCAATATTTATCGACATAAATGTTTTTAAAATGTTTCATAGGGAGATTGAGTTTGTTTTAAAATTTAGGAATACCAATAACCAATGTCTATAATCAATATCTTTCCTCAGCAATCGTTCTGAATGATCGGACATTTTATCCGCTCTTGCGGGCTCGTTGTTTGAGAAATAAATAAGTGTCAGTTATCATTACCCGTAGGAGTGCAAATTACGAAAACTTCAAAGAGAGTTTTACTGAAGACGCACCAGATCAGTATTACGTGTTCATACATACTTTTATTAAATTACTTTATGATTTTCTTAGGTTGAAGTTTAAATCAAACAACTATCATTAAATCATTTTAAACGTTGCGTGCAACAGCTCAATAACTTTCTTCCTGTAGTAAATCTTTCAAACCTCTAGAAAACACACTTATCTTTCCGTTATATCTCTACATTGTTATTACCACTTTCCCTCCTCAAAGTTATTTTTTTTCAGTTTTAGTCAAAGTTCAAATTATACATTCATATATTGAAATTATTAATAAATCACACATACATTTCACGACATTAAATGCGTAAGGTTTTAATGGCATATTATATCTTAATATGTTATATGTCAGAAGAAGATAATATAATAAAGTTCTTATTCTTACACCAAAGAAATCTTAAACAGTACAAGGCCATGGGTTTCAGTTTCTTTCTTTAAAGGTGACATAGTCAAACTATTCATTTCTTCGTTTTGAATTTTTATTAATCACCATTATTATTACCTCAGCAGTAATATCCGGCGCGATAATATCCGGAGTATCTGAATATCTGTAATCACTTTAATTGTTAAGAGAAAAAAGGGAAATTTTAAGATATGATTTCAGTTAACAATAATAATATTATTGCTATTCAGATATTATTACTCAGATATTATCGGTATTCCTGTAATTGTATTATATATTATTCTGTAAATGTCTTAAAAATGATTACACTAAGCAGTCACAGGGACAAAACTTTTCACCTTATAAAGAGTATAATGGAGGTTTCCTTACCTCAGGTTAGAGCGTTAAGATTTCATAATAGTTGTCACAGTGAACTCATGAAACGTTAAATAACATGTCAAATAAATAACATAGACTTCTTTAATCATAAAATATCCACAATATCTGTTGTTGTAATATTCAGGGTTTGTTCAATTCACATGACTTATTTTAAAACTACTTGGTGAATCTGTCGGCGTCTAAAGTTTTTCAACATATATAGATATATTTCACTTCAAACCCAAAATACAATAATTCATGCTGGGACTTTCAAAAATGTAATTTTATCGTGATTTGAGTTAAGATCATCTTAATATTTTTGTCATTAATTTGCCTGAGTATCCCTTTAAATATGCGGTTTATATTCAATTTATCTGTTTCACTGATACTAATAATTTATGAAAAGAGGTACTCCGGAACTCGACAAATGTTGCTTTTCCCCATTTATTCCGACGGTACAAACACTTTTTTACAGGTAAATTTGATTTGATAAATATAACGATAATGGTCATCCCGTCCTTGCTTTGCCTTGTACCTTGTCCTGATTTTGTTCTGTGTTGCTGGGTCGTGTCGGGGTTGGGTTTATTGAACGCAGCCCTTCCTTGGTGATCTTGTTTTTCATATTTTGTTGGTCAATACTGTGAACGGCAGTGCATCCTAAAGCTGTAACTTTGTACCTCCGGATAAAAGTGGTAAAATACGCATTTGCCGAGCATTTTTTATAATGATGCTAGCATTTGTAAGTATCAAAGATGTTCCATGTCTTTTGAAAATGAAGCAATATATCTGCAGCAAAAGTAATTATTTGAACTTTGAAAACAATATTAATTTTACAAAATGCTTGTATGATATTAATATGGTAGTAATTGTCTTAGTGTGCACGAAGACATTACAAAACGGATTAAACCTTAATTAAGATAGAAAAATAATATTTTGTTCCGAAAGATTTTATTCATTTTGCGTACAATATTCGTTGTGAGTTTATTGACAGAAACATTCTATGTTGCAATTGAAATTTTAGGAAATTTTAGAAATTTGTAAATGCTTAAGGTTTTTTTGTAAAATCCCTGGAATTATTAAGAAGCTTTCAAAAAGTTGTCTGCTAGCTTACAACCTCATTCAGAATGTGATCCTGCGCTAGTTCTCAAACTTATATATACTCTCAGATGACAGATGATGACGTAGAAGATCTGCATTCTGTTGCTGATGGCGTGCAGGTCGAGATTCATGCAGATGATGATGATTTCCTGTGCATAGTTTGTAATCGGTCCAGATGTAACACAAAAAGTTGATTGTGTTGAAAGTCTGGTCATCTGTGCAACTCGAACTTGGCATGAAAAAATAAACTGCATGACACTGGCACTATTAAATTGTAAATAGTGTTGATAATTGTACTTTAAATGTCAAGCTACACCAGTAGGGTTTATGTCGTTTGTACTTTAAAATTTGGGTACTTAACAATAGCATTACACATGCATGTCACAGAATTTAAAAACCAAATTGTGTTGCTATAATATAGTTAATAACATCTCAATACAATTCATTAACATTTTAACGAAATAGTGTTTTGTGTTATCTATCAAATGAATGCAGTTTGGCATTTTACCAAATACATGCTTATGGTCACAGACATTATGTAAACTTCTTGAAATTTTTAATCATTTTATAACATGACCAAAAACACCTAGTCATTTTGCAAAATGTCTAAACATTTTAGGGATTTTAAGAATAGCCTACTTTTAGAAATTACAAAGTATTTTAAAAACTGTATCCAAACTATATAAGTAATTCGTAATTCAAATTTTGACACTAAAATGAGCCAAAAATTTTCCATTTTTTGATCTACCAAACTGACGGGAACACACTTCACTGCATTGTTTTTGCCTCTTGAACAACAAAGCATCAATGGTGAAACTTATTTATTCATATTAAAGGTGTCAGTACTAAAAATGTTGAGCTGTTTATAAGCTTTATATCCCCTGATCTTATTTTTTACTAATTCTGCTGACTCATTCGCACTCATTTCTATACATGAAAACTATTTTTCAATACTTTTTTAAAAATCTAAATATGGAATATTTATTCTAGTCAGATGTTTTCCCTCGAGAAAAATTATTGTGATTTCACAGATAACCAAATGCTCTTTTATACATTAAAATTTAACAATCGATTTATTCTGAAGACTATATTCCCTTAAAGACTAAAATTTGTGCCTAATGTAATAATAGCAGAATATAACCATTTGATACATTTTCTGATTATTGACATTTCAATAATAATGGGAGAATAAAGTAACGTCAAGGAGATAAGTCAAGTTTTCCATTTTTATGACCAAAAACAAATAATTATTTCCTGAAAATTGCAAGTTGGGTGACTCAGTAATCAATTATATTCATAAAAACATAATAATGCAAGAAAGTGGTTATCTTATGTAGTTTTAATCGTTTTTCATCATAATTAATTAATAATGATAATCAAAATAAATGACAATCGAAAGAAACAAAAGCATGAATGACAAAGCATCATAAAAGTTGTTTTAAAACGTTGTTCATTCCAAGATTCTTTCCAGGTGAAAAAAGCACTCTTCAATATAGTTTCACACACTAAATTTGCATAAATTTAAAATTATATCACGGTAACAATGTTTCAAAATTGAATTCTGTATGGTACTATGAGATGGATATTCCAGTGCTGTTCATTAACAGGTTATCTACCATGTTTTAATTTTGCTGTTTCGAATATATTCGAGGGTTCTACCTCTCTGTTCAATAACTCCCAATATACTTTAACCACTACTGATTCAACACGTGTCCAATAACGATTAAATATCAATCTGACAGAAAAGGCATATGCGGCTGTGTAATGAAAAGCTTTTGGAATTGCTTGTGTTAAAAAGTCATACCGTGATTTTGATTTTACTATAGATTTTAAAGAAACATTATGCTCAAATTTGGTTATTATTTAGAAATACTGATAATTGCTATACAGACTCAATCTTTATGTAAAATAAACAACTTTTTAAGTAAGCATAGAGAAGATTTTAAACTCTACACACTACCGGTAAACCGGTAAACAAAATATGAACATATAGTGTCATTAAAAACGTTCGTGATTTTTTTTAATAAAGAACCAAGTAAACTTAACCAGTAATAGTAAAATTCAACACAGCTTATACATTCCCTAATTCATATTAGACATTGTCAGTTATAACTTCCTAGATTTCAATAAATTTTTGCAAAAAAGAATTTAACCAAAAAAAGAGCGGAGTATATCATTAAACGAATGATATGATTATATCATTAGAATAAAAAAGTGTATTAAGACTTACTGCGAAATTAAAATACTATCTAAGTGAACACTTAGTTCATAGTGAAATCTTAAATCTATGTTAAAATTATATTTCTATTATAAAATTAAGTGCATTCATGTTGCTCTTGTTTATTGTGAGACATATTTATTTCGTGGTTCTTAGTTACGAAAAAGGTAGAAACTAGATGGTTTCGTTGGCTATTTGACAAATAATAGACAAGTGAATTTATTTTAACAAAAAATATCCATTGCGATTGGATTGGCTTCAGGTGCAGACTTGCCAGTTTTAATTTGTACGTACCCTACATCTTTAACAACAAAATCTAAACAACGAAAATTTCCCTAGGTATTCACTTGTCGGTATCTGTTTATTTGAATTTCTCGAGATTAGAGATTTCACATTAAGGTAATGTTCTGTTGCGATTAAAATACAACTACAGGAAGTAAATGCGTGTGCTTAAATACATGTTATTTGGTCTTTGTGCTAACAGACAATAATAATGATTAATCATATGTTAGAATATTTCCCAATTGCTACATCAAGACTCTATTCTTTATTACGGTCATTTCTTATATAAGCGTAGTATGATAGTATACTTTGATACAAACCAAGTTCAAGAATACTTGTTGTTGTTAAAATTATTTTAAACATCAAAAATATGTTGCCGAAACTGAAATAAATAATGTTTCAAATGAGGATGTCGTTTTTCATCATATCAAAAGAAGGCATGGTCTATTAGAGAATTCTGTCTTAAAAAACTTGGAGATGTAAGATGGCCCATTGTAAGCACTTAATGGTCACACGGTCCCTAAACGCAAAATAAATCATATTTTTAGGTATCGCAAAGTTCAATATGAATACTACATACTTTTTTGAAGGGTTGGACAAACAAAACTAAGTCGTACCTTATCATTTTATTTATCGTTTTCGGTTGACGACCGTTTAAACCTTAAGTTCTCGTATCATTAGGTATGATTTAATTTTGATAAAGATGCTATTAATTATGACTTTTAACGTGTCTGTTAGATTTAAATTCTTAACTTCGTTTGCTTTCATGACATGTCAATATAACTGTTACCTTAATCAGACATTTTTAATCGTGTTTTATATCCTAGATGTCCCAAAGCATATATTTAATTGGCTTTATCACAAGTAATATTGTGTATTTCTCATGATTTTTAGTTTGTCCTTTGACACAGACTGTTTTGCATTTAAAAGATATTAAAACATATTAAGAGGAATCTTTATACTGAAAATAATTGTCAGTCATACACTTTACTACTGACCAAGTACGCAAGAAGAACAAAATAAAAGAATATTTATAACAAGACAGTAATCTGGACATGTTGCAGTTTATGTTGCATTAGTTGTAGGGCTATCATATGTGTGCATGTAATACAGTAAATCATACCTATATTTGAGAAGTGTACATCTTTAATATAGTATACCAATCGATGACTAAGCAAGTTAGTGCACGATTTCTACACGTGATTATTTACTTTAGATGGCGAACCATAACTTTCTGAGAGACATCGTGCGATTGACAAAATAGTCTGGGTGCATTTGTTCTAAAATAATGAATCTTTTTAACTAAAATAGAGAAATACAGAATCCCTAAAGAAAGCCCAACACGACAAGATTGAAAATGTTGCAGGCTCGGTTTGATTGAGCCTGTTCATAGACGGTACTTGAAAGTGCAAGTTACCGTCCACGCCTCCTAGCACCGGCTTAAGCAGAATTCAACATTTAAACACGAAAAATGGTGAAATTTTGAATTTAGAGACATCCGCAGATGTGTTCATACGGCGAATATCATTGGACCTTCAATGTGACACAGTAGTGCCATTCCATGAAAAGCGGCGTATGGTCCCCAAGTAAAAGAATGTTTGTGCCCTAAACGAGAAAACAATGGGCGGAACTAAATAAAATGGAATTTTGAAAGGGGATCTGAGGTTATGAAGCCTGCGTATCACAGACAAGACGTCAAAAGACAAATCTAAAAAGCAGGCAACATATTTTAAGGGTGATTATACAGTATTCAAGTAGGAATACTGGAACCACCCAAATAAAAAAAGGCCAAATAGAAGAAACTAAAAGTACCACAAAACATGTATACACAACAATAATGTCGTGCTGAACGATCTTCTAAAACTTAAAGAAAGTAGGTGTGTGTATGAGGTTTTGTTATGGTTGATAATTAATGAATTGTTCTGTTCGTGATTTAATATTAAAATTCTTTGTTTTGAAGTACAAATGTACTTCTATTTTTTACATGTTAAACATACATACAAATCAAACTATTGATTTTGTTTCTTCATTTTTTATACCATATGTTCGTTATTTCCAAAACACTTGGAAACTCCAAATGTAACTTCCACAACATCTTTGTTTTGATTATTTTTCATAAATTATTCTAAGATGTCTTTTGAAAACTAAGGTAACTGTAAGTATCATCTTTTGAATGGGACGGGAGTTATTATTGCTTTTAAGAATTATTTCATGTCAATATAATTTTAACTATAATCAGGCATTCTGGATGTTGTTTAATCTTTGCTTTTTTCCTTCAGTTTTTCCTTTCACACAGACGGTTTGACATTTCAACGACAGAAAACCAATCATAAGAATCAATGAGTGTTACAATATTTTATTAATAAGCTATACAACAATAGACGCGTTAGCACCGATATAATGTGTTCACCATGACATTATGGATAGAATGAATGAAGTAAAAAAGGCCATTTATTCAGCCTTTATGATTGGCTGTTAATGTTGTCATTATGAATCCGACGCCACGCATAGAAAACCCCGAAGGCATTTTGAATCCTGATGTTCGTTTTTATATTTTATACAATTTGTTTTTACATTATGTCCTTATAATAGTAAAAAAAATCATTTACGAAATTTCTTCATTATTGTGTTGATGATTAAAAATTGCTTAAGCTGGTGTTAGGTGCGTGAGATGAGCGTATTTCCATTATATCTCAATAAAATACTAAATCAAACCGAGTCTGTTATAATTATTTTAACTTGTCAACTGTGTTTTCATTGCATTAAACTCTGTAGCAGCTGTTCAAACTTTTACCCTGTACTTCATTTTAGTGATATTATATTTCAAGTTCTTAGGTATCATTGATTATAATACTTTTCTAGTTGAAAGATGAATACTTCTTAAGACGGAAAAATACAATATTGCTTAAACCTGTGCTAGGTGTTGTTAGAGTTGAAACAGTTGCACTTTCCATTAACACGCATGAAGAGATTCCACCTAACTGAACGGTAAATAACTTAACTTTGTTGTCATTGCTTTCGAGGGATTCATTCCTTTTCTGGATTTTTATTTTGACGAATAATGCCGGATATTTATCTCCAAAAACAAAATGATATTGCCTCTACCTATTTTTAAATATTTTTCAAAATTATTATTTATCGGTTATCTGATAGACTTACCGAGACTTACAATAAGGATTTTATAACATTACTCAATTAATGTGTCTTTGGTTTGATTATGAATGGTTAGTTCTGTTTCTGATTTATTAATTGAATAACTCAGTCATTTCAATATAAACATTGTAGTATTAAACAGAATTTTTCTTTTTATTACGAAGATGTTATTAACTTTGATAACTATAAAGTTTCTTAATTATCATATAATTGTTTGGATAACTATAATCTCAAAATAATCATAATCTTAAAATTTTGTTTTTAAATTTTAGAAACAGACTATTTTAAAACTAGTATATAAAATTATTACTATATTTAAATATGTAAATGGTGCTAGTGTTCTTTTGCTCCAGATGTACCACGATAAACCCAGCCCGCGAGAGAAAAGTTTTTATAAATATATTGATTTAAATATTTTATTGCTTAAAAGAGCATTTGGTTATCAGTGAAATCGGGATAATTTTCCGCGAGGGATTCGTATTCAATAAATATTTCACTATTCTGTTGAAAATTCCAAACAGATAGGAGTGTCAGGTCACCAACACTTATCGCCTTGGAAGCATTTTTTCTATCGGACCAAGACAAACATGATAACAGTGTGATGAAGAACGGGCTGCAACATATTATCATTTGCATTTCGCCCCCCCCCCCCCCAAAAAAAAAATAAGAGAAAAACAAAAACCCTTAAGAAAGTCCAACGTGGCAAATTTGAAATTTTTTCTGGCTCTTCTGTTTGATTTAGCCCGTTCATGGACGGAAGTGGTAATTTCACCTTCATTTGCCTATTTTACGTTGCACTTATAACAATATTGTTCGTGATATTACTTTCAATCATTTGACAATTATAATTGTATAAAATGAGAAATAAGATTTAAAACTGGCATATTTAAAATGTAAAAACCGTTGAATCTAAGACGATATGTTTGAATGTGCTTTTATAAACCTATTCTTTTAATGTTGATTAATAAAAGGAAATATGAAAATAAGAAATATTGCAATCCTATCTTTTGCCTATTTGCATTAGGAAAAAAGTGTCAAACAGAATGTAAAAAAGACGGTTAAAATGAAAGGTTTGTTTACGAAAGAAATTATTTATAAACTGTTTAAGGCAAGATGACATGCTGCATGTATACTTTGTTAATGTTTGTTTGCTTAAGTTTTCATTTAATTTCATTAGCACCAAAGCGTTAGTATATATTCAAAATGAATCCTACCTTTTTTATTTCTTTTATATGTAACCAATAATAAAGTAAATATACGCATAAGGTATGTCATTAATTTGATTTAATAATTATCTCAAACATGACATACTTGAAGCATTATTTCTCTGCAATAAATACATATAATTGAATTTTACAAGTATGTATGTATTTTTTAAACCAATTTCAAACATCTATAATATTTATAGGATATAATTGTTCTTAACATAAATACGAAATTAGCTACAATTGTGCAATAGGGAGGAAATATGTTTCAATCTTTAAGGACAAAAAAAGAACTAAGCAAACTTTAGGGTCTTTTGCGCAGAATGGTTACGGATGATGACTTTTTATCGTATCCTAATCGTTACAGGTTCGAATCTTACAAAAGCATTTTAAAGTTGAAATATAAAACATAATGTCTTTAAGAATGAGATAATTTTCCCTTGCTTTGTTAATTCAAATGTTAACTTCAAGAAAACTAAATTTATTGCTTTGTTTCGTTAAACATATATGTTTTCGCTTTGGTGATACTTTGGCGACGTAACTCATTTCAATACATTGTATTGATTATATAGGATGTACAAATATACTTTCGTAAATTAATGTAATGTTTATTACAACATTTAATTGGAATGCAGACCTTTTTAAATTAAATTTCAATTAAAAAATAAAACACAAACAACAAACGAAACCTAAACACACATACAATCTTTGAATGAGATTAGTTATATCCAAAATTTAATAATAAGTCCTTTAAATGAATAAACAGAGTATAAATATTTTACCCTCTACTTAAAATGATTACCTACCAGGCTTTGCTGAGTGTCAAATGGCATGTTACGAGAAATTGTACGTATAAGTACGTTGATGAAGCAGCTAGATAATTGATTAGAAAACATCATGATATGATACCGATGTCATTAGTTTTCATTTTCACTTGTCTAATTAGTTCTTCTCTTCACATTGCGTAAGTGTCCTAGAGGCATACAATACATTATGTTCATAATGAATGTAAAGATATTAAAGAGAGCAATGAACATCGTCGTAACAATAGTATGGAGAGGGTGTTTAGTGAGGCATCACACATAAACAGGGAAACAAAAGTGTTGAAAAAGAAGGCAAAAATCAAGGTAAAGAGCGGCACAACTTCCAGACTAACAACAAAGAATTATTCAGATTTAAAATATCTAACATCTTTTACATTATATATAATATTTGTTTTTCTTGAATGTCAATAGAATATTAAATACTTATTTAAGCATCAGCATCTGTATGAAAGTCTTTCTCGACCTCTACACGTTGTTGCATAATTATGTTCAAGTTTTTCAACATCTGCGTGAAAGATATCAGAACCTAAGTATGTTGTAAATGTTTGAATAAATTGGGAGCCTGTGGTCTGTAAGACGCTTGCTTTGGAAGCGAGACGTCATGTGTTCGAATATTAGTCCAGGCACTTGAAATTGTTTTTTCTAGCGTCTTCTTTACTTATGTACATTTCTTCTGAACGGAAAAGTATTGTTCTATTTAAAAACAAAATAGTCAAATGGTACACAAATAATATTTCAATATAATTCAGAAGCTGGCCAAGCATAATTCTATATGTATCAAATTCAAATTGTAAAAGCCAAAGAAATCTAAGATATAAAAAAGATAGTTCCAATAAGTGCAAATTAGGATCTGAAATCCTAAATATAAGTGTACATCTAACCAGAAGTTTTTATCAAATTCATAACCACTAGTAAAATTATAATAAGCAATAATAATCTTAATCTAACAAGTTTCGATCAAATTATCTTAAAGATAAATAAGATTCGATCGTTTGAAACAATAAGATTTCACGTGACATTGTACCTTTGATTTATAAAAAATAAACATTATCAAGACTTCTGGAGCAAAATCTCTTGAAATCTTGAGAGATAAAAACAGTATTTACGAATTTTATACAAATATAAATGTAGGCTATCATAAATATTGTTACATACAAAAGAAATATCGAATTTCCACCAACTTGTTTTCTCTACAACCTCCGTGACAAGGTGATAAAGGAAACCTTTTAGTTTTCTATTCTTAATCTATTTTATTCCTCAAAGTACTCTTTTTTATATCAATCAAACTGCTTTTGAAACTTAAAGAATTCATGTATTTCAAAAACAATGTAAAATCAGCAACAACTCAATGTTAATGTTAAACCAAAATCGTGCTTAACATTTATTATAAATAATAATTTTATAACTCCCTTCTGTTCATCCTGCAACATTAGCTCGTGTATGAACTAAAACATCATAAATGTATGGAAATATATCAAATGCTACACAATCATTAGTTTTCAACGACAAATCTTGCTTATTTTTAATCTATTATTGATATAATTATCTATCTTCTCTTCTACCGGTAAATGTAAATTAAATGACCTTTTACATGATTGGTCGGTAGTTAAAGTACTTGTTCGTTCGTATTACACAGTTTTCAGGTTGGATGATATTTGGCTGAATTATGACCAATTAACAAAAAGGGAGCTTTGACCTGTTAATGATCTGTTGCCATAGTATCTGATAATGCTACAAAGTAGCCAAGACTTGTGGGGATCACTTCATTGTTGTCAGTCTGTCAGTCTTTCTGTCTGGCCGTCACGAAATTTGTCCGCACAACTTCCAAAAAATGCAATTGAATGCAATTTCTTCCAATTATAAAGGGCTTTGACCTGTTAATGATCTGTTGCCATAGTATCTGATAATGTTACAAAGTAGCCAAGACTTGTGGGGATCACTTCATTGTTGTCAGTCTGTCAGTCTTTCTGTCTGGCCGTCACGAAACTTGTCCGCACAACTTCCAAAAAATGCAATTGAATGCAATTTCGTCCAATTATAAAGGAATGATCAATGCCATGTTTAGTTGTTATGATCGTCGGTATTTTCCAGTTCTATAAATTTTGTCGAGTTATGTCCCTTTATTTTTTATAGTTATTGACTACTCTTGTGCTAATGATGCAATATGAGTGATACCTTACAGAATTGTTCAATACCTCAAGTAACTGAGCATAATTAATGAGTTTTCCCTCATTACAACTTCGTCGGCGGCACAAGTGATCAGTTATTGCTCGTGTTATCAAACTTTTTATTACATAATTGTTTAAATATAAAAATATAATGCAGGCAATGCGACGACACTTTATTAAATATATCTGTAAAATAAAAATGTGTTGGAATATACACAATGCATTATTTACAAAATTTCCACGTTTATGTCTTGCAGTTTTGTAAAATATTGAAACACAATTGAAGTCTATTAAAGGGACTTTGACTAACTGAAAGATAGGTATTGCAAATGAAAAATTATTCTAAGTACTACCAAACAATGATATTTGGAATGTAACCTAACGGATAATGAAGCTTGAAACAAGTACCTGTGCTTGGTTGTGTTAATAAAATTATGTCAATGAAGTTACATACATATGCGACAGAATAGATAAAACCTTGTAATAAAAGTTGCATTTTTTTTATAACGGTGAAAATATTTTAAAAAAACCCACAGGTTACAAGAATTTCAAAGCCTGAATAAACAAATGCATTGTTTATTTCGTAGAATATAACAAAAATAAAATTGTTTATAGGAAAGAAAATTAATCATCTGATTATAGGTAGGTTGTCATTTAGTTAAAGAATATCAACATTACAATTCCGTTCTCTCAGAGATAGAATCTTTGTTCAACTTACAATAACTTGTGAACATTACGTACACATAAAAATTATTAAGTTTAAAAAGATGACTTTTATCTCAAACATGCCTTCCGCTTATCCCTTCAACAATATGACCAATTGTGTAAATAATCTTGGTACAACCTTTTTTTAACAGTCGAAACAGAAATGTGCAAATTAAATCAATTAAGAAGTGTTTTGTGTTAATAAGACAATACTTTATTAATACCTAAAATAAGTTCTTTAAGATATTTTCTTACACAAAAGCACTTTCATAATTTGAACAAGTTAAAGAAGTATTGGTCAGGACATCGTTTGAATGTTTAAAAGATGAAAAAGCTCATACTTAACCTGATTACTATAATACCCTTAATTCTATAGTGTTAATTTAAAGAAGACAACAACACATTGAGTTTACTTTGCAATACATGCACAACGATGATTTTTTCCCTCCGTACCATGCTGGCATGGTAATTGAGTAGAATACGGTGCTAGGAGCGCAAGGGATGTTTTAGGTTTCCCTCATGAACAGACGAGTCAAACCGAGTCTGCAATTATCGTGTAATTTTGTTGTTTTCTATATTTTCGAAGGATCTTCCTTTTTCCAGGTTTTTTATAATATAAGTTCATATCTTACTCAATGAAATTGTAATAATTTACTCTTTAATTAACCTGAACTACTTCTATGTTTCACCGCCATCATGTTGCAATCATTAATGAGAACTGAAAGACAGGAAATAACTTCAACAATTTATCTTTAATTCAAATGTAATGCTTAATTAGATAGACGTCTCGTCTGAATATAAGTTTACTATTATATATAGAATCGTTGTGCATGCAATACAATGCATAAGATAGTCTAAACCTTTAATTAAGAATCTTCTATTGAAATTAATAATTTAAAGTGTACTTTAATACAGATCAATACACATGTCAAGTATTTAAACTCTAGTGTAGGGCATAATACGAAAATAGTTATAAAAGGGTTTAAATTATAATGAATAAGAACTCCTTAAATATTGATCATTTCGAAAACAAAGAAGTATTTACAATAAAGAAAATAATTTTCCATTCCGAAAGGTACATGATATTGACCCATTTATGAAGTTTAAGCTAGACACCAGAATGTTGATCATTTAGCAGTTGACCTTCTTAATTGGACTTGTCCAACTTTCATTCTGGAACTGCAAATAATAGTTTTCGGGATAAAAAGATACAAAATAAGTTGGTCAGCCAACAGTTTAGAGCCTGTCAGAGCATGTACAGGCTGGCATGGCTCTTTACTAGTGAGAACGGCCAACAAGCAGACGAAGAGTTAAGAAAAAAAACTCAAGGATAGTAACGATGCTCCAATATGCTGGTTTGTTGAAAAATGTTTGATTAAACAATTCTTGGTAAATGTGTAAGAACCTTCAAGTTGGTAGTCATGTTATCAAATGTTGCAATTAGTTATATACATATAAAAGTAACTGATACAAAAATCATTTTCAAATGAATTCACACCAAAATTAGTGATAATTATTTCAGGTCTCTTTTGTAAATGGAACTTTATATTTACAAATGCAAAAACTGATCAGTTGTTATTAGGTAGTCTTTTTGTTATTTATTTTATCGGCTAAATGTGACTGTCTTAAAGTGTCGGTTAAAGTTGTTTTCTCACGTAAAAACCTGCGTGAAAAGCATGCTCTCGTGCAATCCTATTTTCGTACCTATTAGTAAAATATTGCATCATTTCGTAGAAAATAACGCACATTTACTGTTTCCACATCCCGTCGCACGGATTTCTTGACATTGTAATGACATTAAAGAAGTGGATTATGTATATCTTAAAACGAGGAAAGTCTGTGACAGTTTAATTCTGATTCAGCACGCTCCCAGAACGAAATAAATCTAATTTTAAAATAAAGCAGACGACATTATCCGTAAGTAAAGCAAACATCTTTATTTGATAAATTCTCTTATAATATCACATATTTATTGACATTTTCACAGTTTCAGTCTGTTTTGAACGTAACAAGACTTTTATAAAACCATCATGTAACCATAAACCAGCATTGTATTTCAAGAGTGTAATCAGATAATGCTAGAAATAAGTTGTGATCCTAGATATACATTTTTTTCTTCTTTTCTTTTTTCCTCATTAAATAACCATAAGCTAAAAATTGGTGATATGAATTTACACAATTCATTTGCAGACTAGTGAAGATAAAAAATAACTTTTATATTTTATTACATATGTTACTGAAACCAAAGTTAACCCAGGCTAAATAAATATAATAATTAGAAAAGCACATACATAAATGACACGTTACATAAAAAAGTAATATTTCAGCCGAAAATCTGAAAAGGAATAAGATTTGCCAGTCTTACATAGACATGACAGTGCAATCAACGTAAAATCGAATTTATCAAATATTTTATCAGTACAAATCTGTAGGTTAAATCGATCTATACATTTATAATAATAAAAAAATTAAAAAAGGGTGATTAATCACAACAAAATAACATGAAAATTGCAAACTCGGTTTGAATGAGTCTGTTCATGAGGATAATGAAAAATGTGCAACATCCCTTACGTCCTCTGGCAATGGCTTCAGCAATACTCAATATGGAATGCTAAATATGCTGGAATCAATTATCCCAGAAAATTAACAACGATGGTGAAAGATCGGAAGTACGATTGTGAAATCACGAAATGATATTGAGTTTTCGCAATCGTTGTTTTGTTTTATTTAACCATCGTATTTTGTGTTTTTGTTATTTATATGTGTCGCTATGGCCCTTATAGACACCGTAGTTGTAACGTATAAAGAAAGAATTAATCAACAACAAAAAATATGTAGACAAAGGATTGTGTAAACTAATGAAAATGGTGTTTTATTCTGATGTTTACTAATCAAACACCTGGCTGATACATTCTTTTGTATTTATTATCACCCATCCTCTCATTAATCAAAATATTATATCGTGATATCCTTACGTAAAGAGACTTTCCATGTTGCATCAAATTAATTGTACAGATTATACAAATATAAGAGTTGAGAACAATAATTTATCTGACATCATATATTATTACACTAGTATAACAAGGTTTATATAAGGTTTTCGTTTTTCCTTTGTTTCTTTTTTAGATGTTATCAGCTTAACATTGGTTGTGTCTTATCGTTTCGTGTTATTTAATTTGATGCAATGTTTAAGATTGAATGTTTAAACATGCATTGTAAGTCGAAGATGATTAATGTTGAAAGCATCAATTCCATCCAAGTAAAGTAAAAATTTAAGTATTTGATTTTTAAATATGAATAAATATAATTTGCTCCGACACTGTTATTTCCAAGCTTTACTGGTGCCCTCTTGTGTAAAATTCTAAGACACAAGCGGGCACCTGAATATATGCACGGGCATTACGTAAGCTAGCTAGATAGCTTCCTGACATGAAAGAAATTAAATTTCTTGACGGGGTTCGAATCTATATATGTATCCATCCGAAGCATTCAAATATCGTATCGTGTGTCATAAATGATTAGAATAATCACAATCATTAAAAAAATTCTATATTTGGAAAACATCATGTAAAACGTATTTCAAAATATTCAAAATGTTAATCTCAAGAAAAAATTGGCTTCAATTAACCACAGGTACCTTAATTATGAAACGATAGATTGATATGCGATAGATTAACAAGTCAACAAAATATTATTTGAAAATAAATATCAAGACTTCTTCGGAGATGATTAAAATGTATTGTGTACATGTTCTCTGTTCATAATGTAAAAAGGTTGTTAATTAAATCATTCATTGCAATGACTCATGGTTATCACCTTAATTGTAAGTTGATCGGCAAAGCAACGAAACTGATTAGATCAGAATGCATTTAAGAATTGTTCTTCTCTATACTATAAAAACATAAACATAAAATATTGAAAATAGTATAACGAGCATCACAATTTAAGAAGTCAACAAAACATCTTTTGAAATAAAGGTCAAAATATTAAGAAATCGGAGATTATTAAAATGTAAAAATGTTATGTGTGCATGCTCTAAATAATCACTGATTTATACAAATCAAATGGCAAAAAATTACCAACAAACAAACAAGATAAACAAATAAATATTAAATTGTTTATTTAATGCTTGCTGGAGGTTTTGTGCAATTACACTTATACAACTAACACATGTTTGCGTTATTTTTTTTAACACGGATTACATAAAATAAATGTATCCGCGTATAAACGTTATCTATTTAAAGTTAAAGTATCCAAACTCAGCATATGACATACGCATCGTATCGTAAACATTGATAATTTAATTGTTATTTGTAAAATTAATATGATACATTTTTTCTGGACAAGAATTTCAATTTATTAAGCATATTTTGATATAGAGTACATGTTTTCTACGCCCCTTTAAATGGACAAATGTTATATAACTTATATAATAATTATGATCTGGAAGTTGTAGCCCAGGGAACAAAAGCGAAAATAGGTTAAAGAAGCAGATGGGTAATTGATTAGAAAACATCACGATATGATACTGATGTCATTTGTTTTCATTTATTTGTCTTCATATTGCGTTATTATCCTAAAGGCATACACACAATACATTAAACATAAATGCTTTTATGTTTGTAAGATATGAAGATATAAACGAAAAGAACAGAGACAGCAATGAGCTGTGCAGTCATTGTCTTTACAATACTATATAAGTGATGTTCAGTGAGACACCACATCTAAGAATGAAAAAATTATACTTAAAGAAAAGGTTACATGCACAATAACCGACAAGGACAATACTACTTACATGTACACATATTTGATTCCAAAAGAATTTATCCCCTTTTATAAATATACCAGAGCGTAAAAGTTACAATTTCCGTTTTTCTAATAACACAAATACAAAGCAATTTTATTTTTTTACACTTCAATTTCATATTGTAACTTCTGTTCTATTGGCGTATTAAAAATTATTGGGCATTATTATAACTTATTCCATTAAAATCTGTGAATAAATGTATAAACCTAATCTGTGTCTTTACTAAATCTATAAGCACGAACACTTTAAATATTATTTATAAAAAAGGTAAATATCAACATCGGAACACAGCATCTTAGAATAAATTAGAAAAGACTGTTCAAAACAATTAGTCTTTACCTCATTCTGCTTATCAAAGGAAATAAAAATTTTAATAAACTTACGAATAAAAGTTCATATAATCATCAGGTGAACTATTTACTATTTATTTGAACCAAAAGATGTACTTTTCAAATTTCATACAATTTTAACAGTGTAATTTGATATGAACAATCAATATCAAATGACTCTGAAGCTATTCTATTCTATACAACTTACGTGACAAGATGTTTAATGAAACCTTTCAGGTTTTCTAGTCTAATCACGTTTTACTGCCTCCAGGAGAAACAAATAGTTAAATGTTTTTGTTATCTATCAAAATGCTTGTGAACTTTTAAGAATTCTGAGACTCCAAGAAGAATATCGTATCAGAGGCGTAGCATTTACAACTTAATGCAATAAAATGGCGGAAAATCTGTCTGAGTTTTTTTTATTTGTTTTTTTTTTATATTTATTTATCTTTTTTATATTGATTTATCTATCTATTTTTTTTACTTTTCTTACTGAAGATAATTCATTTCTAATGGACTATTTTAGAAACTGAAAATGAACAACATAGTCGAGTTGTGTCCCTTAAAGGACACCTATTTTGCAATTTAAAGAAATTTAACTTACGGTTTCGGATGTAAGGACGTTTCTTTTAACTCTTTTTCATCAACAGGAAGTTTGCTTCTTTTTTTTCTTCTTTTTTTTGTATTTATTAGTAATATAAAGAAACAAATAACAGCATTCAGCTAACAAACCAAACGAGCGAACCGAGTTATTTTACTCAAAATGTTTGAAATATGAATAAACATTTTACTCTTCCTACCAATTTAAAAACATGTTTGACTATTTTACTGCGCAGGGTGCCTCATCAAAAAAAAAATGCTAAAATCTACTAAATTTGGAGGCTATTTTCAAAGTTTACCTCAAAGTTCTTATAGATACCAAATACGCACATATACTTTTGAAGCACTTCTATCTTTCTTTTTAAAAAATGTGACCTAAGAGATGCACATTTTGGAACTGTCAATTATAATTTTGGGGTATAAAGAAACAAAATAGAGCCAGGTCAACGCAAATGCATACTGCATTGGCTCTTTACTGGTGACAACGGCTAGTTTAGTTCCAACAGATGAAGAGTTAAGAATTAATCTCATAAATCTCTCATAACTATTATCAAAAGTTGCTGTAGTCATATACATAAAGAATAACTGATACAAAAATCATTATCAAAAGAATTTACGCGAATGTGATAATTATTTCACGTCTCGTTTGTAAATGGAACTTTATATTTACAAATGCTTACACTTATCAGTTGTTATTAGGTAGTCTTTTTGTTATTTATTTTATCGGCTAAATGTAAATGTCTTAAAGTGTCGGTTAAAGTTGTTTTCTCACGTAAAAACCTGTTTGCATTGCAATACATCATTTAGAAATAAAAACATTCTCTCGTACAATCCTACTTTCCTACCCCATTAGTAAAATATTGCATCATTTCGTAGAAAATAACGTACATTTACTGTTTCCATATCCCGTCGCACGGATTTCTTGACATTGTAATGACATTAAAGTGCATTATGTATATTTTCTATCGTAGAAAGTCGGTGACACTTTTACTCTGATTCAGCACGCTCCCAGCACGAAAAAATATCTTATTTTAAGCAGACCACATTATTCTTATGTCAAACATCTTTATTTGATAAACCCTCAAATGCACGAGGTTGAAAATTCGAAGATAGGATGACGAAAAGTCGAAAGTACGATGTTGAAAGGTCGAAATAACAAAACCACGATACTGAAAACTCTACATAGTTTCGTGATTTCACCATCTTCCTTTTGATTTTTCACCTACGTAGTTTTGTTACTCCGACTTTTCACCATTGTACTTTCGACACTTCATTATTATGTTTTTGACTTTTCATCGTCGTACTTTTGTGATTTCACCATCGTATTTTCGCATTTCTGTATAGCATGCGCACTAAATAACAATCTATATAAAGATGTCACTGGTAATCTGAAACTGTTAACGTTTAGAATTAAGTAAAACTATACTTTTATTAATAACATGATCCAAAATTTTGACTTTTTGTCTTTTTTGCATTTAAAGACGTTTTCGGTTGTTCTTTTTTTTGGGGGGGAGGGGTGCGCAACTTTTTGGAGCAGGAAGGGAGATAAATACTCTTCACAAAGGAGGTAGTGTACAAGAATTCGGATATTTCCAGAATACAACAACATTTTGCAGTCACGAATTTGTAAATTGAAAATGCTTCGTCTAAAACAAAATCGCAAATGAACCGGTTAAATACATTTAAGACCCCGTGCAGGCAAGGCAGTAATGACGACGGTTATCTTAACTGAGGGTTAAAACGAACTAGCAGACGAAGCAAAAATGAAAGGTTGTTTATGAAGGGAATTCTTATAAACTGTTAAGGCAAAATGACATACTGCTATTTGCTTTGCTTTCTTATTACAATTATATGTAGCACTTAATAAAGTCATTACAGTGTCATTAAAGAGTGATTTAATTATTGATAATTATCTCAAACACGACCTACTTGTAATAGAAAGAGCACCGAAACACGAGGCTATCTGATTTGTACGAGGGGGCGTAGCACCCGAGTATCAATCATATTGCCGAGTGTTTTGATGTTCTTTATCTTTTGTATCATAGTCAAACAAAAAAACACGTTCCCTGTTGTCACAATATGAAACCCCGGCAAAAATGAACCAATGAACGAGCATCTGAATATTACATTTCTGTCGTTTTCCCTTTCTCTGCCGTCACAATATGTAAACCCCAGCAAAAATGAGCCAATCAATGGGCATGCTCTGGAGTGCGGGTAACTAATACCCGCACTCCAGTTAACGCACTGTGCATGTATATGTATACGATTTAACCCTGACACATTTTCAACAGAAAGGTCTCCAAACTATGATACAAGAATCATTATTTCTACGCAATAAATACCTATAATTGAATTTTACATGTGTGTACACATTTAAACCATTTTAAACATCTATAGTATTTTCAGTCCTAAGATTAATACAAATTAAGCTACAACTTTGTAATATAAAGGAAATATTTTAATATATCTAAACAACAAAGTACTTAGCAATTTTAAGGGTATTTTTTGGGCGAATGGTAATTGACTTTTCATAACTTGTGCCTAATCGCTACAGGTTCACATCGGACGGATGCATTTTATAGTTTAAATATAGAAGTATGATGCATTTAAGAGGGAGAGAACTTTCACATGTTCGTTTATTCAAATATTTATATCATTGCTTTTTTCATTAACATTTACGTTTGCGATTTGCTGATACTTTCCCGATGATTCACATTGTTGACACATTGTATTGATTATATAGAATGTACACAATTAATATACTTTCGTAAAACAGTCTTATGTTTTCTATCACAATTAATTGGTATGCAGACCTTTTATTAGTTTGTCAAAATTATTTTCGCATTTTCATTAGAAAATATACACACACATACACAAAATATGTGAATGAGGTAAGTTATATCCGAAATTTGATAATTCAATTAGTCTTTTAAATGAATTGAAAGTATATAAATACAGAGTATAAATATTTTACCCTCTACTTAGAATGATTACCTACCAGGCATTGCTGAGTGTCAAATGGCATGTTATGAGCAATTGTAAATATAAGTAGGTTGATGAAGCAGCTAGATAATTGATAAGAAAACATCACGACATCATATCGATGTCATTAGTTTTCATTTTTACTTGTCTAATTAGTTCTTCATATTGCGTAAGTATCCTGGAAGCATACACTACATTATGTTCATAATGTGTTTAAAGAAGGGCAATGAATATCGTCGTAACAAAACTATGGAAAGAGTGTTGAGTGAGGCATTAGTCATAAATGGGGAAACAAAAGTATTGAAGGGGAGGGCAAAAAAGAAGGTAGGGAGCAGCACAACTTCCAGGCGTACTAACAAAGTATTATTCATATTTAAAATATGTTATATCTTTAAGATTAGATATAATATTCGTTTTTCTTGAATGGCAATAGAGTATTACTTATTTAAACATCAGTAACTGTATAAAAGTCTTTCTCGACTTCAACACGTTGTTGCATATATTCTTGTTCTTTAACATCTACACCTCTTAACTCGTATGCGTGAAATTTTCAGACCCGCGGGAAAATGTTTGAATAAAATGACAGCTAGTGGTCTGACTGTAAGATGTTTGCTTTTGAAGTGAGACGTCCGGTGTTCGATTCCTAGTCCAAGCATTTGAACTTGTTTTTATAGTGTCTTCTTTACTTATGTACATTTCTTCTTAATGGAAAAAAACGTTGTATTTAAAAATAAAATAGGAAAAAACGCACATTACTGAATTAAAAACCCTGTTATAAAATAGGAGTTTTGACCTGTTAATGATTTTTGTGTTGCCACAGTAGCTGATAACGCTACAAAGTAGCCATGACTTATAAGGACCACTTCTTTGTTGTCTGTCTGTCCTTCTGTCTGTCTCATATTTCGTCCGGACTACACTTAAAAAACTAATGGTGTAATTCCATCCATGTTTAAAGGAATGATTAGTACCAAGTTTAGTTGTTCATATCGTCGGTATTTTTCATTTCTATGATTTCTGTCAGAGTAACAGCCGTTTATTGTTTATATCTAGACTACTTCTATTATACTACTTAAGCAATTTTAGTGATACTTTAAAGGATTGTTCAATACCTTAAGCAGTTACGTATAATTAATGGGTTATGAAGCTGAATGTTTCTTGAGTAATGACCTTTTTGGCCAGTTAATAAAATTTTGTGTCTCCTGCTACACAAAAGCTACAGCATAGACATATATGGGACACGCTGGCCAATCAACTCTAAAAATAACTGCTTGACTGGCTATCAGTTAACACCTGGATCACTAATTGCTCTTAATATCAAACTTTTTATTACATAGTTGTCAGAATAATTATAATAAAATACAATGCAGGCAATCCTATCAATCTGTATGTACACACAAGTGCATACACGTGACATGGAAAATACAAATAAAAATGTGTTGAGATATACACAAGGCATAATTTCAATATTCATTCCTTGCAGTTTTCAATTTTCTAAAATATTGAAACAAAGTTTAAGTCCCAAAAATGGCTTTGAGTATAGATTAAAAAATTAATGTTAAAGAATCAACTGATTAAGTACAAGATAGGTTGCCATTTAGTCAAAGAATATTAATATTACAATTCCATTCTTATAGAAATAGAATATTTATGCAACATACAATAACTTGTGAAATTTACGTACACGCGAACAACATTATTTTTAACAAGAGCTGTCACCAAAGTGACGAATGCCCCCGAAAAGGTTTCTTAAGCATGCAGGTATTATGAAAAGAAAAGAGAAAGAAAGTAACTAATTGCTGATTATTGTTCTTTGTATTATTGTACCTGTAATCTCTAATTGTGATAGCATGAACCTTCAAAATATAAGTGTGACCTTGACCTTTGAAGAAGGGACGTGGTTCCTGGACACGACAAAATGTTGTTATGAGATAGACATTTGTGCTAAATTGTTTCAATGTTTCAAAATCCCTCAATGCATGACAAAGTGACAGTCTGGACATGATTGTTGAGTACCTTCAAACTATAAGTGTGACATTGACCTTGAAGGTAGGGACTTAGATCTTTGTCGCGACACGTCGTCTTGATGTGGTAGACATTTATGCCAAGTTATTTTAAAATCCTTCCATGCATGACAAAGTTATAGCCCGGACACGAATGTGTGTCCCTATTAAGTCTAATTGTGATAATGTAAAACTTCAAAACGTTAGTGTGACCTTGACATTTGAGGTAGAGACATCATTTTTGGACGCCAAACATCGTCTTGATGCGGTAGACATTTATGCCTTGTTATTTTAAAATCATTCGATGCATGACAAAGTTACAGTCCGGACACGAATATGTATACCTATTTACTCTAATTGCGATAATGTGAAACTACAAAATGATAGTGTGACCTTGATCTTTGAGGTAGGGACGTGGTTCTTGAACGCGACAAATCGTCTTGATGTGGTAGACATTGGAGCCAAGTTATTTCAAAATCACAGACGGACGGACAGACAGACGGTGCGATAATATTATGCCTCCCTTCGGGGGCATAAAAATCTATTCAGATCTATATCATTCTTATCTCATTCATGCCTTCCGTATATCCTTTAGAAAAACTTGATATAACCTTATTTTAAACAATCGAAACGGAAATGTGCAAATAAAATCAATCAAAAATGTATTGTCTAAATATGACAATACTGTATAAATTCCTAAAAAAATGTTCCTTATATAAGTTATTTTCTTATACAAACGATTATAACAGGTATTACACAACCTCAATTGAAATACATTGTCCTTCATCAATTATAAGGAACTCGTTCAAAATGAATCTGTAATCATAGTTCACACTGAATCTGCAAATATCACTTAGGTATTGCATTAATTGCTATCTCCGAGGACTTCTGCTATATGCTGATGACCACTTGTAAAACGTACCCCCTTATACCAAGCGTCTTATATAAACAATAACATAACTTTTCATAATTTGAGCGACGTTTTTCTGTGTACCATGCTGCCATGGTATTCAGTAGAATTCAGTGCTAGGGACGCGAGGGATGTTGCACGTATCCCTAGGAACAAACAGACTAAGACAAACCCTAGTCTACAATTATCATGTAATTTTGTTGTTTTCTATACTTTTGAGGGATCTTCCTTTTTCAAGTCCAGGTTTGTATTGTATATGTACATATCTTGCTAAATAAAAATGTAATCATTTACTCATTAATTAACCTGAACTACTTCTAAATTCTAAATAAGAAAGCTTTCACTGCCATCATGTTTCAAGCATTAATGAGAATTGAAAGACAGGAAATAACTTCAGCATTGATCTTTAATTTCAAATGCCACGCTTAATTAGACAAACGTCTCGTCTAAATATAAAGTTTGCTATTATATATAGAATCGTTGTGCATGCAATATCATGCGAATATCATCAGATTGTCGTATCCTTTGATTACGAATCTTCTATTGAAATTAATAATCTAAAGAGAACTTTAATACAGATCAATATATATGTCAAGTATTCAAACTCTAGTATGAGGCATAATAGGAAAATAATAATAAAAGGTCTTAACGCGACAACAGACAATTTCCGTAGTACTACCATAAATGTCATTTAAACCAACTTATTTTAGTGATAATTGTTATTTATTTAACTTTTATGAAAAAAATGCCTTTGTTAATAATTGATTTTGAACAAAAAAATCTATAATTTTAAATCGTCTTATCACTGTCATTTTTTTGTCATCAAACTTTTGGAATATAAACATAATTATAATATCTGGGGAAACTTGTCTTAGTTTATTTTTTCTTTTTCTATCTTTTCTCAAAAGATTATTACGTAACGTCAAATATTTTATGTGACTTTTTTAACCATACATATTACGTAATTAAAGATAATTAAGTCGCTGATTGTGCAAACAAAAATCCCTGACCCGTAAATGAATTATCTTTCCCTTTCATGTGCTTTAAACCGCGTGTAAATTAGTTGATTGTTATAAAGTTATGCCAATTCAAAATTAGTCCGACCCGCATCAAACATCAAGTGTCATAAATCGGCCTTTCTCTCTTAGACCCCTACGTTTCATGCTAAGTTATTGCATAACACACAAATATCACACCAAAGGGCGTCACAAGATGCGGTAACATAGTCTAAAAATTATAGAGAAAACCAGAATCCCTTAAGAAAGTCCAACACAACAAAATTGAAAATGTTGCAGGCTCGGTTTGATTGAGCCTGTTCATGGACGGTACTGGAAAGTGCAAGTTACCGTCCACGCACCCTAGCACCAGCTTAAGCAGAATTTAACATTTAACACGAAAATGGTGAAATTTTGAATTTAGAAACATCGGCAGGTTTTCATACGGCGGTTATCATGGAACCTTCAATGTGACACAGTAGTGCCATTCCATAAAAGCAACGTATGGTCCCCAAGTAAAAGAATGTTTTTGCCCTAAACGAGAAAACAATGGGCGGAACTAAATAAAATGGAATTTTGAAAGGGGATCTGAGTTTATGAAGTCTGCATATCACAGATAAGACGTCAAAAGACAAATTTAAAAAGCAGGCAACATATCCTAAGGGTGATTATACAGTATTCAAGTAGGAATACTGGAACCACCCAAGTTGAAAATGGCCAAATAGAAGAAACTAAAAGTACCACATAACATGTTTACACAATAAGAATGTCATGCTGAACGATCTTAAACTTTTCAACGATCTTCAACTTTTTAAGACCCAGTGACATCTGACCAATTAAAAAGCTGCTAATAAATATCATTTTATAGCAGATTTTTTTTTAATCTTAACGTGATTTATTGTCCGTCTGGTAACTGTCGCACATGTCACGTGACTATCGGTAAAATTTGAGGCACTCGTTGGGGGGGAATGAAACGCATACCTATATACCCATATATAACGTGCATACCACAAGAGGGTAATTAAACGAATTTAACTTTTGAATTTTATTATTATGATTATCATCATTATTAACATTATTTTATGCTAGTGTCACTCTGCCTTTATATTCGTGTATGAAATTCCGTTAAAATATAAATTAAAATAATAAACCACTTAGCTCCTGACAGACTTATAAAGTCCGTGGTACGATGTACAAATAAGAACGGGATAATATATATTTTTGTCCGACCAAATTATATAAATGATTGACATGTTTTAATAGAAATAAAAGATATTACTCGATCAATATTATCTGACCTTCTTGACTTCTATTATCATAATTATTCATCTATGCTCGTTATAGAGATTCAGTTTCTTCAGGGAAAGACAAAATAAATTTCATACTTTGTCGCAGGTTTATTAATACTGTGTTCGATTTACTGGCATATCTTTTTTATTGATTCATAAATAAATAATCATCCACAGACTATAGTAAAAATATTTTAGAAATTTGTCAGGGACACCTGACCACCAGTCATATAGTCGTTCAAATAAAAACAAAGTTATCCATTTCTTTTGACATTTAGAAAACGAAGTTGAATGTACGTTCAGCAAGCTCTTGAATCTGGACAAAAGTCGATAAACTAAATGTAATTTCTATCAGATAACGGGACAATTAAATTATTATGGATATTTTAGCAGCTACATGGTTTTTACCATCCCCATGGTCGTGCGATTTGCCGCTTTTCTTAATTATTTTACATCTTGGCCGACAATTACTTAATTTATTAAAAAAGCCAAATAAAAGGCAGACATTGAGTTATTCATAAAATATGTACAGTATTTCTAATATACATGTTTTATGAGTAGTATCGACTAATAACAAACCGTTTGTTGAACTACCGATTTCCCTAATTGAGGCCTCAACAGGGGGCGGAGCGTTATCGATAATTGGCCGCTTACGCGCATAGCAGATAAAAAATGGTATAGGTACCGTTATAAAACGTTTAAAAGTTCCAAAATTAAATCAGGAATGTGTTCAGAAAAGGTTGATGTATCTGCGTAGCAAAAATCTAATTTTTGGTGTTTTTTTTTTTGTTTTTTTTTTGTTTTGTTTTTTTTGATAATTGACTATGTTGTCATCTTAATTTCAATGAAGGAGAACTCCTTAAATACTGATAATTTCAAATACCGTACAAAAAGGTATTTACACTAAAGAAAAGAATTTTCCATTCCAAAAAGTACATTTCTGGAGCACAAAAATGTCAATCATTTATCTGCTGAATTTTCTAAGGAATTGTACAGCTTTCATTTTGAAACAGCCAATAATAATGCAACAAAATTAGTCATAATTGGTCAGCCAACTGTATAGAGCCTGGTTAGTGCATGTGCAGGCTGGCCTGACTTTTTACTAGTGCCAACGGCTAGTCATTTTTGGGTCTAGCGGACAAAGGGTTAAGAAAAAATCTTAAAGATAGTAACGATGATTAAATAAAAAGTGAGTGATTTAATAATGCTTGGTAAATTGTGTCATATTATCAAATGAAGCTGTTAATATTATACAGAAAAAAACGGATATCAACAAATTATTGCATGGCTGTGAGCTTTTCCTTTGTTCTTTCTAACCCATTATACTCAGTACACTTTAATGAGCATTTCAAAACTGTATTGATATATAACAGTACAGTTTTTTCATTGATTCATATAGGAAAAAAACTCGACTGTTATATATCGGTCGAGTTTTTTTCGTACCTTGTATATATCAATACAGTTTTTTCATAGAGGCTCCAATGGGGCAGTGGTAACGACCATTCCCAGTAGCAAAAAAAATACATAAAATAATAAAAAAATGAAATCAATAAAGTAAAATAAATATATAAATACAATGAAAAATATAAACAAAGATAATTAATGAAATGAAAAAAGCCCTTTAATCTTAAATCAATCTTGGTAACAGTATACAATCCGCCTCTTATATTGGATGTCTTTTGTATATTTTTTTGCGGCAGCGAAAACAACTTGAAAAACTGCCTTATGATAAATAACTGTAATGTAGCTAACGATTAATTTATTTATTTGTTTCTATACAAAAAAGAAAACACTATGCCATTGCGATAAAACAGTTATAGTATATGAAACTCGTTAGTTACGGGGGTATAACACTGGCTGGGGCGACATCTCGGGATTTTTCTAAACTAACTCGTTTCATATACTATAACTATTACTTCACGCTGACATGAGTGATAATTATGTTACGTCTTGTTTGTAAATGGAACTTTATATTTACAAATGCAAACACTTATCAGCAATTATCAGGAAATCTTTTGTTATTTATTTTATCGGCTAAATGTAAATGTCTTAAAGTGTCGGTTAAAGTTGTTTCCTTACTAAAAGCCTGCTTGCATTGCTGTTTGCGATATATCGTTTAGAAAGTAAAACATACTCTCGTGCAATCCTTATTTCCTTTCCATTAGTAAAATATTGCATCATTTCGTTGGCAATAACGTACATTTACTGTTTCCCTATCACGTCGTTTCGTGCACGGATTTCTTGACATTTTAATGACTTTTAAGAAGTGCATTATGTATATCTGTTAACGAGGACAGTCTGTGACTCTTTAACTCTGATTCAGCACGCTCCCAGCACGAAATAAATCTTATTTTAATATAAAGCAGACATTATCCGTAAGTCAAACATCTTTATTTGATAAATCTATATTGACCTTTTCGCAGTTTTTAGTCTCATTTTTGAAATAAACAAGACTTTTAGAAACCATAATCTAACCATAAACCAACATTGTATTTCAAGTGAAATTAAATAATGCTAGGAAAGAATTGTGATCCTTATATATTTTACAGTTTGTTTGTTTTTTGTTGTTTTTTTTTTGTGTCACTGAAACCAAATTTCCGGGCTTAATATAATAATAATAATAATAATAAACACAAATGATAAAATATGTAACATAAAAAATAATATTTCCGGCGTAAATTTGAAAAAAAAAGATTTGGCCAGTCTTGCACAGACATGACATTGAAATCAAGGAAAATAATAAAATTATGGTCAAATTCATCAAATATTTAATATTATCTATACAAAGACCAAATCTGTAGGTTAAATCGATCTTTACATTCATAATACATGTAGTGAAAAATAGGGAAAGAAGTGTGAATAATCACAGCAAAATTGCATGAAAATTGCAGACTCAGTTCGATTGAGTCTGTAATGACACAGGGGAGGAACTGTTACACGAAGGATGAAGTTCTTATGATAACTTGTTCAGGAGTTCTTGTGATAACTGTCACGGAGTTCGTCGGAAAACATCTGTACATACTACAAAACACTCGTCATAAATGGCCATTTTCATCTTTCAAAAATGAGTTTTTGGCGGGGATTCATTTTATTTACACTGTCTCGTTTATAGGAACATGGTGGGGCTAAGAGCGAGGTTTGGTGCACCATAACCGGTTTAAACTCCCCAGCAGTCATTATTATGCTGCTGACCGTTCCAAGGCGGCGCCCCACTGTGTTCCTCAGATGTATGTCTAACTTGTTTCATACTGTTTTGGTGACACTATTGCTTGTGTCCTTTGTTGTTTTCTCGTCTACGGTAAGTATCTTCCCCATTGCCTCTAGTTTTTATTTCTTTCATTACCCCCCCCCCCCTTCCCCCGGTCTCCTGTCCCCTTCCCCTTTGTGGGCCTATTATTATTTTCTTTGAATTCCTAATCAGTTACAAATAATTTATCATTTAATGATTAACCTGTCCGTGCTCTGTCTTTGCCCTGTACTGTTTTTGTTTGGGGTCCGCCTGGGCTCCTTGCCATTGGTTCTTGTTGCTGTGTCATATGGGGGTTGCGTTCATTGAACGCCGCCTTTCCTTGTTGATCTTGTTTATCATATTTTTGGTGCTAAATTAAACTTTAATGATTAAACTTGTCTTACATCTTGTATTATGTGGCAAGAACTAATTTGTAGGCCATTTTTCATCGCCTCTTGCTTAAAATCTGGTAGTTTTGAGTAAAATATCCAAATTATTTGCCAATTCACAAGTATTGACCTGTTTATTTCCTTGCCATACATAATTGGCGACCGCGCCGAAGCGCGGCGCCCCTTTATGGAATGAAATCAGATTTTGTGAAAGGGTGACAGCAACTTCTCGAGCCTTTTAGTCGGTCACAATAAAAGCCGATCATTCCGATCGGTATGAGGGTGCTTGATTATTATTAATTAAAAATGAAATGTCGCGATATGTACAATGAATAGCGAACTGGAGGATTTCGCAATGCAAACATTTTCAAATGCAATAACCTTTTCCGTCTCTTCGGTTTTTTATTTATCATTTTGTAGTACACAGTGGGTTATCATGGTATGTTAAAATAGAATGATGAGTTGATGACCTAAATATTCCGAAAATCTATTTATAGAGGGATGTACTCCTATCGGTAATTCCGGTCTCTCCCGGTCTATTTTGACCGGGATACTATTGACCACACGTTTATTGTCCGGTCTCTCCCGGTTTTGGAGTAGATGTTTGATATCGTTACAGAACAGAACAAATATTTTACAGATAAATAAGCTTTTTTCCAAAATGAATGTTTGTCACTTAGTTTGGTTACAATAATAATAAACATAGATCAACTCTCAAATTTATTGATTATTATTATACATAAACATACAATTCGAAAAAAAAACCAACAACAACAAAAGCATGTTTCATTTTATCTATAAGAGATAAAAACAATAAATATGTACAATAATTGAGAAAAAAGGTACATTTTTATGGTTTTAATATGACACTATCAACTTTGAAACTTTTTATTTAATTTGTTATTCGTGTTTAGTAAAGATGCCAAGGAATTATTCAATGTTAAAAATTAGATTTTATTAATTATTTAATTGATTGATAATTTAAAAAATGATAAAGAAAAATACAAATGTACATGTACATGGTTTAAGAATAAACAATATTATATATTGAAAGATTAACCATAATTTACTGACTATTTCCAGTTAAGTTTTGACTTATAATCGTCGGTCAATATGACAATTGAATTCTTAAAATTTATTTTGCAATTTTAATAAAAAAAAAGAGTAGTAAACGTAAAAAACTCAGTATCAAAATAGCACATAAAAACACAAAAAAGAGAGGAAAACAATATTCATAAAATCTGTATTTTTCTTATTAAAATAGATATTACAATTATTGTATAATAAACAATAATGCTTAACATGACATGGTAATATAACCAGTGTCATATTTTTACTAAGTGTGAACAGATACCTTAAGAGGGGGTCTTCGCTAATAGCGATTACATAATAAGGGACAATTCCACAAGTGTGGTGTTGATCATGCGTTACACATATGGATTATAAATGATTGTTTACATGTATATCCGTTGCTATTAATAATCACGATCATAAAGAAATAACAAGTAATATTCTAATCTCTAGCATGCCAATCAAAGTTCATAATGAACAATGTCTTCCGTTCGTTCATTCTGGTAAAAACCAATTAACCATTGAAAAGTTTATAAGAATATCTTGACATCATATGTCTACTAGTTCATCTTCACTTTCTGCATTTCTTGCTTGGACGCCCTTTGATGCTTTGCATCAATGCTTTTCTTGTCACCTTACTATAATGCAAAATTGCAAACATAAAACACCGGCTAACAGATTTATACCCGATTTTTCAAATGTTCTGGAGTTCTTGTAATAACTCTGAAGATGTCACAGAGTTCTTATGATAACTTTTGTTATTGCCAGTGTGTTTCTTGCGCTAAATCACGGCACGTTTTAGCGGTTTTTATTATTCAATGAGATTGTAAATCATTATTGTAATTTATAAAATTAATATGATACATTTTTTCTGGACAAGAATTTCAATTTATAAAGCATATTTTGATATAGAGTAAATGTTTTCTAAGCCTTTTAAATGGACAAATGTAACATAATTATTATAACCTGAAAGATGTGTCCCAAAAGTAAAGACAGGTTGGTGAAGCAGCTAGGTAATTGATTAGAAAACATCAGGATATGATACGGATGATATAAGTTTCCATTTATTTGTCTTCATATTGCGATATTATCCTAAAGGCATACATACAATTCCTTAAACATTAATGCTTTTATGTTTGTAAGATATGAAGAGTAAAAGTAAAGAATAAACAGAGACAGCAAAAGGCTGTCAATGTCTTTACAAAACATTATAAATGATGTTCAATGAGGAACCACGTTTAAGAGATACAAGATATCATTAAAGGTATGACATACACAATTACCATCAAGAACAATATTACTAACATGAACACGTGTTCGATTCAAAAAGAATCTAGACCCTTTTATAAATATACCAGAGCGTAAAAGTTATAGTTTCCGCTTTTAACATGTTAACAAATATAAAGCACATTTGAATTTGATATTGTAACTTCTTTCCTATTGGCGTGTTGAAAATTGACAATTATAGTGCATAATAAATTAAACTAGAAATGTGTCCATAGGACACGGATGCCCCCACACGCCACTGTTCTGTCAATCTTATGACTCTAGGTCAAATATTTTTGAACTACATGTGCCACAAGTTGAAAACTAAAAATCAACAAAAGGCCATAATTCTCTTAAATTTATTCGCAGCAAAATTCCTTCCTTTACTACCATCTACACATTAAGGTTGTTCATCCCTGGAAGTTTAAGCAAAATCTGCCATCCGGTTTAAGAGGAGTTGCGTTCACAAAATTTCTTCATTGTATATCGTGAAAAAATCAACAAAGGGCAATAATTCTGTTAAATTTGGTCGCAGCAAAAATTCCTTCCTTTCCTACCATCTACACATTAAGGTTGTTCATCCCTGGAAGTTTAAGCAAAATCTGCCATCCGGTTTAAGAGGATTGGCGTTCACAAAATTTCTACATAGTATATAGTGAAAAAATCAACAAAGGGCCATAATTCTGTTAAATTTGGTCGCAGCAAAAATTCCTTCCTTTACTACCATCTACACATTAAGGTTGTTCATCCCTGGAAGTTTAAGCAAAATCTGCCATCCGGTTTAAGAGGAGTTGCGTTCACAAGATTTCGGGACGGACGGACGGACGTACGGACGGACACTCGGACGGACAAGTGCAACGCTATATGCTCCCACTCTGTGGGGGCATAAAAAAGGCTGTGATTAATTGTGTACATCTAATCTGAGGCTTAATTTAATTTATAAGCACGAACATTACAAATGTTACTTATTAAAAAAGGTAAACATCAAATCAGGATACAGCAAAAAAAGACTGTTCTAAACAATTAGTCTTCACCTCATTCTGCTTATCAAATCATACTAAACAAGGAAATAAAATTTCAATATACTCACGGAACAAAGACTCATTTAATCATCAGGTGAAATATTTACTATTCATTTGAACCAAAACATGTACTTTTCCAATTTCATACAATTTCAATATCAAATGTCTCTAAAGCTATTCTATTCTATAAAACTTACGTGACAAGATGTTTAATGAAACCTTTTATGTTTCTAGTCTAATCACGTTTTACTGCCTCCAGGAGAAATAAATAGTTAAATGTTTTTGTCATCAATCAAAATGCTTGTGAACTTTTAAGAATTCTGAATTCCAAAGAAGAATATCGTATCAGAGAAGTAGCATCTACTTCTTAATGCAATAAAATGGCTGAACATCTGTCGCTTTTTTGCATTTTTTTATTTTTTACTTTTCTTACTTTAGATAGTAATCATCACCTTAAGAAACTGAAAATAACAATATAGTCAAGTTGCATTCCTTAAAAGACAACTATACTAGAATTCAAACAAATTTAGCCTACGGTTTCGAATATGAATCATAATTAGGAAGTGTTGCTTTTTTGTAATTATTAATATAAAGAAACAAATAACAACATTCAGCTGAAAAACCACACGAGCGATCTGAATTATTCTACTCAAAATGTTTAAAATATGAATAAATATGTTACTATCCCGCCCATTTAAAAACATGTTTGACTATTTTTCTGCGTAAGGTGCCTCATCAAAAACATCGCTAAAATCTTTGAAGTAAACCTTGAAAATAGCCTCCAAAGTTACTAGATTTTACAACTATTTCACAGAAATTAACATATTGAACAAAATTCGGGTCGCTACCTTGAAGGTCAAGGTCACAGCATGACCTTGCAGCAAAATCGTGTCCGGCCCATAACTTCGTTATTTGAAGTCGGATTTTACAACTATTTCACAGAAATGATCACCATATTGAGACGACGTGTCGCGCGCAAGTCGGTAGATAGATCTCATTGAGTAGAAGTGCAGTGCAAAGAACAGTAGCTCTGCCTCTTTTAACTTTGTCTGGGACATAACTCTGAAACTACAAAAGATATACTTTTCTGTGACCAAAACCTAGTCGGGGATCATCACCCGGTTCAACCGGCTGTTGTTTAGCCAATAAATACCTATTATGATAATTTTATACATGTAGTTAACATAAAACTATTTCTTTCTAAAAAAGGATCTTTTGTTTGTTTGGATTTTTACGGCACGTCAACACATAACTGGCCATATCGTGCCGAATGCTATAATAGGCTTAAAATGTTATGTTAAACTTTGTAAATGACAATAGAAATGAACCAATTAGATCCTAGAATACAAGTTTATCTCTTTCAAATAATCAATTATGTTTTTTGATGGAATTGTATTAAAAAGTTCTTTGAGTGAATTTACAGAATAAAATCTATTACGGGCCTGTGAAAAATCATGACATTCAAGAAGAAAATGCTTGACAGTAAAATTTTCATTACAACCTACACAGAAAGGGGCATTGTCATTTGTAAGGAGATAAGAATGGGTAATTTTAGTGTGTCCAATTCGGCATCAAAGAAGAACTGTTTCATCACGGCGGTTTGACAGAGATAGAGATGGTGACACAACAAGAGATGGGTTTATATCGTGAAGTTTATTAAAAACGGCATTGTCCCAATTTGCTTTCCATTCAGATGATACGAGTTTATTTATAGCCGGTCTAAAATCACAAGCAGGTAACAATAAGTCAGTTTTTTGAAAATTTAATGATTGTTTAGCTAAAGCATCTACTTTTTCATTTCCTCGTATTCCTACATGACTTGGAATCCAATATAATTTAACATATTTTGTTTTTAGCATATCATGAAATCGTAAAAGAAGTTTCTTTACCATGATATTGTCAGATTTTTTATTTTTAATGGATATTAAAACAGAAAGCGAGTCAGAAAATATCACAAATTTATCGTGTGTATGCTGTGCTATGTATGACAATGCTAAATCGATAGCTTTTGCTTCAGCAGTAAAAATTGATGCATTATCTGGTAACCTCATACTAGATGTAAAATTATTTTCAAACACAGCCGCACCTACTTTGCAACTAAACATGCATACATTCTGTAGAAAGAAAAGAAAAATAAAGAAACAAATGACAATACCAAGACTTGTTTTTGAACCCATGGCACTTAGTGGAAGTAATATTTGAGAAGTGAAGTATAACTAAAAATGTAAAACATAAACTTGAGCGTCCTTATCTTAAACAATCAGACAAATATGTGTCAATTTAATTGTGTAAAAATATAACAGACTAAACAATAGTCCAACGATGAAACTTGCGAAGCTGTGCACGATCTGGTCATGTGCGACAGAAGGCGAGACCTGCAAAGCATTGCTAGGGAAGTGGATATTAGCTTTAGTTCTGTTCAAGCAATTCTGACTGATGTCTATGGTATGTCAAAGGTTTCCGCTAGATGGGTCCCGTGACAGTTGACTGACAACAAGAAACGGACCAGGCTTGACATTTTTAGATATCTTTTGTCTCGCTTCGAGGATGAACCTGAATTTATCTATCGGATCATAACTCAGGATGAAACATGGTCCAGAACCAAAAAAACAGAGCATGCAGTGGAAACACCCTGGCTCACCCCCTTCGAAGAAATTCAAGAAGTTGACATCAGCAGGAAAGATGATTGTTTCAATTATTTGGGACAGTCAGGTGATAATCATCATTGCCTACCTTGAGCAAGGTCGTACTATATACGGTACGTACTATGCAGACGTACAGAGACGTCTGCGTCAAGAAATCGCGCGTAAAAGGAGAAGCAAACTGACTCAAGGCGTTCTGCTCCTGCACGACAATGCGCCAGGTCACACATCTCATGTTGCGATGGCTGCTGCAACTGACTGCAGCTTTGAAATTCTTCTCCATACTCAATATTCGCCGGAGTTGGCCCCCTCTGACTTCTACCTGTTTCCGAAAACCAAGCAAAGCTTCGTGGTTTTGCAATCAATTAAGGTGTCATGAGGCGGTCAATGAGTTCTTTGAGGACCAAAATAGTGAATTCTATTTTCAACGGTAAAACAATTTGGAGCACAGGTGGGCAAAGTAAATTGATGTAGAGGACGATTATATTAAAAAGTAAGACCATTAGTTGGGTTCTCTGACTACCGGAAGTACATCGGGCCAATAACTTTTTCATCAATCCTCCTATAACAAACTAAACAATTGTCCAAGACATCTTAAAGGGCCCAGCTTTTTTACATGAAAATAGGAAAACTATTTGATGTATGTCCCAATCTGACTTAAGTTCAGATCTACTTATTTCTTTTATGTAGATCTGATGACTACCGTATATGTATCGCCTTCTTTATAATTCGGATTTCCTGAGAAAGCTATTTTTAGCCATGCAATGAAACTAGTTTTTGCAGATAGGCGTTAGAAGAAGTATCAAAATACCGTTATCTGTGGAAGTTAAACAAATTGTTGATATCTATTGAAAAGATATCTATTGAAGTTGATTATGTCATAGGGTTGAATTATTTGATAAACGCATTATACACAAAAATGATACATTACATTAACTAAACATTCACTATATATAAAAGTACCTTATCTACATGATTATATACACGTATCTACATCAATATCAATCATACACTAATAACAATAGTATAAAATATTCATAACTACATAATAATAAAGTATAATTTGAACATCAAACTAAAGTAGATAGTTTATAATGTAGTGATAGCATATAGTATGTGCAGTCGGACCTCCTTATACTTTCGTTCTTTACTGTATTTATTTCGGTTAATCTCTCTGTCAATAACAAATCAATAATCAATCACTATCGAGTAACCGATATCCGCTATAATTTGAATACAAATATAAACAGCCATTTAAGCTTTAAAACTATTATAATCATTTTTATAGTTATTTATTGATATATCTACAAGTAAACGTTTGTCTTTAGTGCCTTATATGTATTTGTGTATTGTATTTCAATTGATCTGAATTTGTATTGTTAATTATTTGTATTTTCCGTGTCTTATAATTGTTTATGTATGTCATTACAGGAGCGTACTTAGCATGTAAATATTACAGATTCTGTCGAACCAACCAAGTGCTTTTGTTTTCATTAACCATTGAGTAGGCCGGCGACAATTATTCGTTAACGTATAGCGTTTTAACAGTTGTGAATATTTCAACATCAATCCCAATTCGTTCTATTGTCATTTGGGTATTGGGGATACTTGTCACAACCACTTTTGTTTTCAATTTCTTCGCGGTTAGTGATTAACTTAGATTTACAAAATTTAAGTGTGCTATGTTGTATATCAAGAGTTCTTTAAGACGAGGCACTCTGGTGATCAAAAATGGAACCCTAAAAAACGGCCAAAACAGCAAAAAAGTGAAATGTTTTAGGCTCGGTTTGATTGAACTTGTTCATGGACAGAGGTGGAATATTCTTGTTATATTTTATTATAGTTTTATCTTTTCGATTAAGAAGATGACTAATGAGGATTGAGACGAAAGAAACCTTTTCTTTGCCGAAAAAGCATTTTGACTCAATAAGACACCATTGCTGTCGGATACTTTGACTGAAATATGCACACAAAAAGTGATATTTTTTTAAAGGCAAGCAACCAATAAAGTAGGATGGTGACCAGATTGTTTCGATTATGATTATCATTTTTTTTAAAAAATCTGTTCATTAAATTGTCCTTCTTTGCCTATGTAAAAATTGAGGAATCTAGGCCATGTTTGTTTCTAGTGATCTTACTGTTTTTGTTTTTTTTATAAAATGTTCAAAATAATTTTGAGATAAAAATATGGCAGAAAAAGGATCGCCTGGACGTGAAATTTGAATATTTCACAATCCTTCATTATTTATTTCCAAATATCGTTGTCGTCATCACAAGACGTGAAACTATGTGGCCGACCATGCCGCACAACACATATTGGAAAAATATTTCATTTCCTCAACAACTACCTTCAATGGGGAAGTACGAGATTAAGATTTATTTGAAAGAATGAGGAAAGACTTTGAGATCTGTTCCTCTTTATCGTTTGTTAGACATCAATTTTAGTAATAACACCAGAACCTGTCGGTAGATTATAAAGGATTCTTTAGTTACTGTACAATTAATTTCATAAGACAATAAAGAGCACTTGATAGACTAAGCGCATAATGCTTAAAGTATACCCATTACAATCTAACTATTTGAAAGTGTGGTATTATTAATTCGAAGTGTTGGTACTTGTATTCATAAATAAATTTATTAATGAAAACGTTCTTATTTTTCAGTTTCAAATAAGATTTTCTAAATGCATTAAAAGCTCTGGTACTTTATTTGATTTCATATCTATATATGAAATCAAGTACCAGAGCTTTTAAAATGCGTTTAGAAAATATTAGAGCATATTATAATCATTATTAGGCGCTGCTCATTTATTAAACCGTTCCTTGTGAAAGAAATCATGACAGTGGTTAAAATATTACAGAGTAAACACCCGATACCCTTATAAAAAACAAGAGCCGGTTGAACCGGGTGATGCTCCCCGAATAGGTTTTGGAGACAGGCAAGAATACTTCTCGTAGTGTCAGAGTTATGTCACAGTGCAAAAACAACTCAAATGTTGCGCGCGATACTTCGTCTCAATATGGTGATCATTTCTGTTAAATAGTTGTAAAATACGACTTCAAATAACAAAGTTATAGGCCGGACACGATTTTGCTGCAAGATCATGCTGGGACCTTTACCTTCAAGGTAGCAACACTAATGTTGTGCACGACACGTCGTCTTAATATTGTCATCATTTATGTGAAAACGTTGTAAAATCCGACTTCAAATAACGAAGTTATGGGCCGGACACGATTTTGCTGCAAGGTCATGCTGTGACCTTGACCTTCAAGGTATCGACCCAAATGTTGCACGCTACACGTCGTCTCAATAAAGTGATCATTTCTGTGAAATAGTTGTAAAATCCGACTAAAATAACAAAGATATGGTCCGGGCACGATTTTGCTGCAAGGTCATGCTGTGACCTTGATCTTCAAGGTAGCGACCCAAATGTTACGCGCGACAAGTCGTCTCAATATGATGATCATTTCTGTGAAATAGTTGTAAAATCCGACTTCAAATAACGAAGTTATGGGCAGGACACGAATTTGGAACGTACGTACAGACAGACGGACGGACAACCCGGCGACTATATGCTCCCCCGACATTTTTCGGGGAGCATAATCAATATTTCTAAACGTCACGACAAATTAATTTTCGGAAGATTCATTTGCCAGTTTCTTAAAAACTCCTGACATGCCTGAATCTTTCCAGATTTTTTAAAATCTATTAATCTGTCTCATTTTATATGCGGAGTTTTCTGGGTTAGCAAATGAAATATCGTTCAATGTCCTCATCCCGAGGGATTCCATATTCCGATGATCTTTTGTAATGCTACGCGCTCTTTGATGACGTATATGATTCCCGTGGGAAAATTATTACTAGCCAGTGTAACAAAAATCCATATTGCGTTATAAACATTCCCCACCAGCTTTCTTAAATTTCTCATTTCTACAAAAATCCAAAATGAAAAACTGCATCTGTTTGTAAATAAATAAATAAATAAATAAGATAAATAAAATACTTAGCTATTGCATTGACAATCATCATATTGTTCTACTAATTGAAAAAGTGTGAACAAATATCATGATATTGGTTTTTATTTATTTTTACAAGGCAGTTGAGCATCTATGTCAGTCAGAAGAGGAAATCCTGGATGCAGTTGCTAATGTGCTCTAAGATGGTGTTGACAACAAACTCTCAGCTAGCCCTTTTGTTTCCATTCTTTTGGATGAAGTGACATTTCTGTTACAAAAAAACTGTTATTGTATGCTAAAACAGTCTGTGATGATTTTGATTTTGAAAATGTTAGGATTTCCGATGGACCAGCTCATAAAATAATTAATACTCAAAGTGTCTTTTGACAAAGTTGACGGAGCCTCAGTAATGACAGGCTCCAAAAATTGCTTTGTTTCACTTGTGAAAAGGCATGAATCACCCTATGTCATTGGTGTGCATTGCATGGCACATAGACATGCTCTTTGCTCAATCAGCCAGCTGGAAGGGTCTCTTACCTAAAAGTATGTCAGTGAGTACTGTCTGATATTTTTACCACTTCAAAAGATCAGCTTTAAGAATGGCAAAGGTCAAAGATATTCAGGTAGTTTTAGACGAACCTCAGTACAAAGAACTGCATAGTTGCTTTTCAATGTATTCCGCTCTTGAGGCTTTGTACAGAACATGGGCATCACTTGCAACATACTTCTGGATATCATTCCAAAAATAACCAAGCTTAGTCTTTTTTTGCAAAAAGGAACAGTTGATCTTGCAATGACTAAGCCTAATGTCGATAGTGTAATACAGCAGCTGACTTTTCTGGAAGCAAATGACGGGAACCATTTGGACTTTATGTCTGTTGCTGCTACTAAGAAACTTATAGCCTTTCCTTATCATATTTTAAAGGAGTAAAAGTATACACATGTTCTTAGGTAGCAGTTTCAAAAGGTGAGAAGTAAATTTTTTACAAATTTGATCTCTGAACTAAACAAGAGGTTCCTAGCAGTAGCAACAGATATAATCTCAAATATGGCCATTCTGAGTCTAAGAGGGTTAAATTAGATGTCTGATGATGAGAGGAAAGATCATGGTGTAAGTCGAATGCAGACTTTAATTCAACATTATAGTACATCAATTGACGCCCATGCTCCTTTTTTAGATAGGCTAGAAATTTTGATAGAGTGGGAAAGGTGCAAAGATGTAGTGGTGCAGCAGAAGTCTCCCTGCCATACTATACAGTCACCCTGGAAACTTCTGACTGCAAACCATCCTGGTTCTTTTTAAAATCTGGCAAAACTGGCTATTGTAGCAGTCATTGCGCCCTTACAGCCTGCAATTGTGGAAAGGGGCTTCAGTGTCCAAATTACATTAAGACGGCTGAAAGTAACATACTATATCTGACAGCCAGGTTAAATATTTTTGATTCAGATAAGCCTAGGCCCTTTCCTATAAGATTTTTCATTTGCAACAGCAGTTGCAAAATGGAAGGAACAGAAAGAAAGGCGCTTGTTTTAAATCAAAACGTAAGATCATATTAAAGTTGCAGGTATGTTAACATGTGAAATTAGACAGTTATGAGATGAATTTTGTAGTGTTTATTTTGATATATGACCCAGTATTATTTCAAATAACCACATATTTTTATGCAGATGACGCCAAAAGAATCTAGTCTGGCAGAATCATCGATGCAAGCAAGACATAAAAATTATAATACCTTTTCAGATCCTTTATTTAGTAATTACCTTAATAGCAGCTTCTAAATTCCAATGCACATTTTTAATACATAGATATTTGTGCATTATTATAACAATTTTCAATTTAAAAGATATTTTAGAACATTTCAAGTTTTGTCAAAAAAGTTTTCCATCCTATTTTCCCATATATTTTAATATTTTATGCAGTTTTTTTTTTCAATAATATTTGGAAGTTTTGGAATAAAAATGTTGAGTTTGTCAGGTTTAGAGATTCCACTTTTTATAACAATATTTTGAAAGTAATATCCTGTGATCTCAAGCCAAAATAAAAAATTTTTTGGCGGGTCAATATTGAAAAATATGATAAACAAGATCAAACAAGAGCATCGCTAGGCGGAGCATTATATGCCCGAAATAGTTTTGTTTTTTTAGTAAGGATGAAGCATTTGTAAGACATGAGAATTAAATAAAGTATTATCTCCTTCAAATAGCAATCCTCCTATGAAGTTTGAATATTGTGGGCCAAATGGAACTAAAGTTATGCTCCGGAAACTGTTTTCAGTTTTAAGGTAATAGTGACTTTGACCTTGTGACCCCAAATTCAATAGGGGTTTTCTACACAATATGGACAACCATCCTATGAAGTTTGAATATTGTGGGTCCAATGGAACTTAAGTTATGCTCCGGAGACTGTTTTCAGTTTTAAAGTAATAGTGACCATCACCTTTGACCTTGTGACCCCAAAATCAATAGGGGTCTTCTACCTAATATGGACAATCATCCTATGAAGTTTGAACACTGATGGCCAAATGGAACTTAAGTTATGCTCCGGAAACTATTTTCAGTTTTAAGGTAATAGTGACCTTGACCTTTGACCTTGTGACCCCAAAATCAATAGGGGTCTTCTACCCAATATGGACAATCATCCTATGAAGTTTGAATATTGTGGGCCAAATGGAACTTGGACTTTTAACCTTGAAGGTCAAGGTCATTTATGGATGAAGGTCATGGTTAGTGTGGTCTACTGAAAGGTCTTGTCCCAAGGGTTGTTGTGGCCACGTATGAAGACAATACACCAAGAAATAAAAAGTTATGATCAAGGTACAAGTTTGCGGACGGCAACGGCAACGCCGCCGCGACTATAGCAATACCTCTACTTTTTTTTTTCAAAAAAAAAGTCGAGCTAAAAAGCATATTTACAAACAACTGTATACATTTTTTGCAAATATCACATATTACAAACAATGCTTTGAGTAATGAGGCATCATCATCTTACATATTTTTCTACAAGACACTGACAAATAAACTAATAAACATTAAATTCAAGGAGTGATTCTTGTGTTGACATAGAGGAACATCTAGTGAACATCTTGAAATTTACTAAAATATTGTCCATAGGGTCATATCTGCACCAACCCAGGATCACATGCCTTATCTAGACCTTTATAGGAAAATGTTTTTGCATGAAGCGGACGGTTTAGATCGTATATATTCTGTATGCAGCAACATTTGTATACCATTGAACAAAATTTGTAGAATAATAATCTTGAATTATTGTTATGCTCCCAAAAGGAGGAAGCATATTGTCGCTGCCTTGTCTATCCTTCCGTTCGTCCGTCACACTCTTGTCCGCATTATTGAAGGATTATTTTGAAACTCCACATGCTGATAGAGACTAGTGAGAGGACTTCCAGTGTCGAAGAACAATAATTGTACATTGCTTTATTGTTTTAGTGACTAATGAGAGGAAAAGCAGTGCCAAAATCACAATTCTTCCTTACTTTATAATAACTAGAAATGTGTGGTCACGCCACGGATGCCCCCGCACAAAGCCATGATGATATAATTTTTAGTTCAAAATTTGTTTGTACAAACTATTTTTTCCATTCTAAGTTCAAAGCCCTTTATCTGTTCATTGTTAACACAAACCATTTTTATACAAAGTCATTCATTGTTAACCTTTTGCAAATTGCATATTTGAAGCCGAGATAATGACTACATACATTTCCACAAAATTAAGAGTGCGGGAACGGAAAATTTCAAAAAAAATTCCAAAGTTCAAGGGAGATAACTTTGTCCAAAATCATCGAACCATGACCAAATTCAATGCTTTTTCCTATGTCAAATTTGAGTTGAAAAAGTATAAATGTTGGGGAGAAAATGAACGGAAACTAAACATTTCTTTTTCAATGTTCAAGAGTGCCAAAAGTTCAACTCTAGTCAGAAATCATTGAACCATGACAAAGTTCAAATTTGACCTGCGCATTCCTTTAACGTAACCATATGTCAAATTTAGTTGAATGTGTATTACCGTTGGGGAGATAATGAACGGAAACTGAAAATTTTATCAAGGGGCATAACTCTGCCAAAATTATCTGACCATGACCAAATTCAAACTTGACCTGCTTTTTCCTATGATATATCCATATGTCAAATTCGAGTTGAATATGTGCAACCGTTATCAAGATAATGAACGGAAACGTATGGTGACGAAAGAACGGAGGGACGCAATGAAAGACAGGGTAACACCATATGCCCCAGCCATATTATGGCGGGGACATAATTATCTTTCTTAATAATACTTGATGCTTGTCTAGACTAAAACTCCTAAACCATCGAAGATATCTTATTGAAATTTCACAATGATAAAGAATAGTGAGAGGAAGTGCAGTATTAAACAGCCATATTCTATTTTGCTTTCTTTTTTAATTATTTTCCTTTTAAATGCTTAATTATGCTTTTCCATAGTTTAACTCCTCAACTATCAATGATATTTTATTAAAATATGATAAATAAGATCAACAAGGAAAGGCGGCGTCCAATGAACGCAAACTTGATTTTTTAGCTCACCTGTCACAAAGTGACAGGGTGAGCTTTTGTGATCGCTTTTCGTCCGGCGTCCGTCCGTCGTCCGTCCGTCGTCCGTAAACTTTTACTTTAAATGACATCTCCTCATAAACCACTAAGCCAATTTTATCCAAACTTCACAGGAATGTTCCTTTGGTGGTCACCTTTAAAAATTGTTCAAAGAATTTAATTCCATGCAGAACTCTGGTTGCCATGGCAACCGAAAGAAAAAACTTTAAATATCTTCTTGTAAAAAACCATAAGAGCTAGAGCTTAGATATTTGGCATGAAACATCTTCTAGTGAGTGTCTACCAAGTTTGTTCAAATAAAAGCCCTGGGGTCAAAATTGGCCCCGCCCCGGGGGGTCATTGATTTTCCCTATATGCATATAGTAAAAATTTAAAAAATCTTCTTTTAAAGAACTCAAAGAGCTATGGCTAAGATATTGAGCATCAAACATGTTCTAATAGGTGTCTACCAAGTTTGTTCAAATAAAAGCCCTAGGGTCAAAATTGGCCCCGCCCCAGGGGGTCATTGATCTTCCCTATATGCATATAGTAAAAACTTAAAAAATCTTCTTTTAAAGAACCAAAAGAGTTAGAGCTAAGATATTTAGCATGAAACATCTTCTAATAAGTGTCTACCAAGTTTGTTCAAATAAAAGCCCTAGGGTCAAAATTGGCCCCGCCCCGGAGGGTCATTGATTTTCCCTATATGCATATAGTAAAAACTTACAAAATCTTCTTTTAAAGAACTCAAAGAGCTATGGCTAAGATATTTAGCATCAAACATGTTCTAACGGGTGTCTACCAAGTTTGTTCAAATAAAAGCCCTGGGGTCAAAATTGGCACCGCCCCGGGGGTCATTGATTTTCCTTATATGTGTATAGCAAAAACTTAAAAAATCTTCTTTGAAAAAACCCAAATAGCTAGAGTTAAGATATTAAGCATGAAACATCTTTTAGTGAGTGTCTACAAAGTTTGTTCAAATAAAAAACCTGGGGTCAAAATTGGCCCCCGCCACGGGGGGTCATTGATTTTCTTTACATGTGTATAGCAAAAACTTAAAATCTTCTTTGAAAAAACCCAAATAGCTAGAGTTTAGATATTAAGCATGAAACATCTTCTAGTAAGTGTCTACAAAGTTTGTTCAAATAAAAGCCCTGGGGTCAAAACTGGCCCGGCCCCAGGGGTGTCATTGTTTTTAACTATATGTGTATAGTAAAAACTTTAAAAAAATCTTCTTTTAAAAAGCCCAATGAGCTAGAGCTTAGATGTTTAGCATGAAACATCTTCTTATGGGTGTCTACCAAGTTTGTGCAAATAAAAGCCCTTGGGTTAAATTGGCCCTGCAACATTGGGGGGGGGGGGGGTTAGGGGGGCCTATATACAGGTGAGCGACCTCAGGGCCATCATGGCTCTTGTTATCAAAATAATTTTCAAATATTTTTGCCTTATGTACTTGATGCTTTTATATAGGAAATACTTGCATTTCATAATCCGTGAATGTTTTATATATATATATCAAAATCTTAATTAATTTGTAATGGATTTTATTATAACATAACGTCACAATGTATATTTCTGCCATCTTTGATGTTGACGTCGTGTGACGTCACTTCCTGTTTATTCACTGACGAAGAACATACTTAAGTTCGAAATCAATATGAATAATAAATAATTGAATGTACGCGTGTGGTTGGTCTTATTGGAATCATGCTTTTCACATGAAATACATTACCACCCCTTGTCTCGATTTTGACAGTCAATCCCAATATGTTGTATGTTACGATTAGATAAAAAAATACCCACAATTAATGCTATCATCCTCATGTTAGGTGATTAACACCATTATCGTGCGGGTGTTAAGGTCAAGGTCAGTCTTTGAGAACAAAGGTCAAAATTGTTGTGTTTTGGGGTATATGTCATGTCAGGTCCATTAATTTTTTTATCTATCAAGGGATTTTTAAGTTTCTTTGCAGAAATGTGCACTATACTTAGACCACGTGTCATGCCCAATCTCAAATGTTTATGTCACAATAAAAGTGAATCGCTTAACATGGTCTGTGATAAGGTCTGTTTTGTGTCTGGTTCACAAGTTTTCTTTTCATCATTGAAATAACTGTGCACATATACATGTATATACTAAATTAAGACAAGCTGGGATGCTCAACACCCAGACCCCTGCCACTAATGTTAAATTCACACTAACAGGTCAAGTGTCAACTTGGTCTGTATTTTCCTTGCCCTCAGAATAACTCAGCAAATATAAAAGAGATTCCAGTGAAACCACGGATTTATATATCATTGTAATGTAAATCCGTGGTGAAACTTAAAATATAAATTGAAAACATTGAGATGACCCGCACTGCAAGAAAATCGTAACTCATCAAAAAGTTTCCAACTTATCTCCCTTTATGAACTTATTTTCAGTGATAAAAATTTACAAAACATGATTTCTGTTGACACTTAAACAGGAGTTATTTCATTCCTATTATGAATTTATTGTTGCATACGGAGATCTTGCAATCATCAAGGTTTTGCTCTGAAAGTCCTGATCAATTCCTCCAACTTGTAAAATAGTACAATTATGTGCATCATATAAAACTTCACTTAGGTAGGGGATGTTGGTAACTCCTTTAAGATTTCTTATACCCATAAGGCTGTTTGGAAACAAAAACTGACTGGCTTAAACAAGTTGCTTTCTACTGCTAAATGAAATAACACATTTATGTTTTGTTTTATAAATTTACAATGTGGTTTTTTTTCAGTCGATTGAACGCCAGAAATAGTGATGATAGTGGCTATAATCCAATGACTCCTCCAGCTGACAGGTTTGTAGATCAACCTTCGTATAATGCCACATCTAAGCCTGACTGTAAACCACAACTTAGACCTGATGGTTATTGCATAGCCACAAACGATACTAGTCAAGCAAGTTTGCCAATCTTACATTTCCCGTATACTACAGACATTCTAATTCCACAAAATCCAATTGTAGCTGATGTCGGTTTTGTATTTAATGAAAGATACTCGATAGTGGAGAAACCTTTTTGAAGGATTTTGGTCCACCTTCTATGCATAATGAAACGGCAATTAAAAAACAGAGTAAAAGAAAGAATCCGCTGATTCTGGTATGAGTGAGACTTTTGCAAAAGAAATATTAAGACATCAGAAACGGATGTTTTATGTAAGACTGGCGAAAATGTTGATAAAAAGAATTCTCAAATGAATCAATTATTGTAGCATGGTGAATTTCTGATTATGTGTCAGTGGACACTGCATCTAATCCTAGTAGTGTAATACAAGGTAACATGCAAAGCTTTTGGTGGTCAAGAAAATAGGGCTTTTCTCGACTGAAATGCATACTTCAAGCTCCGGGTCATCACCAGAATATGTAAAAGCACAAGCAGCTCCAGACAGCCTTACTTCCCAGTTGTCATCTAATTCTTACAAATGCTTTGACTATTCCTCTGATACCATCCCTACTGTCCAAGATCATTTTCCTGAAAATAACCAAACTTTTGTTGAACGATGCAGCAACTCTTTTGATAATACCGTTCCTTTGTTAACTGTTATTCCTTGTCCTGCTGGAATGGATAAAAGTGTGAGCAATAATGGTACAAGTCCGACTGATGAAACAAGTTTTCCATTGACAAGTTATACTACTGTGACTGGGCCTTCATTAACTGCAGATGAAGATGGTGGAACAGATGGTACTAACACGCCTTTACCCCATGTTCAATTAGACCATCTATTAAGTCGTTTACCAAAGCCATCAGTAGAAATTGATGACGATGCTGTGAATGATGGTGCAAAAATGAATATCCCAGACCATGGTTCAACAGTAAATGATGAGCAACATTTCCAGGACAATGCAAAAACATCAGAAGTACGGAATGTATCAGATTACGTACAAACAACTGATTTAGATTGTGTGTCAACTAATATTGGAAGGGAACAAAATTTGCCATATGTTCAGACAACTGATCAAAAGTATTTTGTAGACTGTGTTCAACCAAGTACCCCAGATTACTATGGAGAGTCTACCAAGTATGTTCAAATAAAAATTCTGGAAACAAAGTGATCCCTCGGAAGCATTAATCACAACAAAATTACAAGAGAATTGCAGACTCGGTTTGATTGAGTCTGTACATGAGGGATAATGGAAATGTGCAACATCCCTCACGCCCCCTAGCACCGGCTTGAGCGGTACTCAATTCTCAACACTTAATAGTGCTGGCATCAATGATCCCGAAGGACCAGAAAATATAACAACACTGAAGTGAAGTACGGGGCAACTTTTTACAGCTGCCACACAGCACTTGACACCTGCTGTTGTGAAGTATAAAAATTCTGGAAACAAAGTGATCCCTCGGAAGGCCTGGGGTCAAAATTGGCCCCGCCCCAGGGGGTCATTGATTTTCCCTGTATGCATATAGTAAAAACTTAAAAAGTCTTCTTTTAAAGAACCCAAAGAGTTAGAGCAAAGATATTTAGCATGAAACATGTTCTAATGGGTGTCTACCAAGTTTGTTCAAATAAAAGCCCTGGGGTCAAAATTGGCCCCGCCCCAGGGGTCATTGATTTTCCCTATATGCATATAGTAAAAACTTAAAAAGTCTTCTTTTAAAAAACCCAAAGAGCTAGAGCTAAGATATTTAGCATGAAACATGTTCTAATGGGTGTCTACCAAGTTTGTTCAAATAAAAGCCCTGGGGTCAAAATTGGCCCCGCCCCAGGGGTGTCATTGTTTTTAACTATAATTATGTGTATAGTAAAAACTTTAAAAAAATCTTCTTTTAAAAAGCCCAATGAGCTAGAGCTTAGATGTTTAGCATGAAACATCTTCTAATGGGTGTCTACCAAGTTTGTGCAAATAAAAGCCCTTGGGTTAAAATTGGCCCTGCAACGTTGTGGGGGGTGGGGGGCCTATATACAGGTGAGCGACCTCAGGGCCATCATGGCCCTCTTGTTTACATTTATAGAGACTATTAAAAGAAAGTGCACAGACGTTCTTATAATATTATAAACTATAACTTTTACTACTGTTAAAACGTACACAAATTTGCAGTTATATAATTGTTTTAAAGTAATTGTCATGTCTCTTAGGTCAAGGTCAAAGGTACATTTCTCATTTGTGCTGATACAACTTAAATTCATTGACTGATATCAGTAATATTTTGCAGGTAGATACATACAATTGATGTTCCTGTATCTATGGTGTCAAAGACGCTAATGCAAAAGATATTTTTTTACCTGTCCTCGCACAGTCTGCATTTGTTGGTACATGTGTGATGAAATACATTGACAAATATGCTGCTTTAGGCAGCATTATTAGCCTTCAACGATGAATCCGGACACTCATAAATCAAATCGTAATGTATATGTTGTTGAGTGTACCAGTGCCACATGATCCTCTTCTTCATAAGTCACATAAACTGTGCATCATCAGGCAACACTTCCAAGTTGTAAAGAGTTATCAACATTTCAGATCCCTAAACTTTTGATACATTTAATCAGAGATGTTATATTTCCGATCCTTAAAGATCGTTCAACCCGACATTATTACCGTCCATTAACAGGCTCAATCAAACCGAGCCTGCAACATTTTCAATTTTGCCGTGTTTGGTTTTCTTTAGGGATTCTTATTTTATCGCCACATCAGCGTTGTTTGTGCCGTGTGGAGGCTGAAAAAAGTCGCCCCGTACATTCAATCAGAGATGTTATATTTCCGATCATTAACGATCGTTCAGCACGACATTATTGTTGTGCTTGTGGTAATTAAGTTCTTTCTTTTGTTTGTTTGTTTCATTTTACGCCTTTTCCAAACAGTATTTCAGTCATATAGGCGGGTAGTTTCCGAACCATCGTTCCTGGAGAGTTACACCAGTACTGGACTACCTTCATCCGTGCTAAACTACCAAAGCATCTCCCGGGGATCGAAACGACGCCAGAGAGGTAATTGGGTTAGAAGTCATCGACTCTAACCCCTCGACCACGGAGGCGGACCCACGCCAGAGAGGTAACTGGATTAGAAGTCATCGACTCTAACCTCTTGACCACGGAGGCGGTTTTAGTTCTTTCTATTCGGCTATTTTCTTGTTGGGTGGTTCCAGTATTCCTCACTTAAATATTGTTCAATCACCCTTAGAATACGTTGCCTGCTTTTTAAATTGTCTTTTGACGTCTTATCTGTGATATGCAGACTTCAAAACCTCTGATCAGTCTTATCTATTTTATCTGTGATGTGCAGACTTCAAAACCTCTGAACCCCTTTTCATTTTATTTAGTTCCGCCCATTGTTTTCTCGTTTAGGGCACCCGCATTTTATACTTGGGGACCATATGCCGCTTTTCATGGAATGGCACTTACGTGTCACATTGAAGGTTCCATGATAACCGCCATATGAACACATCTACGAATGTTTCAAAATTTTACCAGTTAATTTCAAATGTTGAATTCTGCTTAGGCCGGTGCTAGAGGGAGTAGACGGTAGTTTGCACTTGACAGTACTGTCCATGAACAGGCTCAATCAAAGCGAGCGTGCAACATTATCTAATTCTGCCGTGTTGGGCTTTCTTTAGGAATTCCTATTTTATCGCCACATCAGCGTTGTTAGTGCCGTGTGGATGCTGTAAAAAAAATCTGGAAACAAAGTGATCCCTCGGACGCATAAATCACAACAAAATTACAAGAGAATTGCAGACTCGTTTTGATTGAGTCTGTACATGAGGGATACTGAATAAGTGCAACATCCCTCAAGCCCCCTAGCACCGGCTTGAGCGGTACTCAATTAATAGCTGCCACACCCCGTACATTTAATCAGAGATGTTATATTTTCGATCCTTATAGATCGTTCAGCACGACATTAGTGTTGTGTTTGTGGTGATTTAGTTCTTTCTATTCGTCTATGTGGTATTTTTAGTTTCTTACATTTGGCTTTTTTAAACTTTGGTGGTTCCAGTTTTCCTACTTGAATACTGTACAATCACCCTGACCTTTTTAAATTTGTCTTTTGACGTCATATCTGTGATATGCAGGCTTCATATTAATTTCACATTACATGTCCCGCTCCTTTCGCCCTTATGTCCGCTCTAGGTTTTTTGAGTGTGTCGGGGGCCGCGTCCTGTGAACGTTGCCCTTGCCTTGTTGATCTTTATTCTTGTTTTTTTCATAACCTCAGTTCCCCTTTCAAAATTCCATTTTATTCTAGATGTTGCAGGCTCGGTTTGATTGAGCCTGTTCATGGACGGTCCTAGAAAGTGCAAGTTACCGTCCACGCCACATAGCACAGGCTTACCGTCCATGAACAGGCTCAATCAAACCTAGCCTGCAACATTTTCAATTTTGCCGTGTTGGGCTTTCTTTAGGGATTCAGTATTTATCTATTTTATGATCACATCAGTGTTATTTGTGCCGTGTGGCGGCTGTAAAAAGTCTCCCCGTACATTTAATCAATGATGTTAAATTTTCGATCCTTGAAGATCGTTCAGCACGACATTATTGTTGTGCTTGTGGTATTTATAGCTTCAACTTTTCGGCATTTTCTATATGGGTGGTTCCAATATTCCTACTTGAATTCAATCACCCTTAGGATATGTTGCCTGCTTTTTTTAATTTGTCTTTTGACGTCTTATCTGTGATACGCAGGCTTCATAACCTCTGATCCCCTTTCAAAATTCCATTTTATTTAGTTCCGCCCATTGTTTTCTCGTTTAGGGCACACGCTTTTTATTACTTGGGTTAACGTGATGATTAACGATGATTATGATTAACGTGTCGTTGCCCTGTCCTTTTTATGTTTGGGGTCCGCCTGGGCTCCTTGCCATTGGTTCTTGTTGCTGGGTCATATGGGGGTTGCGTTCATTGAACGCCGCCTTTCCTTGTTGATCTTGTTTTTCATAATTTTTGGGGACCATACGCCGCTTTTCATGGAATGGCACGAAAGTGTCACATTGAAGGTTCCATGATAACCGCCGTATGAACACATCTGCGGATGTTTCTAAATTCAAAATTTTACTATTTCACGTTTAAATGTTGAATTCTGCTTAAGCCGGTGCTAGGGGGCGTGGACGGTAACTTGCACTTTCCAGTACCGTCCATGAACAGGCTCAATCAAACCGAGCCTGCAACATTTTCAATTTTGCGGTATTGGGCTTTCTTTAGGGATTCAGTATTTATCTATTTCATAACCTCAGATCCCCTTTCAAAAATCTATTTTATTTAGTTCCGCCCATTGTTTTCTCGTTTAGGGCACAAGCATTCTTTTATGTTGCATGGGGTACGTCTCCATCTAAATGTGGATAATTAACTATACAAAAGTCAAAGTCATCTCTTTTATCATAGATTTTCGTGTGAATAGAATTGTTGTTGATAGTAATATGAAGATCCAAAAATGATGTACTTAAATTTCAAGAGTTCGCCTTTCCTTGTTGATCTTGTTTATCATATTTTATTAAGTTGTAGTTCATAAGGCAGAGCACGGACAGGCAAACCACTACATAAGAAAAAATAAGTAGTAACTGATAAGGAACTAAAAGAAAAACAAATAAATGATTGAATATTAGGCTCATACAATAACAAGAATAAAGATCAACAAGGCAAAGATAACGTTCACAGGACGCCGCCACCGGACACACCCAAGCACGACACCCAGAAGGCATAAAGTCAAAAGGCACAGGGGAAGGGGACATGAGACCCGGGGAAGGGGGGGAAATAAATAAAATAAATAAAAACTAGGGGCAAAGGGGAAGATACTTACCGTAGACGAGAGGAAAGTTCTGGAAACAAAATGATCCCTCGGAAGCATTAATCACAACAAAATTACAAGAGAATTGCAGACTCGGTTTGATTGAGTCTGTACATGAATTGAGTACCGCTCAAGATGGTTCTAGGGGGTGTGAGATAAGGTGAAATAAGTAGAACATCGAAATGCTCATGAAGAAACATACAAAAGAAAACCCAATGACCATAACAAAAGTACTCAATGTCTTAAAGGAAGACTGAGCAACAAGGAGACATCTACAAGGGGTATTAATAACAACAAAATTACAAGAGAATTGCAGACTTCGTTTGATTGAGTTTGTACATGAGAGATAATGAATACGTGCAACATCCTTCACGACGCCCCCTAGCACCGGCTTGCTAGAATGATGCTGCGGTTCGTACCGGTAGGGGACTTTTGTATTGCACTAATTTGATAATTGTTTGACGTTTGTTCTCGTTTTCTTGTAATTTTGTTGATTAATGTTCTAGAGGGATCACTTTGTTTTCAGATTTTCTACGTTCTCCACACGATAACGCAGCAGTGGTGATAAAAAAAGAGACAAATAAAAGAAATAGATTAGAGAAAATAAGAATCCCAAAAGTAAAATATGATAAACAAGATCGACAAGGAAAGGCGGCATTCAATGAACGCAGCCCCCATCCGACCCAGCAACAAGCGTCAGCGGCAAGGAGCCCAGGAGGACTCCAAAGAAAAACAGGACAGGGCACAAGGCAGAGCACGGGCAGGCAAACCACTACATCAGAATACATAATTAGTAACTTATAAGGAACTAAAACAAAACAAATAAATGATTTAATATAAGGCCCATTATGTCAAAAGGCACAGGGGAAGGGGACACGAGACACGGGGAAGGGGGGGGGGATAAAATAAATAAAAACTAGGGACAAGGGAAGATACTTACCGTAGACGAGAAACAACAAGAGACACGAGCAAAAGTGTCACAAAATCAGTATAAAAACAACATAGACATACATCTGAGGAACACAGAGGGGCGCCGCCTTGGAACGGTCAGCAGCATAATAATGACTACTGGGGAGTTTAAACCGGTTAATGGTGCACCAAACTCGCTCTTAGCCCCACCATGTTCCTATAAACGAGACAGTGTAAATAAAATGAATCCCCGCCAAGTGAAATTCTAACAGTTGTTATGGTTACAAAAGGTTAAATAAGTAAAAACACCAAAATGATCAGGTAGAAACATATAAAAGTAAACCCAATGACCATAACAAAAGTACTCGATGTCTTAAAGGAAGACAGAGCAACAAGAAAATCACCTACAAGGGCCCGACGAAGCAAGACAGAAGACAAACATTAAGGCAATTCAGTCCCAAAGGGCTTTAAGAACTGTCCATCATATAGTCTCCCACTTGGCCCGTCAGATGTAATCAAAAGAGGAAAGCGTAGTGTCCAACTGTAAATGGGTTGAACACTAAGCATGCGGTATGTCTTAAGATAGTAGGGTCATAACCCCTTTAATAAAACGTTTTAAAATTAATTTTGTAAACATAACAGAAAAATTACAATGACCCAAGATCTTACGAAGTTTGTAAACAACATCACCGTAAAAATCAGGCTGGCTAATCCCTTGTCGCAGAAGTGTTTTTAGATCACTATTGAATTTTGAAATTAAATCAAAGTTACGATTGTAAAATTTTGTAAAATATTTACGTAATTTATAATAGCGGTAGCCCTGTTTTAATAGCTTACCGGTAATGAAAATATTTCGCTCGTTAAAATCCTTTACGTTGCTACAAGCTCTAGCAAATCTAATTAACTGAGATATATAAACTCCGTAAGATGTTGCGTGCGGTACGTCTCCATCCAAATGAGGATAATTTACTATACTAAAATAATAAATACTAAGCCGAACACGGCAAAAGTGAAAATGTTGAAGACTCGGTTTGATTGAGCTTGTTCATGGACGGTACTGTCAAGTGCAAACTACCGTCCACACCCCTAGCACCGGCTTAAGCAGAATTTAAACATGAAAATGGTGAAATTTTTGAATGCATATGTGTTTATACGGCGGTTATCATGAAACCTTCAATGTGACACATAAGTGTCATTCCATAAATCCTATAGAAAGTCGAAAACGGTTTAATTCCTAATCAGTTACAAATTATTTATCATTTAACTTGTCCGTGCTCTGTCTTTGCCCTGTCCTGTTTTTGTTTGGGGTCCGCCTGGGCTCCTTGCCATTGGTTCTTGTTGCTGGGTCATATTGGGGTTGCGTTCATTGAACGCAGCCTTTCCTTGTTGATCTTGTTTATCATATTTTATGCTCACAACCGTGTTGTTTGTGCCGTGTGGCGGCTGTAAAAAGTCTCGGATCATTGATGCCAGCACTATTAAGTGTTGAGAATTGAGTACCGCTCAAGCCGGTGCTGGGGGCCGTGACGGATGTTGCACTTATACAGTATCCCTCATGTACAGACTCAATCAAAATTCTGGAAACAAAGTGATCCCTCGGAAGCATTAATCACAACAAAATAACATAAGAATTGCAGACTCGGTTTGATTGAGTCTGTACATGAGGGATAATGAATAAGTGCAACGTCCCTCACGCCCCCTAGCACCGGCTTGAGCGGTACTCAATTCTCAACACTTTACAGTGTTGGCATCAATGATCCGAGACAAACCGAGTCTGCAATTCTTATGTAATTTTGATGTGATTAATGCTTCCGAGGGATCACTTTGTTTCCAGATTTTTATACCTCACAACAGCAGGTGTCAAGTGCTGTTTGGCAGCTGTAAAAAGTTGCCCCGTAGTTCACTTCAGTGTTGTTATATTTTTCTGGTCCTTCGGGATCATTTATGCCAGCACTATTAAGTGTTGAGAATTGAGTACCGCTCAAGCCGGTGCTGGGGGGCGTGAGGGATGTTGCACTTATTCAGTATCCCTCATGTACAGACTCAATCAAACCGAGTCTGCAATTCTTATGTAATTTTGTTGTGATTAATACTTCCGAGGGATCACTTTGTTTCAAGATTTTTTTTTCCCGTACATGCAATCAATGTTGTTATATTTTCATCCTCAAGGGATTGTTCGGCGTTCAGTGTCGGTGTCCCCCTCCTATCCAGCCTTCATAGACTAATGGTTCATATTTATTTCAACTTTATTATATTTTTATACCCAAATAAGTATCTTCCCCATTGCCTCTAGTTTTTATTTCTTTGATTACCCTTCCCCCTGTCCCCTTCCCCTTTGTGGGCCTATTATTCTTTTCTTTGAATTTCTAATCAGTTACAAATTATTTATCATTTAATGATTAACTTGTCCGTGCTCTGTCTTTGCCCTGTCTTGTTTTTGTTTGGGGTCCGCCTGGGCTCCTTGCCATTGGTTCTTGTTGCTGGGTCATATGGGGGTTGCTTTCATTGAACGCCCTTGTTGATCTTGTTTATCATATTTTAATTGATTTGAAAATGTTGTATGGAAAGTGAAGCTATTGTCCACACTCCGTAACACCGGTTTATGCAGAATTCAACATTAATACATTATGGTGAAATTTTGACTTTAGAGCGTTTATACGGCGGTAATCATAGGACATTCAATGAGACACATAAGTGTCATTCCATGAAAAGCGGCGTGCAAATATAGTGCAAATTTCCGGAAAAAGTGAGATCTATTCAACAATGTAGCATGAAAATTAATATTAAATTCTGGAAACAAAGTGATCCCTCGGAAGCATTAATCACAACAAAATAACATAAGAATTGCAGACTCGGTTTGATTGAGTCTGTACATGAGGGATAATGAATAAGTGCAACATCCCTCACGCCCCCTAGCACCGGCTTGAGCGGTACTCAATTCTCAACACTCAATAGTGCTGGCATCAATGATCCCGAAGGACCAGAAACATATAACAACACTGAAGTGAAGTACGGGGCAACTTTTTACAGCTGCCACACAGCACTTGACACCTGCTGTTGTGAAGTATAAAAATCTGGAAACAAAGTGATCCCTCGGAAGCATAAATCACAACAAATTCATTAAAACATGAAATAGTAAAATTTTGAATTTAGAAACATCCGCAGATGCGTTCATACGGCGGTTATCATGGAACCTTCAATGTGACACTTCCGTGCCATTCCATGAAAAGCGGCGTATGGTCCCCTAGTTATAAAAGGCGTGTGCCCTAAACGAGAAAACAATGGGCGGAACTAAATAAAATGGAAAGGGGATCAGAGGTTATGAAGCCTGCGTATCACAGATAAGAGGTCAAAAGACAAATTTAAAAAGCAGGCAACATATCCTACGGGTGATTCAACATTATTCAAGTAGGAATATTGGAACCACCCAACTAGAAAATGTCGAAAAGTTGAAACTAAAAATACTACAAGCACAACAATAATGTCGTGCTGAACGATCTGCAAGGATCGAAAATATAACATAATTGATTAAATGTACGGGGAGACTTTTTACAGCCGCCACACGGCACAAATAACACGGATGTGATCATGAAATAGATAAATACAGAATCACTAAAGAAAGCCCAACACGGCATGTAAAGCCTAGTTGTGCATTGTGCCATGATTTTATGCATGAATTTTAGCTCGACTTTTTTGAAAAGTCCGCAAACTTGTTCCTGGATCATAACTTTTTTATTTCCTGGTGTATTGTCTTCATACTTGGCCACAACAACCCTTGGGACAAGACCTTTCAGTAAACCACACTAACCTTGACCTTCATCCATAAATGACCTTAACCTTCAAGGTTAAAAGTCCAAATTTTGCTTGTTCATGCTGTTATTGGCTTTTGTTTGTTTGTTTCATTTTTACGCCTTTTTCAACAGTATTTCAGTCATATAGGCGGGTAGTTTCCTAACCATCGTTCCTGGAGAGTTACACCAGTACTAGACAACCTTCCTCCGCGCTAAACTACCAAAGCATCTCCCGGGGATCGAACCCACGCCAGAGAGGTAACTGGATTAGAAGTCATCGACTCTAACCCCTCGACCACGGAGGCGGTTATTGGCTTTAACTTTGTTATTTTTGAATGGATTGTCTTCAAACTTGAACATAAAAATCTTCAAGGACATTCCTTAAAAATAACCTGACAGACCTTGACCTTCACTCATAAATGACCTTGACTTTGAAGGTCAAATTATTGAAATGTTCATGTTTTTGGCTATTATTGGCTGTAACTTTGTTATTTTTGAATGGATTGTCTTCAAACTTGAACATAATAATCTTCAAGGATAACCCTTAAAAATAACCCCACAGACCTTGACCTTCTGTCATAAATGACCTTGACTTTGAAGGTCAAATTATTGAAATTTTCATGTTTTGGCTATTATTGGCTGTAACTGTGTTATTTTTGAATGGATTGTCTTCAAACTTGAACATAATAATCTTCAAGGATATCCTTTAAAAAATAACCCGACAGACCTTGACCTTCACTCATGAATGACCTTGACTTTGTTTTGGCTGTAACTGGCTGTTACTTTGCTATTATTGAAGGGATCAACTTCATAACAGAACATACTTAAAGACAAGACCTTGTTGTTTATCGTGACTTCACCACGTGTCTCCACCACGTGACACTGCCACGTGACTCCACCACGGACTTCCACGTGACTCCACCACGTGACTTCACCACTCCACCACGTGATACCACCTCGAGACTTGACCACGTGACACCACCATGTGACTTCGAATTGGGTGTCTCTATTTATATATATATAAATTAGTAAATTTATATAATAATAAAATATATAGACAAAACTAATATGACAAAACAGAATAATTTATTTTATAAAAAAGGAAACGTTAATATTTTGTTCAAACATTTCTTTGTTTGCTTTTTGAGAAAGTAAAAAGTCGAGCGTTGCCCCCGCCCGGCGGTGGCTCTTGTTTTATTTCGCACAGTGATGGCCCTTGATGATGATTTGTTTGTTTGTGTCATTTTACGCCTTTTCCCAACGGTATTTCAGTCATATAGACGGATAGTTTCCTAACCATTCTTCCTGGAGAGTTACACCAGTGCTAAACTACCAAAGCATCTCCCGGGGATCGAACCCACGCCAGAGAGGTAACTGGATTAGAAGTCATGGACTCTAACCCCTCGACCACGGGGGCGGTTCCCTTGATGATGATTTTTTTAGGTAAATTTTTTTGAACTATGATGTTTCTAAATTCAAATTTCCAACATTTTATGTCTAAACGTTGAATTCTGCTTAAGCCGGTACAAGGGGTCGTGGACCGTAAGTTTCCAATACCATCCATGTACAGGCTCAATCAAACCGAGTCTGCTACATTTTCAGTTTTGGCGGTCTTTAGGGATTCCGTTTCCTCTATTTAAAGTACATTTTTTTCAGTACATTCAACAGAAAATGCGAAGCAAGTACATTGAATTTTATATCAGTTCTCATGGTTGCCATGGTAACATATTTTAAAAATATACCTATTTCGTAAGAGAAAGTCATTTAAGATATCTATGCAAGTTAACAAAATATGTATGATTCATAACCACAATATTTTCCAAATGGCATTCCTAATTGACCATTGGTATAACAATAAGTAAGTGATTAAGTCACTTACCTTGGAATAACGATCTGTAATGATACCCAAACGTACTTTTGCCGCAGTGTCAGGAAAGCTGTTTTAAAAATACGCCACAAGTTCCATTGTAGTATATACAAATGCTAAGATCACATAAATTGGTGTTTTTAGGATTTCCAAAAAAACCAGGCGACAACGCTTTTATAAATTTTCAATTCATAGGTTTAATTTTCATTTAGTTTAGGCGTAAAATATATAACATTAAGTACTCCAGCTCTCATTTGGAGAAAGTTACTTATTAAGTATAGTGTTAGAATTCCACTGTTATTTAGGTGTTCTTCCTAAATAGAAACTTCTTAAGATGCGGTTAATATGTTTTCTGCACAATTTGAATTTTCGTGATTTCGCAACTTTCGTGGGCGTTGTTGATTTAAGTGAGGACTGTCGCTCTATTTATAACCATGGAGCCGTTTAGGAATTTAGAAAAGGGATTTCGGACCTATCAGTTTGCACTTAGGATTTTCTGTCCTAAAATGAGTTGATATAAAAATAAATATGTAGAGTAAAATAAGTTATATGTAATCATTTCGTTAAGTAATAACACTTAGGCTAACAAATGCAATTTAATAAAAAAAGTTTTGGTAATTTGGCTGGATCAATACAATATAAAGAGAATAAGAGTGATTCCATTACCTAACGTTAACTACGTGAATGACCGAAGAAATAGTGCGGCCTTGCTTTACAAAAACGAACCATCACACTAAATATCTTGAACATTTTGTGAAGCAAAAATATTACTTAATACAAATACATGTAATACAATAAAGTGAAATATAATTCATTTCAATACAAAACTACAGATATCACACGAATTATGACATTTAAAATCATTATGATAGTTGATGATTCATGTATTTATTGACTAGTTGAATTATAACTTTTAAAAAACAGACTCAGTATTTAAGAATTATCAACGATTACTTATTTTAACTTTAAAGATACTTTTTACAGGTTCTGTAGAAGATGGTCATTGCTCTTACAGCTTGTATAATCAAAACAGGTGAGAAAATCTATCTGTTGGGTCAGTGGAGATTTGTCATTACCCCCAGGCGATTCCAAATACTGCTTGTTAGTTGTAAATTCTAGTCTTCAGCCTTTTCTTTTTTTATTATTTATTCTTATTTTCTCTGTTTTATATGATCCTCTGCCAGGTAACACTAAAAGGTTGAACTCGTGCACAAGTGTGAACCTGTCTTTTAAAAAGGGTCACATAAGTTGGGCTGCCTAGACAAAGGCATTGTTGAAAATTTAATAGACTCAGGAGTCGTATAGAGTGGTCCGTGATAACACTCTAGTCTCTGCGGCCTGAAGATAGAAGATGCTGCATCCCCTTTGTAGCAAGTTCCTTGCGCTCATCTGAACAATTTCAGATGATAGTGTAGGTGTTGGTGTAATTGTATTTTCTGACACATTGCCAACCAAGGAAGGCTCATATGAATCCTGTTCTCGTGGTGGCAGGCAATCAGAAGTCATGCCACAAACAGACCTAGATGACTAAGTGGAGAAAACAGGTGATTACTAAATGGTAAAGGGTTTTTCTCCCGATGCCCCTCGGCAAGTGTTCCACTCCGGCATCAAGGTGGATTGGTCTTGTTGATTGTATCGGGGTAGTGGTTGTAAAATACCAACTGTGTGGAAAATTTCTTCCATTGTGTCGCTTTTTTGTTCCCTCTGGTTTACTGGGTTCACCCTTAGAAGCTTCTGAAAAGATTTCCCTAGTTTTCAGAGTTTCATCTTCATTTTTGTCGCCTTGGGCATCTTATTGCTGAAATGGGTCTTAGCCTTGTGCAAGAAAATATAGATGCATTTCTAAGAGAGCAGCAGCTTCTGTCTTTGCATCGGTATTATTCAAGAATTTCGAACAGCCAGATGGGACAGTGCTGTTTGGCGTCAGAGATCTGGACCTTCTTGTTCAGAAAATAACTACATCAATGTGCTCCAAAGATGAAATAGATAAATACAGAATCCCTAAAAAAAGCCCAAAACGACAAAATTGAAAATGTTGCAGGCTCGGTTTGATTGAGCCTGTTCATGGACGGTACTGGTCTCTTCGTGGTTGTACTGGCTGCCAGCCAACAAGCTACTATGACACCCCAGGGGTTCTTCCAACACTCATCATAGCTACTTGCATAAATTGATATACGATTATCATAATTTTCAGGTTTGTGCCCCCTTATAAACTTACATGATCTTATATGGTTCAAGCGAGAATTAAAACTTTTTGTGGTGAACAACCCTTTTGGAGCCTTTTGTACCTCATTTGGATTTTTATGCCACCGCAGCATCTGCGATGCCGGGGCTTATATAGATTATATAGTGAACTTAAAAAATCTTCTTGTGAAAAACCACTAGTCCAATTTCAACATAATTTGGCAGGATTGATCCTTGGGTGAAGGGCTTCCAAAGTTGTTCAAAGAATTTCATTCCATGCAGAAATCTGGTTGCCATGGCAACCAAAAGGAATTATAAGAATAAATTTAAAAAATCTTCTTGTAAAGACCCAAAAAGCATAGAGCTTAGATATTTTGCATAAGGCATTGCCTGTAGACCCTAAATAAGATTGTTCAAATTATAGCCCTAAGGTCCAAATCGGCCCGCCCCGGGGGTCATTGATTTTCACTATATGTACATATAGTAAAAACTTAAAATACCTTCTTGTAAAGACCTAAAACGCCTAGAGCTTAGATATTTTGCATAAGGCATTGTCTGGTAGACCCTTAATAAGATTATTCAAATTATAGCCCTGGGGTCAAAATCGGGCCCGCCCCGGGGGTCATTGATTTTCACTATATGTACATAATTTTATAGTAAAAACTTAAAATACCTTCTTGTAAAGACCTAAAACGCCTAGAGCTTAGATATTTTGCATCAGGCATTGTCTGGTAGACCCTTACTAAGATTGTTCAAATTATAGCCCTGGGGTCAAAATCGGCCCCGCCCCGGGGGTCATTGGTTTTCCTTATATGGGTATAGTAAAAGCTTATAGTAAAAAGTTTAAAAAAATATCTTCTAGCAATTGACAAATGCTAGAGGTAAGATATTTTGCATGAAACATTGTGAAGTGAACTTCTAGCAAGACTGTTCAAATTACAGCCCTGGGGTCAAAATTGCCCCCACCCCGGGGGTCATTGATTTTCACTATATTTACATATAGTAAAAAATCAAAAAATCTTACTGTCTGAAGGTACAAGGCTTAGAGCTTTAATATTTGTTAAATGATATCATCTATAGGTACTCTAACAAAGTTGTTCAAATTTTGCCTCTAGTGTCAAAATTAGCCCCGCCCGGGGGCCATATGTTTTCCTTATTTGTATATAGTAAAAAATGTATAAAGGCTAGAGTTAAGATATTTTGCATGAAACATTATGTAGTGAACCTCTAGCAAGATTGAACAAATTATAGCCCTGGGGTCAAAATTGGCCCCACCCCCAGGGGTCATTGATTTTCACTATGTACATATAGTAAAAAAGGTACAAGGCTTAGAGCTTTGATATTTGGTATGTAATATCATCTATGGGTCCTCTACTAAAGTTGTTTTATTTATGCCCCTAGTGTTAAAATTGCCCTGACTCAGAGGCGATAGTTTTCCTTATATGTATAATGTAAAAACTTGAAAAATCTTCAATCTCTTGACCTAGATTTTGACAAAGTGTCTTACTGTGTTGTCCTTTGATGTAGTCATGAAATTTAGATTGTGTGAAATATGACCTTCACCACCAAATTCACTAGACTCGAGTGCATTGATATATTCCTACTCTGATCTTTTATTGAGTTAACAACAGATTTAACCGCTAATCTGATAATAAGAATTAGATAGGTCAGGGATCTATGCGTTATGACAATCTTCAAAATTGTACAGAAGCAAACAAAATCTGTTCCTACACTACTATTTAGTGTTCTTTTAATGCGATGGCATAGCATTTTTCTCAAATGCAATCTTGTTTTCCTTGGCATGGAACTGCAGGTCACCAACAAGGCCTAAATTTCCTTGGATCCATTGCAACAAAAAAATGCCATAACACCTTGACTTATCATGTTCTTGATCTCCTCACGCAATTCTAAGCCGGGCATTACCGTCTTTTTTAGAGTCAAGGACAATTGGTGATGCCAGGCGCTAGCTGAGATCAATAACACCTCGTTAAAAAGGAGCATTGTGTGTATTTTACTTGAATGCTTAAAGTAACAATAAGTAATTATTGTACTAAATAAATAATAGTACTAAGAATAGAATACTTCATAAACAATAACAAGCTTTACATGCCAAACAATACTGAAGAAGACATTAGTTTAAATAAAGAAAATGATATTGTAAAAGGTTACAAGTAAGTAATTTATTATTATTGTTGCTTCATTATCACTATATGAGTGTGTATACCGAAATATATGGGGCAAATACAGTATCTTTTGAGTTTCTACCCCGCTTTACACCTGTTGTCTCTTTCTCTAATGATTCAAATCGATGCCTGGTCCAATCCATATATCGTACGGTAGAAGTAAATAACACATTGAAAGTGTCAACTTGGTTGTTGTTGGTATCTTCTCCATTCTCAATGTAAATTAAATAGTTATTTTATTGTTATATTTGGCAAAGATATGGACTTGTGAATAAAAAATAAAAGAAAAACAAACAAATATGACACAAACAAAAAGAAAGCGCAATGAAAACAACTAAAATGTGTATCATTTACAAAAAAATAGTTTTCATCAAAGTAGAATAGAATATTCGTTATAATATATAAATTATAGAAAATGACTAATAAGTTCTAGATCTACATGTATATGAAACTTACATTATCATAGGAAAAACATTCAAACTTAAGGTGAGATATTATTAGTTTATCAAAGCATTCGATTTTGCTTATTAGCTCACCAGAGCCGAAGGCTCAGGGTGAGCTATTAGTATCAAAGGGGGATGCTCTGGCGTCCGTCGTCATGCGTCAACAATCGTCTTCTCTGAAACTACTGGGCAGATTTACATTAAATTTGGTCTGTAGCATCCTTGTGGCAATCACACTTGAATTTGCTCATGTCATTCCAATTGGCCCCTTTTAGGGGTCAGCAGAGCTAAAAATAGAAAAACCTTTCAACATCTTCTTCTACAGAACTAATTGATGGATGATCACCAAACTTTGTCTGTAGCATTCTTGGGAAGTCTTTTATCAAGTTTGCTCATATTAATTTGATTGGCCCCTTTTAGGGGTCAGTAGGGCTAAAAATAGAAAACCCTTTAAACATCTTCTTCTACAGAACTAATGGATGGATGATCATCAAACTTTGTCTGTAGCATTCTTGGGAAGTCTTTTATCAAGTTTGCTCATATAAATTTGATTGGCCCCTTTTAGGGGCCACTAAAGCTAAAAATAGAAAAACCTTTAAACGTCTATTTCTAGAGAACAAATTGATGGATGATCACCAAACTTTGTCTGTAGCATTCTTAGGTAGTCTTTTATCAAGTTTGCTAATATTATTTTGATTGGCCCCTTTAAGGGGTCTCTAGGGCTAAAAATAGAAAAACCTTTAAACATCTTCTCCTACAGAACTAATTGATGGATGATCACCAAACTTTGTCTGTAGCATTCTCAGGTAGTGTTTTATCAAGTTTGCTCATATTAATTTGATTGGCCCCTTTTAGGGGCCGCTAAAGCTAAAAATAGAAATACCGTTAAATGTCTATTTCTAGAGAACTAATTGATGGATGATCACCAAACTTTGTCTGTAGCATTGTTGGGTAGTCTTTTATTAATCTTGCTAATATTATTTTGATTGGCCTCTTTTAGGGGTCCCTAGGGCTAAAAATAGAAAAACCTTTAAACACCTTCTCCTACAGAACTAAATGATGGATGATCACAAAATTTTGTCGACAGCATTCTCAGGTAGTGTTTTATCAAGTTTGCTCATATTAATTTGATTGGCCCCTTTTAGGGGCCACTAAAGCTAAAAATAGAAATACTGTTAAATGTCTTTTTCTAGAGAACTAATGATGGATGATCACCAAACTTTGTCTGTAGCATTCTTGGGTAGTCTTTTATCAAGTTTGCTTATATTATTTTGATTTGCCCCTAAAGGGGCCGCAAAAGCTAAAAAATAGAAATACCTTTAAATGTCTATTTCTACAGAACTAATTGATGGATGATCACCAAACTTTGTCTGTAGCATTCTTGGGTAATCTTTTATCAAGTTTGCTCACATTAATTTGATTGGCCTCTTTTAGGAGCCGCTAAAGCTAAAAATAGAAAAACCTTTAAACATCTCCTACTTCAGAACCAATTGATGGATGATCACCAAACTTTGTCTGTAGCATTCTTGGGTACTCTTTTATCAAGTTTGCTTATATTAATTTGATTAGCCCCTTTTAGGGGCCACTAAAGCTAAAAATAGAAAAAACCTTCAAACATCATTTCCTACTGAAATAATTGATAGATGATCGCCAAACTTTGTAGCATTCTTAGGTAGTCTTTTATCAAGTTTGCTCATATTAATTTGATTAGCCCCATCTAAGCTAAAGCTTAAATGCCCCAGGTCATTTCTTCAAATTATTGTTTAAACATATTCTATGCTCAAGTTTAATATGAGAGTATATTGACATTACAACACTGAAAATCAGTTGTTTCTGGTGAGCGACTCAGGGCCATCATGGCCCTCTTGTTAAACCGAAAGTTTTCAAAGACACTGACCATCAATTTTTTGATAAATAAGCATTTTTATTTGAATATCCCATCCCACCAAATTGACAAATAATAGAAGTGGTGGTAGGGATAATAAGATATCTACAGATTTTACTCTCATTGTATTTACTCTGTTTGAAGACATATTCTAATAAAAAAATAACAAAAAAAAATATAAATAATGTATTGATTTCAGATACAGAAATTAAAATATTTTAGGTTTACAAATTTACGCATTATTATAAAAAGATAATTCTAAACTTCAAAAATCTGACATGAAAATTATTGAAAAATGTTAAAAGAATAAGTATTCAATCACAAGAAACTATTTGACTTTATAACATGCTCCCAGTAGATAGTTAGATTATACTTATTTAATTTCGCCGCTAAAATATCTGAACATAATTAAACATAAGCTGATAAATTTTCATACATCACATGGACTGTTTAAAAACTACTTCCAACATTAACATTATGACGTCATGATTTGATGACACCAAGAAGGGTGGCTAATGACTTATTTCTTTAAAAATCTGTAAGATTTCTAAAACACTAAAAAGTCATAGAAAACATAGAAAAATTGTTTATTCTGCATGTTAGATGAAATTATATGCGACCCAATAGCATCTGTATTTTTTCTTGTTGCATCTGATGTTCTTTTTATAAAATATATTTTGATCTTGTATGCAAAACAAAGATCATCCTCTAAATTTATATAATAAATAAACTATGTATTCCGCTGAGAAACTTTAAAAAAAACTCTCAAGGATCATATCTCTGTCAAAATGTCACTTTTGGAAATATGGAAAGTTTGGCATACCTTCATCAAGAACTTTCTGCTAGTTTGTGACTCTGTGTCAGAATTCTTTGCATTTTCAAAGGCCATCTTCTCCAGCACGGTTGTATACAGTCTGAAGGTGTTTAAGGTTAAGGCCTGAACTTGCTATAGTTTCTACCATATTGAGCTTTCACACACCTGATGATACTAGGCAGTTAAGAGAAGAGATGTTTCACCCTTTTTCCTTGTTAAAAAGCGTTAAATGGAACACAGCTATGTTGCATCAGTTCACCTGCTAAGACTTTAGCAATCAGAATTAGCATTAACATTTAAGATATTCCACATCTGCAGTAGTATTGAGACTATTGTTGCTCAATCCAAGTGCTTTTGACACCAGATCTTCTTGCTTGAGAAATTCTATGGGGTATAGCTTTCGAAATATTGTCAAGGAGTCAATGACTGCTTCAACAGTACCAAAAAAATGTTGTAACTTTCCAACAGAAAAAAAATGTTGCGAAAAGTATTTGGAAATCAAAGCGTCGCCCGTTGTGAGCAACCGGAACATGGTTCGGAGATTTGTCAAGCCACTTACAAAATTTATCCATAGGTTCATGTACATTCACATTGTTCACATGTCCATCATTTAGTCAAATTAACTTCTATCTATTAATCATTTACCTAAACTAATGCAAATAGAGAAAAAAAGAATCCCTAAAGAAAGCCCAAAGTTTTACACTCAAAGATTCAAAAAATAGCAGTGGGAATTTAGGAAAAATACATAGATTTCGTCGGGGATCAGCATAATGACAAATATGATCATCTTTCCCTACTTTCATAATATATTTTGGTTATCATGTTTAATTCAAATGCTTAACGCTCATTTTTGCCAACAAAGAGTAAAATTTGTTGAGCAGTATGTGTAACAATTAACAAAATACCAAACCAAAAACAATGATATTAAATGTATGAAGGTAGTGGTTTTAGAATTGCTGATTATGCCTCATAAATGCTCTTTTTAAGCTGATCTGACCACGAAGTGGTCAAGGTGAGGTATAGTGATGGGGCTTTGTCCGTCGTCGTCAACGTGTGGGTTGTTAACACTCTTATCAGTCACAGTTTTGATGGATCATAATCAAACTTTGTCAGAATGTTTGTCGCAATCAAATACAGGTCAAGTTCGAATATGGGTCATCTCGGTTAAAAGCCTTACAGGTAACAGGGGAGCTAAAGCTAGAACAATCTTGTTAACACTTGTGGCTGCAGTTTTGATCCAGATATCATAGAAATCGATCAGGAATGTTGTTTTGATTATTTCTAGGTCAAGTTCGAATATGGGTCATCTCTGGTCAAAAACTAGGTCACAGGAGCTAAAAATAGAAAAATCGTGTTAACACATAAGTGGCTGCTATTTTGATCTAAATATTCTCGAAATTTGTCAGGAAGGTTGTTTTGGTGATTTCTAGTTCACGTTAGAATATGTCTGTTCTCAGGTCAAAAACTAGGTCACAGGAGCTAAAAATAGAAACATCTTGTTAACACTGTAGTGTCTGCAGTTTTGATCACACTATCCTGTAAATTAATAAGGAAGATTGTTTTGATGATTTCTAAGTCAAGTTTGAATATAGGTCGTCTCGAGTCAAAAACAAGGTCACAGGAGCTAAAAATAGAAAAATCTTGTGAACACTAGTGGCTACTGTTTTGATCCAAATATCCTGTAATTTGGTTTTGAAAGTTTGTTTTGATGATTTCTTGGTCAACTTGAAATATGGGTCACATGGGATCAAAAACTAGGTCACACCGCCTAAATATTGAACAACTTTGTTAATACTTTTTAGGTCATTTTTTTTACTCAATTGTCAAACTTGGTCAGGATGCTTGTCTAATTGCTCGGACCATCTTGGTCCTGTTGTTTTATTTCTCAGAAGATTTTCATTTTGGTGTCCATCTTTAGTGTCCATAAATTAACCAATTTGCCAATAACTTGAACACTCTTTTGCTTATCTTTCTTATGCGTTTAATATCGTATGGTAATATCTGCATTGCAGTGAAAATTTGGGAAAATAGAATTGTAATAGTTTTGCAATTGCACTTTTCTTAAATAGAAATTATATCCTTTAAGTTTAAAACCATTCAAACACTGTGTTGCTTTAAATCTTAACAAACATTCAAACAAGAGCAATATTCCGAAAATGAGAAAACGAACAATCCAAGTACCACATGGGTAAATTTCTTTTTAGGTTGGGAAATAAGCTCTATGATCAGTTGGATTGTAATTCGCACAAACACTGTAAAGGTCATATCGTGACTTTTCAGCTTTATTGAGGAGAAAAACCTTAAGGACATCTTCATGTATTACTTTAGCCACGAACGGACACCTAAGAACAACCACCTATGTTCGGTAAGCTATCTTGATAGCTTTCTCACATGAAAGATTCCAATGTTCATGGCGGGATTTGAAATCACAATGGGCAACAAGGTTCACGACCATAACCACGGACGTCCTAATTGTGCAGCAATAAAACAATTAAAGTGTTTTAATAAATAACTTGGTACATAATGTTTGAAGAATTTCACATCCCCTACCTTGCACATTCAAAACTTGTTTTCTCTTTTAAGTCTGCACATTCAAATTACAGATATAGGTAATGTCACGCAAAAGCAAGCTGTGTTTTATTAAATATGTGATTTCTTCTAAGGTATTTTCAGGAAGAACTTTTGACAAATCATTGTTCTTTTTCATATGAATGTATCATATATAATGTGTTTAATTTGAATTCCCCTTTATTGTTAGTTTATTTATCAAATATTTAATCACTTTTTTATTTGCTGTGTTCTTGTTTTTACACAAACTACTTGTGGGATGCTCAGTAAACCTGTGTAAGATTTCAACATCAGGATCAAAATTAATAACTCATATAGCCCCTATTGTTTTTTCTCATGAATTATATATTAATTTCTAACTTGATTATAGTGAACTTGAAATAGCATGTTCGTGAAATTTTATAAAACATTTATTGTTATTTTACAATATATTGACATTTTACAGTTGATCCAAATATTGATTTTGTTCCTAAGATGTATCCTTACTTAATATTTTAATACAGTTATTTCGGTAGTTTCGTACTTTGAATTCCAAAACATGGTTGTTTATGGCAAATCAGCATGGTCTTTTATTTTTTTTATTCATTTTAGCTTAATACGATCAATCTTAGTTTCAGGAAGCAATGAAAATAAAATCAGGATTAATTGATCCCGATCCTGAGTTTTTCTTAGTGAAAACGGCGCCTGATGTTTTAACATTGAACTGTTGCGTAATTAAAAATTAAAAAAAAAACACATTAATTTCGCAAAGAAGTGCTGAAGTAACAAATAAATTAGACATTTTAGGCGTTCTTTAGGGATTCTTTGTTTTTCTTATTGCATCACAGTTTAACTCTAAAATAAATTAAAACAAATATTTCAAAATTGAGTTGTCTTTAATCTTATTGAACACTGCAGTTTAAATTTCCTAGCAACATAATTATGCAATTGCAAATATTTATTCCTTATATGAGGAAGTTATTTAGCCACTTTACGAAAGGTTGGTGTATCTACTCAGGTGCCCACTCGTGATCCACGAAGGGGCACCTGGTGAAGAGGTTTCTAGGGTCTTCCTCCGCCAGTTAAGCCAAAGAATGGCCTATAGAGTGTAAAGACCTAAAGTCCAACACTGTATTTAAATAAACAAAAACAGAGAAAAGAATTTGTCAGATTATTCAGAAAAATTAAATAAGCAAAACACATCAACATAAGTAAGTCCAAAGGTCAAAATTCTTATTTTATTTTACTTTATGTATAAAGGAAACTGTATTTAAGGTTGAAATTATTATTTGAATGAGCATCGATGAGACTTAAAAGTTAACTGCATGACGTTGATTTTACTTGTAATATTTTGACATGAAAAATAAACAAACTTGATACTAGATTAAGTAAAATGGTGATATAATATGAAATGTTTGGAATGGCAAATGCAACCAAGGCTAACTTGAATAGAAGTGATTCTATAATGATAAATATTGGAAGATCACGTGGTGCAAAACGCTGGAAGTTCATTGGTTACATTCTATTACTTGTGAAATGATATAAGGTTGTTAAAAAGTGTGGTTAACGCGTCGGACTAATAATCCGCGTGGATTCAAACCCTGTTAGGGGCAAGCAGTTCGTTGCTTAGTATTTGTTTTTTTCCAGAAACGTATTCGAGAGTGTTTCAATAAGCTTTATAGCTTATAACACACTCAAACTAAAATTAATCTGTATAAACTAAATATTATTGTGTACAATACTAAATTTTGATGGACCAGTGGACAGCTTATGAACCTATATCTGCCGAGGCTTTAACCGAGTTCTAAATAGGTTTTGCTGTTTACCAGTATCTTCCATTTCACAACAGTAACATGTAAAGAGAAAACGCATTTAACAACAAAGGTGTTACTTTAAAGATACAGTTACTTATAGTACAATATGGATTTGATAGGTTTTGGACTTGGAAAATAAAAAGGAGACAAGATAAAGTAAAATATGGATATGTTCCTTTCCTCACTCGAGAAATTCAAACTAACCTAAACCGATAAGATCGAATTCAATAATAATTTATATTGGAACACAACCCGGTGCAGTATCGCTCTTTTTTATTACAAAGTTAATTGGCAGTAAATATAGTCTAAACATAACATAACCTAATCTTTAAATATAGTCTAAACATTCTTTTCAGAGAAAAAATGAATAATCGTTTATTATTGGCAACAATTTTATCCAAGAACAAATACATGTACTTGAACATAGAGTATACTAGAATTAATTATAGAAGTTTAAAAGGCTAAAAATTCAAACTGAGCTTGCGACATTTTCAATATTACCATTTTGGACTGTCTTAAGGAATTCGATATTTCTTTATTTTACTTGTGGCTCCTCAGTAAAAAAAAAAAAGAAAAAAAATCGAATATTATATATATCATGATAGAATGTTAATGAATTTTTATTTTTCATTAAATGTATTTCACATATACCATTGATATCATAGATATTCTCACTCTTGAAATATAATAAATCTATAAAATATGCACTAGTTAGATATGCCGCAATACTAGTACCATAACGTAACTCTTTGTAAAACAATCTTTTATATAAATGACGTGATGTACCGTTTATCCACCGTGTTTTAAACGAAGAAAAAAAACACATATTTTTTAACAATTCATCTTGTTCCTGTGAATGGTATTCAATAATTCAATTCTGTTTAAGCGTCATATTATAACATAACAAACAAATTGGTAACTGTAATGGTTTATCAATATATTTGTACCAAAACTAAGACATTTCAAGTCCTTGTATAATCCAAGATTCTCATTAGCAAACAGTACATAAATTACGCCATTTCGCTAGCATTAAAGTGCATTTACTGTGTTATTTCAGCTTGTCGTTAAACATAGACCTCTTGACATATCAACGACATTAAAACACATTAGTGGAATCTTAAGACATCTTACAGTAAGTCACTGATACTCTTTAACACTGATTAAATACGCTCCCTGTGCGAAATAAATCTTGTTCCTGGAGATAAGGCAGACAGCCTTTTTCCGTAAGTCAGATCTTGCAAACTTCAATAGCTGATAGATCATTACATAATTGCTAAGAGTAATTCAACGGCCTTTTTTGCAGCATTGGGTTTTAACTTTGAAATAAACAAGATTTGAAGAAACACTTTAACATGTTAATAAAGGTCAATATAGTTTCTTGAAGCCATTGTCAACTATTCAGTATAGGTTTATATGTAGGGTGACATTATTTCTAAGGGCAAGCAGCATCCAGATATTTTATTTAATAAAATGTATGTAGATAATCAGTAATTTTCAATACTTCCATTGTAAATTAGCATTAATGGTGGCGTATTGACATATCAACAAAGCTGAAAAGACATGTATCTTTTAATACGAAATGATCGTCTTTTGCAAATAAAAGAATAATATGCAAATATGCATCTCTTCAATGAAAGAAAAGGTGAAAATAAGTTAAATTTATTTAAATGTTTTAAGATACATTTTCTACATTTTTATGCTTATTGCTTAAAATATATTTCGTTATTATATAATTTTACAAGGTTATGATAAGATATGCACTATTTATGTGATGTTTATTTGATTTATACATACATTTACCATAATTACATTCCTCTCATTTGTGATTAATATGTTCCGTAAATATTAAAATACTCAAGCATTGCAATCGGCAGAACCGTTTCATAATTCTCCTTAGTATTTCAAATTATCTACAATTGTATAACAGTTTAACATGTTAAAACTGGTCTAGAAACTTCCTGTTATAAGTGTTATTTCCCAAATAGGAAGGATATTAAGACTGATGTAACAGAAGAAAACTAAAAGGCTTCTACGAGCGTCATGACAAGATTGTTAATGACAATTGAAATACTAGGACTAACGATGATATTGATTCTAATAAACTCCTGGAAGTGTTAAATAAGATAAATATACTTTATCAGGAGCAAAAACAAATGCTTCCTTGCGTTGCACTATGTATCCGTTTCCTTGAATTATTAAACCTAAAGTGTTTGAAATTAATTATTTGAAATACATGTGGATATAAACACAAATCTTAAGTAATTAAATATAGGACATAAATGTGCTTATAGCAAAAATGTCTTTTTTTTTCATATGAAAAAGAGAGAAATAAAGAAACCCCAAAAACGTCCAAAACGACAAAATTGAACTGCAGGCTCGGTTTAATTTAAAACTGATTTTAGGTGTTTGAATAACAAATAGCTTTCCGGCATAAATAACCACTAAAATAGGCATTTTATGATTTGTGTATATGAGTTATCAAAGAAATTAAATTCTACATGTAACCCATAAAACCGTGAATTTCATTTTTGTGTCATGACTATATAACTTTGAGAGAACTTATAAAAAAATAAGAGAAACCCTAAAACAAATTCTAATAAAAAATACTGTCTGATAGACATAGAAAAGTGTAGAATGACCGATTTTGTTTGTATGTACATAAGCTGCGGATTTTTTATTCACAATATTATATTTTCTTCTTCTAATAGTTGACTAAATATCTTTTATAAAAGTTTATTATCGAAATTAATATTGAATCATTTGTTCGACTGATTTTTTTTTTCAAAAAAAGAGAGATAAGGTTATCCAACATGGGATTGAAAAAAAGAGAGACAAACTTCAATTATGAATATGCATTCAAAGCACATTCAAAATTGTTATTTTATCGATGTTTTCTTTCAAAGAATGCGGTTATTCCGTTTAGGATAAATATTTAATGAATATCTTTACTTGATGTTAATGACATTGGCTTCAGAAATGTCAAATCAGTGTTTTCGTAATTTAACGGCAAGTGTTCTGTTTACAGTTACATAGAAATGTAAAGGGAAATATCAACTTTGGTATACAGATAGCTGGGTTGTTTAACTCTATGCAAAGTCTACAGGCGTCAGCAACACGCGATCTTTGTACATGAATGACATTTATTAAACTTCTTTTTCATTCACTTTTCATTTATATAGTTGTGGATATACAAAAAGTGAAAACATAACTTCCTGTTCTCTGAAACGAAAATTTAAAAAAAAATTGTTTAAGGCACACATCATGCCTCAGAAACGAAAAACAATATTCCATTCTTTAGAAAGGAAAAATATGAACTTTATAACCTTTAAAAATTGCTTCAAAGCATGTTACATGTTTTTCACCTGAAAAAAGTAGCACTGCATTTGATTTTTATTTTCTTAAGAGTTGCGAAATGTAAAAAGTAGTATTTTGACTTCCATCCGTATTATTGTACTAATTGGCAAAAGGCTACAGAAGCAAATGGTGGTTAAGATAATTGGCCAATTAGTAACGTTTTGAAAATATAACATAAGACAAAAAATAAAAAGCTTTTCGGAAATAAAAAGAAAAGCATTTCTGGGCTTCTGGTAATGGGCCTTAAAACTTGCTTTTCTTGTGGCATGATAAATTACAAAGTGTTGTTATTGTCAGCTATTGAGTACATCATGTGAGATTACAAGAAGTACCAGATAGAAATAAACCTTCCGCTTAAAAAGGATACTTGCAGAAAATACATAAGGTTCTTGTTCAAGTATTCAGTACTGATCCTTCATATTTGTATTATTATACTTTGTTTGGTTTGGTATGGTAATTCATTCACTTTAGGCTTACAACTACACATTCATGATTTACTGACGCCGTTATAAAAAAAACATCGGATATTGTAAGATGTAAATGATTGGCCCTAACCCTTCAACTCTGAGAATTATCAAAGTTTTTTTTCAATCCCCACTTCTTCTTTTTAAATTACATCTTCTACTTAAAAGGACTTGGTTTTTGAGAACCGTTTGCTTTTTTCGGTTGAAATGTTTTCTGTTTCAGTTCCTCTCTCGTTTAAAAAATAAAATAAAAATTACTAATATTCTTAAGTGAATCGCCCTTATGAGTGTAATAACCGATGATATCACACATACACTAATGATCAGATTCAACATGAACGCTTTGTTAAACGACATGATACTTTATATATATTCAATTAAGATATTTTGTTAACTGTAAAAAAGTGTAACATTTATGCGCTTGTTCCATCCAGGCAAATGTTGACTTTATTCTAATTGGCTTTCATTTACTTAATTATCACATTGCCTGTCTGATTTAGCCTTTGAAATGTCACGAATTGATTATTTTGTTAGGTAATATAAGACTGTAGTATTTATTCTACTCTTATTTACAGATTCTCAGAATACTAGTAATTATTCTCAACAGCCTTGTCTATTTGTCAAAATCAAGTCTATCAATTACGTAACATGTGAAATGATTAGTTTTGATTTATTTCACATTAACCATACGCTTAATTAGTATGGCACTGCCATGTTATTTGAAATAGGTAGTGTTAGAATGTGCTTGTCTATCATATGTTATCAACATTCCTCATTAATGAGGCAAATGGGGATGTTAAGAACATGTTAGCCGTTTTCTTCATTACTTAAATGTACTTTGAATGCTGATATTGTAACTATGACATACATGTGTAAGGGCCCGTCTACATCTATCCAAGTCTTGAATGCAAGTATCATATTCTCTTGTATTGGATAGTGTAGACACCCTACTTGAATGAGTTTTAAAGAGAAATTATGTGACATCCAACAAGATAATTCCTTGCAAGAAAGTTAGAACACGTTCTATTTTTCTACAAGTTTTGGCTGTCAAGACACTGATAACACCGGTTTGACACAAAACATGTGCCCCAAAGGTGTGAGAGTGTTGTTTATTTTATTATTTTCTGACTTTTTGTTGTTGATTCAGTGTACATGTCCTTTGAATTTCAGTTAATGATTACAATGTCTTGGTCAAAGGAACAAATCAATACGCTGATACACAGAAGAGCAAAAAAAAATAATAAATAAATACATTGTAAAAAAGTGAAAAAGAGCTGTTTTTCAAGTAGAGTCAAAATGGATTTAAAATGATCTTGTTCATTTATTGAATAACTTTCATCGAATAAAGAATTTGCATCAAAATAAATTTTTGTCACATTTTTTTCAATTTTAAAAAAGAATGAACGCATTTCATTTACTCCATTCTGTTTTAGCTAATTGCATCATTTTCCCGCTTTTTTCAAATATTTTACAGAAACATGATAGTCTTGCAAAGACAAAGGTATAAATCCTGGGCTATCTTAATGAGACATTTCAGTAAAAATTGTGCCTGAAAAAATTTTGAAAGGGCCATTTATTTAGCTTATCTAAATGTGACATGTAAGAAACTTGAATAGGTGTAGACACGGCCTTATACACATTTGATAAAAACTTTGCAAAGCATAAGAAATTGGCAAAGTCTGTTTTATTTGATATTGTTAGTAACAGTCCTTTTACTTTATAAGAATACCAACAATTATTTTTATAAGTACTCACCAATGCCAGCCAATTCTTCAAACAAATCATTACATTATCAACAAAATTAACATATACAAACACTTCTATGGACTGTGATCTCTACTATTTACCTGCTTGCTAAAGTCACACTTATGCCAGTGTATGCTACATTCAGTGAGCACTTAATGGTAAGTGCAACAATTGTTTATAAACAGTGTTGTAAAGCAGTTAATAAGGTCAGCAATGCTTCTGGGAAGATATGTAATCAGAGTACCTATATAGTATACTAATTTGAAATTGAGAAAATGAGAATCCCTAAAGAAAATCCAAAACAACAATATGGAAAATGTTGCAGGCTCGGTTTTGATTGAGTCTGTTCATGGACGGTACTGTCAAGTACAAACTACCCCGTCCACACCCGCTAGCACCGGCTAAAGCAGAATTCAACATTTAAACGTGAAAATGGTGAAATTTTGAATTTAGAAACATTCGAAATAGGTCCGAGTTAAGTCATAAAAAGGTTTTTCTGGTAAATGTAGCTTGCAATATTTCACGCACATGCATGAATATTGTTGTCAATTGGCATATGAAAAAGGAAAGAACAACAAAAGAAAGCTATTTATCACCTTTCAAAAAGATATTTATTTAAGTATTCCGATTATTATGAGTGACAAATGGGAGACAAATGCCCGCCTGTAAATATAGGGCATTGCTTTTTAATCACTAATTCAGTGTAGACTTGAACTCAACAAGATTTCTGGAATGCTTATCAGTACCGTTTAACTCACTCAACAACTAAAATCTAATATGGTATACGACTTTGGTTTAAAAATCCTTTTCTATAAGCAAACCACTCAAGATTGTTAAAAAGATTGTAAAGAGATAATTTATGTAGAGTTGTCGCCAGAACGTACTTTAGATATTATACTATTCTTCACATTTTAAAGATAAAATACATTTATTCTCCTAAAATGAGTTGATTACACTTAAGAAATAGACTAAACAATAGGGGTGCTTTTCTGATACTTTTAAACAAATACACAATACCAAGAATCCAAAAGATTTTATTGGCTTATCAACCTCTCTCGATAGTTTAGAGGAGAATGACGTAATAGTCTATGTTTTAATTGTAAACTATGCATCGGATGTTGCAATTAATGGTCTTCATTGTTTGTAAGTAATTCATCAAAATTTTCTTGTGTAAAACCTGATATGTGGCGTAGTTCAGATTGATTGCATATTCAAGGTAATGTTGCTGTTTTTGCAACCGCCCTAACAGAAAAAAATCGCTGTTTGAGATTTCTTTAACATGTTCTCTTTGTTAGTATTTTAATGAATAAATATATTATTTAAATACTGTTCTTTAAACATTTTCTCCTTTTTTTTCGAAACAGTTATTTTATGGGGTTTTTTTTACCATGGATTTCCTGTTAGTAAAGTCGTTATCTGGCATTAAGATATTGAACTTTGGTTGTTGAGACTTGTTCATCTAAATGAGTCATGAGTTGAAGTTTGTTTCCCCAGTGTGAGAAAATCCCAACTATCGGTGTACTTGTGGCAAGTTCAGTGGTTTCCATATTTTATTAAAATTGTCGTTATAAAAATATTCCAGATTAACTTGTCAAAGCAGGGCCCAATTTTGATAATCTTTTGACATCCGGGCACTTGAGAAGATAATCCCTGATCTACGGCTCCTGCTGGTTTAGATTGGGCCGACAGACAACGCGACCGGGAGTTATCCATGTTAGTCTTGTTCATGGGAGTTAATTTTGAATCTTGGGTTTGGATTAAAATGATAAATATGACACCACTTGAGGTAATAAATTCCCGCGGTCAGATGACATCAAATTGCAATACAAAAACATTTACTGTACTAAATTGATAAGATTGATCGGTTAACCCGGCCAGTTGTGTTTATGCATTAAAATATAAGATAAATTAAGAAAACAAAATTGTAAATATGATCCTATACCAACTGCTTATTGTAACATAATAATATGAGAAAGACTTCAATTTCTTGCAAAAGTGTGATGTTCTTGGATGATATAGTAATATATATCCCTACCAGTCTCAAATATATCCCTACCAGTCTCAAATATATCCCTACCAATCGTATTAGTATGACTTCTAAAAGCAACAGGGCAATCTGATATTATGGCATCAACAACGTTAAAGATGTTAGAATATGCCCTGCACGCATAAAAATACATAAAGATGGTGGTAACAAAATGCTCTTTGTCATGGAAGCTAATAATATTTATTTGATTTTAAATGAAAATTGTAATTAAAATTGTAAAATTGTAAAATTGCATTTCTAGACGAATCTATAATACTGTACATTTGCTAAAGACTATTTCCAATGGATACACTGAAAAACGTTTATCTTTGTCAAAAGTCTAGATATCTATGCATCATGCATTATTACCTTTCAAATGGACATACATTCTAAATGTTTTGTATGCATACTTCCTCAATTTATACCGTTTTCTTAAACGTTTGCTATGTAAGCAATTTGAGCCATTTTTCCACATAATTCTCATAGCTAAATGGTTTAAATATCTTTTTAAAATATTTTCTTATAATAAAACTATGCTAATTTATGAAAATGATATCATTTAATTTTCTTGTGTCAATATAAAAATTATGATAATATATTTTGTCTGCGGAGTATTGAGTACATTAAGAACATACTGGGTTACATCTTCATGTAATCATGCGTGAAAGAGGTTGAGACAGAGACATTGGTTCTGGTAGCAGTAAAGGCCCATTATGCCTCAGAAACGCTTTTATTGTTTATTTCCAAAAAGCATTCTACTTTTAATGTACTTGAATAGAATACAAAAAAAAGTTACTTATTGGCCATTTTCCTGAACGATCTTTTTCTTATGTTGCTTTTTAGAGTAAAAATACTTCTTGCTTACATTTTGCTATTTTAATAACAAATAAGCCTTGAGAGAAGTATAAGCTTTTGATATAATAAAAGTTAAGAGAATCAGCATGTTTATCGCACACTCTAATATCTACACAGATTATTGAAACTTGAATACAAAAAATATATAATATAATAATATTAATGGACAAACATGCTAATAGTGTACTATATTTACTACTGCTAGAGATAGATTAAGGTTATTTAAGGTGGAACAGAATATTAAATGTATATTTGGTTATAGACACAAGTATTAACGTTTATACGGAGGATATATCTGTTTAGAATGTTTATAATTATATACCTTATAGTTTATATCAATATATAATCTGCATTGGCTTTTATTTGTCATCAAAAAATATTTGCAATGATCGTGGATTTATTTTAAATTGAGTTGACATTGAGTATATTAATCGAATACAGTATGTAGGAGCGATGTGATTATTCCATTCGCTATACCCGTCTTTTGATTTGCGCAATTAATTCCTTATTGTAAATCACTGAAATGTGATATCATGGATATTTTGAAACTTCAAGGATTAGTTGAGTTTTCTAGAAATAAATGTTGAAAAACAGGAAAGAAACATCACGCATGTATTTTTTTATAGAACTCTCAGATTAATGGCTTCGCATGTTGGACACAGAATAATATGCTGAATAAAAACAACACATACTAATATGTGGATTTTTAGTTCTAAATTTTTATTGCAGATATCTGAAATTATAACATTAATGCGTTGTGATTGGGATTAAAGTTATAAACATACATAAGTTAACAAATGTCAATCTGTTATCCATTATGTGAGATGTATGGTTATATACGCTCAGGAACGCAGAGGTGACGGTGAATGAGTTTTATGATATGTGAGGTCAAAAAAACTAAATCTTCAACGAAAAAATTATACTGTTGTTCGCTTTAACACTCAAATAATATAGATTAAAGAACACATTGATATAGTTATGCAAGACATTAGTGTTAAAGCCTATATATTATGCACTTGAGGTTTTTAAAAAAAATCAACAGAACAACATTCTGATATATTATTTAATTGTTATTTTTGGGTGTGCCCTCATTGGTTCTCGCTGCTCTCGGTCCTTGTCTCTAGTAAGAAGTATTTTAACTTGCTCAAGTAGTGGTCACTATGATAAATTGTATTGATTAAATCACTCATATGGGTTGGTATGTGTAAAACCATGAACTTACAATTGTTATTGTTTCAATTTAATCTTTTTTCCTTTCATCAAAATGCTCACACGCTGAACAATTGAATTATCGAGCTAATTCGCTATTTAAAGACGATGGTAAGCAAATCTATAATTTTGGAATCGCTGGCAGTCTATATACTAACCTGCTTTAAAATGTAAAATTTATACACAATATTTTTAATTTGTAACATTTGTCTTGACAAATTGTCTTTAAACGATAGAGTGAATACTTATAGCTGATATGGGTATCTACTCAGTAATGAACAGCGGATTAGCTTCTTTTCAAACGGCATATAGTTGAACAAACGCGATCGCCAATTACGTAATTCTAATCGCGAGCCCGGTATTAAGACGACACTATGAGCATTCGAAAAGTGTTGTGCAGCGACTTGGCGAGCAAAAGCAGGGCTATTTACAGAGGCTTAGGATTGTGGTAGTTAATATTTGATATTGTAAAAATTGTATCAATAACAAAGTAAGTGTTTAATATGGTGTGTATGAGGATAGTGGTCTTGTTTTTGGGTAGTTTTGTGGCTATTTTGCTATTGTCTAAAATAATATAAGGTCTTTTCTTTCCATCTTTTTCCATGTAATCTATATTTAATTTCTAATTTATAAAAGTTGTGATTTGTATACACTCTATTTTATCAAAATATCTTGTTGTAGGGGTGTGATAGACCTCAAATACTCTCACTGGAAAACAACAATTATAGAATAATAGTTTTCAAGAGACAGAGATATACTTGTAATTTTGATTCAAGAACTAAGGTTATATTTGTAATAGTAAGGGCATTATTGACTTTAATACATTGTTATAATCGGGGAGTAGGAGATAAATGGCTGGTAGTCGATCACTCTCTTATTGTTCTAAAGTATCCTGGTGGATGTCTAGATTACAACACGTTTATAACATGCTGAGATTAAGAACTTGGCCAGTATAATGCCATAGAAATTAAGTATTCAAACATACAAGAAATGAAGGTTACTGGTGAGAGGCACATATGCATGTTTCTGGAGCAGCTTAGGACACATTCAACAATCTGTTGAGTATACACCTAGGATAGTGTATCTTGGGTAATGAAATCGGATACATTTGAAGTGAAAATTGAAAATGTGTCAGAGCACATCACCCTCGCACACCGAGGAGCTTTGTATAGTCGGTTTATCTTTATCAAACTCTTAAACTTCTTAACAAAGGTGCGGAAATTGCTAACACAAAATTAGACTAAGACATTTATAAGGCAACCTGGGCGAGACGCTTGGGCAGTTACGCTTGTACATGTTTTACGTTGTTATTCAGATTACGTCAATCTTGACACTTTGTCTGATATGGGTTAGGGAGGTATGATATATAGAAGAGTTCTATGCTTGAGTCAGATTACGTGAGGAAAGTTTTATTGAGATTATTCTTTTGGCATTTATTGTTTTTCTATTTTCTCATAGGAAAAAGATCACGTTCTATTTTGTTAAATCTTACTTTCGCAGATGAATTCACAGTCTCTGCAGTACACATGAACAAATACGAAAGTGGATTGCAGCAGAATTATTAAGATCGCATAAATATAAATAGAAATAGAGGACATAAATTGCACACGAGCTATCGACTACTACAAACTTTCGGTAAGCGAGTATTCAACATATGTTTAAAGCAGACTTAATACAGGTATTTAATAATAAACCTTAAGTAAATTATTCTTGTCGTATTTTCATAGGTATTATGAATATGAATACACAATTAAGTGTTATGAACGACAGTTTCTAATTAATTATATTATTCAGAGAATTAAGGCACTAACAATTCTAAAATTATAGTTTTTCACCCATCATTATAGAAAATTTATATATTTGGGAATATTAGGACACGCACGCTTCCCACTAGTCGCACGCTCACAAGCACATTAGAATATAGAGAGCTCATTATTGTAGTCTAAACAGACTTTCAGCAATTTAAGTATATTTTTGCCTTTCAGATAGTAGGAATAGATAAGGTTCGCGCTAAGGTTACACGTTTAAGAATGATATAATAAAGTGAGACAATATTAACAAAAATTTGCAAGAGTACGGTACATCTCAGAAAATGAGAAGTAATTAACTTGCAACAAACAGGAAACATTTGTGGTTCAATAAATAATTAAAATAAATTAAATCTAAACGTCATATAACAACCAAGCACGTAACTGCGAAACAAAAGAGTCTAATTGAAAGAAAGATTAATCAGATTTATTCTCATCAATACATAAATTTTTGCAGTTTCAAAAACGATTCATGATGAATCCAAATTAGATCACCAAATATTCAGTAATAGAAAGAGTTTATATGAGTTCAAGTAATAGTTAGCATAAAGTAAAAAGCGAAATCATGAGTTTCTGAGCACCAGAGAGATAACTTACACAGATCACAATGTGAATACGGTGAAGACAAAATACCAAGAGGCGCAAAATTAAGAAATATCATTGAACGTTCATATATGATGGCCATGAATTGTAGTCTCACTTAAACTCTGTCAATTAGCAAGTTAAGCTTCATACAGAGATGGAACGATTATGAAATTTTTGCGAATTAATTGTATACACCCGGACTTTGTTTTTAGTGTAGAGTCTAGTAATGCAGACATTTGTATACCCAAAGTAGAGCTGGTTATATAACTATTATCACCAATAAATCATGTAATATTGTGGCATGCAAATAGATACTTTAAGTTACAACAATGCGAGGATTAGTACAAGAATAGAAAACTGTTTACTATTTTGAAACCCGTGATTACTTTGTGTACAATTAGCTTTAGGTAGTACTATAGACTGATAGAATATTATTTACATTAGGAATCATATCATACGAATTAGAAAAGCGACTCACTATTATACACAGGCAATAAGTAGGCACTTTAATCTAAGTATCTAATTCAGTTACTGATTATAGAGTTTTACGAAATTAGAGTTGTCGCATCGCTTCAATAAAGAACGTTAGTTATTACGTTCTTCAGGATTAGTGTTGGGTGAGATTTGGCAAGCTGGATGAAGATCACTTCATGTTAAGATAGAATAATATACATTACAAGCATAGTGTCAACCAATACAATTAAAATCTAGGTATGGTAAGACATCCCATCTATAAGGATGACAATAAATAATATTGTTAAAATGTTCCATAACTTATAAATTATGGGTACCAATAGGCATAGCAGTCGATATTAATACAAATATTAACAGTTAAAGAGTTCAAATCTTGTCTCTTGACATGAATATATACACCTGCTTAAGGATGGAAATCTATAATAAACAATATCGATAGGGGTAAGGTATCAATTCAAGTGTTCTGTATTCAACATTAAATATATTGGACACATCCTACTGGGATACACAGATTAGTGGATTAAAAAAATTGATTAACTGTCTTAAAAATATCAACCTGGTGATATCTTAACTCTAATTTATGGTGATGGATCTGGACGAAGTACAATTGTACTAGCTTATTAAATTAACGCACGAGGAAATCAATAATCATCATTTAAATTATTCTTTTCTTAGCCTTTTTTGTAGAGTTTTATGATGAAAGGGCGCAAACTAGTAGCATTATACCAATACAATTTGGTGGGACTGCGTTAAGAGAACATAGAATGGAAGCCTACTCAAGATAAAGAATAATAAAAGTTCCGCATTCTTCTTTGTGTCAATAATGTTTATTAGCTAGAATTTATATTAGGTTTTCTACATAATAATGAATACTCATACCGCTTGCAACTTGCCAGTTCGCTGAGGATATTGGTGTTATATCTTCTACTGCCATGCAATGTTCTTAGATTATTTTATTCATTATAATATCTCTTAGATTGTTATATTCTCGGGCTCTAAATCCCACAGAAACTTCGGTTCCTTGCTGTTTGGTGTTTATCTTCTGGTGATATGATAGATATCTCGTAATGTTAATTCTATCGTACATCTTAATCAAAATAATAGTCAGTAACAGTGCGAAAACAGGGTCATAACTTCATTAATTGTCCAAGAGTTAAAATTAATTAAACTTAAGGAAAGTTACATGTTGTCGAAAATGCCAACAAAATGTGCCTTAATAAGGACAATACGTCTAACACTTTTATAGAATTAAACAACATTCCATATACACTGCTGCTGTCACAACATTCTCTGCTCAATATCTGGGCCACAAAAAAATTGGTAAGTAGGTTTTTCTAGGTCTATTTACGCATTTATTGAGAGGAGTTTAGTCTTGGATTAAGGGACAGAAAAAGCATTGGGCATAATAATTTTTAGAAACCTAACTGGTGTGGCATTCTCCATGATTGAAAAATATATAACGTGTTCTCTCTTAAATTAGTTGTTAATTAATTACATATTCAATTTACTAGGTGCGTCCATATTATTGGCAATACAACAAAGAATATTGCTGTTATTACTATGTATTTTTTACACTGATGAGCGTTGAGACGGGTCACGTTTAAGCGCTGAGCAGGCTAGCGGAGCGTAAAAGTATGTTTAAAGTTGTGGATCGGTGGAATAAGGCTTTACATGAATTATTGGCAAGTGGGAATTTAAATCGTTTTTATTTTATTACTAAGGAGTTGTAGGAGTCAAAAAATAACATATGGTATAAAAAAAAACGTAACGCAGGCTTAGTTTTAAGATCGGGGTCTAGATTCTTGAAAAGTGGATTAGAACTAACGGACGATACAAACACCTAATCTACTCGACAGTTAAATTAATTCTTATGTGTATATATTGAAACAAAATAAAAGTCATGGGACAGAAAGTGCTGAATAACTGGTATACGTCGTTATTAAAAGTTCATACTTATATATTAAAATAAAGGCACGCCTATAAATTCAAGATTTATTATTTTGAACTACACTAAAAATATAGATCAAACTGCGGGTCTGTTTTTGGAAAAAAGGAATACTAAACATTTGATAATATTAAATGAGTTATGCAGTATAGATAATACTTTTTGTAAAGTATGAAAAGGAAAACGGCATTTTTAAAATTTAATAAAAAAGACATAATGGAGTAACAGATAGGGTGATACATATTACTAAGTAGGCCAAATTTATCCTCTCGAAAATTTTTTTTATTCATTGGCCCAAAACTTAGAAAAATTAAAACCAGTATTAAAGATTTTTACACAGTAGACATATTTATGAGTGGTGTGCATCGCCAAGTACAGGCCTTGTAGGATGCCGGTACTTAGGGTGGTTGACAGATATGGGTTGTAGGTGAAAGTGGGTACCACGTGGGCCCGATGAGGTATAGGTTCAAATATAAAGCGAAAGGGAAACTTAAAATATAAAACATTTTAATTGAGTTGAATTTAGTTATTTGAGGTACCCAATTAAAATGTTTTTAATTATTAAATGTACTCATTTATAACTGGGTAGAGAGATGGGAAAAACGGCGGGAGAAATAATAGCAGAATAAGGTTAGGATTTGCCTGTACTGCTATAGTCTCGCTCGCTTACGCTGTGTGGATAGGCATTCGATGGTTGCAACACCGCGCAGGAGCGTAAAAAGTACAAAATTTATTGAATCGAATATATAAACAAGATTTTGACACAGTTTAGACCTGCAAACGGTACATTAAGAGAATTCTCCAATGTACTTGTATCACTGAACAGGCCAACGAAGGGGCAACCAGATAAAAATTGAAATCTATATGTCTCTGTTTCTCGAACCTCAGTGCATGATGACCTAGCCATGTCTCCTACACCGCCCCTCAATGAGCCTTCCATAGAGCTCATTCAAATTATGCAATCTTAAGGAGACAAGGCTGCGAGAAAGAGGCACTAAACAGCAACTTCAAAATACACAAACTATCTACGATATACTTATAACTACAATATACTAATAATACACATACGATTCTACGACAACGAACTACAGGACATGGCGTTCTAACAGACACAAAGTTGTGATCGGTCTAACCTTAATTGAGCCATTTACTTTTACCTTGCATGACCGCACAAGTCCATCACGTCCCTTACTTACATCAAGAACGAGGCCTAAAGGCCACTGACCCCGCAACGAAGGCTCGTTGCATACAAGTACAAGGTCGTTGACGGCCACGCTTCTCTGCTGTGTATACCATTTCTGCCTTACCTGTAAATTCGATAAATATTCCCGCGTCCATCTTTTCCAAAATAAATTTGCTAAATACTGTACCTGTCTCCACCAGCGCCTACAGTAGATATCATGCTTGTCGAACAGACCTGGTGGAAAGGACGCGTTTGTTCGCATTATCAGCAGTTTATTGGGTGATAAAGGCTCCGGATCCCTTGGATCACTACTTACCTGAGTGATTGGTTGATTATTGAGAATTTTTTCTATCTTTACCACCAAGGTTAACAGCGCTTCGTTGTTGAGAAGTTGTTCGCGAATGACAGATTTTAATGCTGTTTTGGCGGACCTTACAAGCCGTTCCCAGACGCCACCCATATGTGGTGCATATGGCGGATTGAAATGCCATTTGATTTTACGCTGCTGACAGAATTTCGTCAGTTGACCATTATTTCATAGCTTAATACTATTTTTTAATACCTTTTTACCTGACACGAAATTCGTTTCATTATTGCTGAAGATTTTTTTAGGATTGCCTTTACGGCCGATAAATTGTTGAAGTGCACAGATGAATGAATCAGTATCCAAGCTATGGGCAATTTTGATGTGCACTGCTTTCGTAGTTAAACAAGTAAATAAACAACCATACCTTTTTAAATGCCGTTTTTCGGATTTCACGGTCATTGGGCCAAAATAATTGACACCGACGTACGTGAATGGTGCTTTATTAGGCATAAGTTTCTTTTTTGGTAGTTGACCCATTTGCTGTGTTTTAGGACGATGGTTATTTTGTTTACATTCAAGACACCGGTTCAATACAGACTTTACCGCTCTGTGTTCTTGAACAATTTAGTATTTTTGCCTTATAAGAGAGAGGACATGTAGAGTACCCATGTGTGCATTCCTTTTGTGGAAGTTCCTTATTAAGACTTTGGTAACATGATGAGAGCTAGGAAGAATTATAGGATGTTTAGCGGCTTTGTTGATGAGCGAGTTTTGTAATCGCCCACCTACTCTTAATAAACCATTGGTATATACCGGATTTAATCTGACAAGTGAACTTGATTTAGATACATTACCTGCCTGTATGACACTTCTTATTTTGTTTTCATATATTTTTATTTGTAGTAGCTTGAAGACAGCGGATTTTGCTGCTTTAATTTTATTTATGGTAAGGTATTTTGATGCAGCATAAGATACCTTGTTACCGCGCAAGTATCTTTTTACAAGATAAGTTTTGAACCTAAGTAACCAGCCCACTGCTCGCTGAAGTTTGTGCCAGTTGGAATATTTGGTTAGTAAGTTATTGATTTCCTTACATTGCTTACCTTGTGATAGATTGACATTTACTTCCGGTTTCACATCGATATCACCATCAGAAACAGGAAGGTTCGTAACAATTTCTGGCCAACTAATTCGGTCCTTCAATATAAAGTTTGGGCCATTTAACCAGAATGACAGTTTATCCGTATCATAAGGATAAAATCCTCTAGAGGCAAGATCGGCAGGATTTAACTTTGACGGTACATACCTCCAATCCTTTGGCGTCGTAACATCATGTATATATGACAGTCTATTCGCCACAAACGTCTTAAAACGCTTCTTGACATTATTTATGTAGCCTAGTACGATCATAGAGTCTGTCCAGAAAATGGTGTCATGAATTTCTATGTCCAGTTCTTGAGTCACGAGTTGATACAACTTGACTGCCAGCACCGCTGCAGCCAACTCGAGCCTCGGTATGGACAGTGTCTTGATTGGAGCAAGCCTGGATTTCCCTATAATCAAACTACATTTGATGTTGCCAGATGCATCGTACACCTTTAAATATGCTGCTGAGCCGTACGCCTTTTCCGATGCATCGCTAAATATATGAAGCTCAGTCTTAGTAGAATGTCTATCTAACGCAATCGGTTCTAGACATCTCTCAATACTCACCTTTGACAATTCCGACAGACTGGCTAGCCAGTGGGACCAGCATTCTGCATCAGCTTCAGATATCTTTTCGTCCCAGCCTAATCTTTGTCTGCAAGCATTCTGTAATACTAATTTTGGTATCAGAGTAACAGGTGCGACCAATCCCAATGGGTCATATAACGAACTTGCTACAGACAATATACCTCTTCTTGTATAACCCTTGTCTTGCAAATTGACATCAAAAACGAAGCAGTCTCTTTCTACATACCATTGTAGCCCAAGTGTCTTCTCAAGCGCTGCATCTATTTCAATGTCAAGTCTGGTAGTAGATTCAGCCCTTTCCGTCTCGGGTATCGAACTTAATACATCTGGGCTATTAGAAACCCACTTGGTTAATCTAAATCCGCCTAAAGAGAGAATTTCCCTAAGTTCACGGGCAAGTTTAATACCTACCTTTTCGTCAGATACCGACTTCAAAAGATCATCGACGTAGAAATTACGTTCTATGGTACCGACGGTTTCATCACTGAATGCGTGAGAGTTATCTCTAGCTGTACGTTTCAGGCTAAATGCAGCACAGCTAGGTGACGAGGTAGCTCCGAATAGGTGCACGTTCATACAGTATTCTATCGGTTCTTTACTAATGTCCCCATTCGGCCACCATAGAAACCTCAGCGCATCTTTATCACTGTCTTTGACCTTTACCTGATGAAACATTGCCTCAATATCGGCCACTAAGGCTACAGGTTTCTGCCTAAAACGCATAAGTACCCCGACTATGCTATTCATATAATCGGGACCTTGCAGCAAGTTATCGTTCAAGGAAGTGCCCCTAAACTTTGCTGCACAATCGAAAACAATTCTTACCTTATTAGGTTTCTTTGGATTTATCACAGGGTGATGAGGAAGGTACCACACGCGCCTATCATCGTTTAGACCAGTCTCAAGTAACCGTTCAGCATAACCCTGTTCAATATAGCCTTCCATAGTGTTCTTGTAAAGGGTGTATAACTCCTCGTTTTTACCAAGTTTTCTCTTTAAATGATCGAATCGTTTGAGAGCCATTGATTTATTGTTTGGTAAATGAACACCCTTGTCCCGCCATGGGAGACCTAACTTGTAGTGACCATTTTCAAGAGTAATCGAATTTTCCATCAATGAGCGTGCACGGCGGTCTTCTTGCGACATGCCTACACCACTATCAAGTTTCATGTCCGGAAAATCGGTATTCCATAGTTTATCAATCTGGTCATGCACGCTCAGGCTTTGCTGAAAATTTACATTGACAGCCGTTTGCAGTGTACTCTTACCTGCGGGTCCTATAATGCTCCACCCCAAGAGCGATCGTATAGCATAAGGCTCGCCTCTTCTTCCTCGCCTTTCTTCCTCTACCCAGAAGGCTTCAGGTACATCACTACCTATCAATAGTTCAACTTGCCCTTCGCTTATCTGCGGTAAGTCAATACCATCTAAATGTCTCCACTTACTTACCTCTCTACGATCGGGCAATGAATCCAGAGATATGGGCATTTTACGCACTGACCATACTTTATTTAAATCTAAGGTTTCCCTTTTATCTAAAGAACTTACCTTAAACTGTACTTCTAAGCCCCTTTTCCTTTCAGTAGACTGATTTACTGTTGTAATAGTAAACTCACGGCGTATACCTACGGCTCCCAATTTCCTAACAAGCTCATCACTGCAGAGTGTTACGTCACTACCTTCGTCGAGCAAGGCGTACGTTTTCACCTGTTTGTTACCATTTTGTACTACTACAGGGACGATCCGTAAACTCACCCGATTACGTTTACTACCTAACTGTGAAACATTACAGCAATTACTCTGTCCATTATTATATTCAACATGCCTAATTTCATCATGCAACATAGTATGATGCTTCTCTTTGCAACCCGAAACTTCACAAAGACTATTTTTGCGACAGAATTTAGCAGAGTGTTTAAAGTTTAGACAGTTCTCGCACATTTTGTGCATTCTGACAACATTCAACTTTTCCTTAAGGTCAATCAATTTAAACTTCGGACAATCAATGAGTTTATGACCCTCTCTGCAGTATACACAAGATAAACACGCAGAGCGTTTCTGTGGTAGACCGTTACCTAGAAATTTATTGCTAGAGCTAGTGGATAGAGTTACAAATTTCTCGCGCGGGGGAGAGGTCATTTGAGGTTTCCTAACTTGAACAGATTTTGACTCATAATGCAGGTCATGGCCGTACATAGTATTTGCAACTGTGGCCCTCTCTTTTACAAAGGTAAGAAGATCATCAAATGATGGTTCGATTCCCTGCTCAATTAAGCGGCTTGCTCGCTCGACCCATTTCGACCTAATATTAAAAGGTAATCTGCGAACAATTTTTCTTAGATTTTCAGTGTTATTAAGATCCGACATGAACCCTACTTGTGATAAATTGATCTGACATTTTTCCATGTCAAGAGACAGATTCATGAGACCCTTAATGTCATTATTTCTTATACTGTTGCCATTGATTAATTTCTCTACATGTGATCTTGCAACTAAATGTGGCTTACCATACCTAGATTCTAAAATCGATTTCGCTCGTTCGAATCCCTCCTCGGTCGGCAACACAACACAATCCTCAATACTACGCTTAGCGTCACCTTGACAAAACTGAATTAGATAGCTTAGTTTTAACCTATTGTCATTTACCCTTGATTCTATATTTGTCTCAAAATTACAGATGAATTTACCATAATCCGACGGGTTTCCATTAAATGTAAACAGTTCAGGTTTTGGCAGGTTGAGACTCTCCTGCACACTAACGGTCATTGCTTTAAGTCCTTGGAAAAGTTCTGCATCACAAAAAGGTCTCTGTACAAGTGGCTCCGTCTCTGTAGCTAACTTCGTCTGTGCGAGTTGATCGACGTACTCCTGCACCTTTTCCTGTGAGCTTAATGCCTTTTCAGGCAAAACGGATTCTTGGACGCGTTCGCTCGGGCTCGAACCAGAGTCGCTTTCATCATCCAACTCGGACCTCGCTAACTGGTCTTGAGCTGATTGCAGTTCAAGTTCTCGCTGCAATTCTGTCTGTTGAATATTCAACTCTTGCATTTTTCTCTGCAGCTCGTGACGTTTTTTTGTCTGATCCAATTTTAGCTGTGCAAGTTGACGTCTTCTCTTCGAGGATGATCTTGAGATTTCTGTTAATCCGCTTCCTCCATTTTCACTCACTGAAGTTGCCGAACTATCTTTATTTGAAGCAATATATGCTTGAACTCGTACTAATAATGACTCCAATTCTGCCTTTGTGACGTCGCGTGAGCGTTTAATTTCATATCGTTCTTCAGGTGAGAATATTTCTAGATTGTCATGCTCATTTTCGAATTCCTTCCAGCACTCATTTATTTCTTCCCTTAAATCACGCACATATGAGATACTGTCTTTCTCATTCAAGCGTAAACTCATACCCTTCGAAAGTTTAGCAAGTCTTGATTTATATCCTTTTAATTTTGCTCTTTTTTCCGCAACGCTTGGATTCTCTGCCGAAGCCATATTCACTGAATAAGTTTTCAATAACTGGGGTCAACAATTCCAAGAAAGTGTTTAATAACTTTTCACTTTCTGGGATGACCTTCAATATCCTTCTCACTATGGAATTGATTAATGTTCAATAACTGTACGGGACTGCCCGTGCGCGGCGCAGCCGTAAAAGTCGTTTAAGTCGTTCGTGGGATAAGTAAAACTCTGCAGTGCAATATACTCGTTCTTATGTTTATTTGTAGACAACAATAATCCTACTAAACAGCTAGTTAAACGGTTATTTGAAACAATGATAACCGACTTACAATAACAATACATGAATTTCAGTAAATAACAATAAGCAAACAGAATTACTTCGATTATAACAATTTAAAGTTAATATGCCCTTAACATAAATTTTTTGAACTAAAAATAGTATATCTCTGTCTTTTGAAGAACTATTTAAATATTTTAAAGGTTACAAAAATGTAAATAGAAATGCATTTTATAAATTGAAATAATACAAGGAAAAATGTGAACTTACTGAACAATGCAATTTTTATCCCAAAACACTTAGAAAATTAAACATTAAATTTAACAATTTACATTTATGCGTGCTTTGCTCGCCAAGTCGCCCTTTCGAATGCGGTCTTGGTGCGCGATTTTAGGGGACGTGCCCGATGAGTATTGTTCCTAAAAATATACAATTTTGTAATTTTTGACCAATTAAAAATGTTAATTTTTATATTAGACGCGGTTCCAAAATTAGATTTGCCGCTTATGGATAGGGTTTAACGAGCATTTTTGATGAACGATATATAAACAAAATTTTGGCACATAGCAATTAAATCTGTCTTCTGACAGGCCAACGAAGGGGCAACCAAATAAAAATTAAAATTTATATGTTTCTGTTTTTTAAACCTCAGTGCATAATAACCTAGCCATGTCTCCTACAACATGTATTACTTATTTAAACCAAAGTTTTTTTCGTTGAAGATTTAGTTATATATATTAAACAGTACTCAAATCTCTTTCTAAACAGATACGTTACTATGATAAACAGATACGTTACCAGAAGTTATACAGTCCTCTACATTTTATTTTTAATACAAATTTTGCAAACCAAAAATATATCAACATATATTTATTCCAGGAAATAAAACAGTAAATCTCTAATGTTTCTTTCCTGTTTTTCAACATTTTATTTTCTAGAAAACTCAACTAATCCTTGAATTTCAAATTCCTGATTCACATTTTCAGTTTTCCAATAAAATCGAGATCAAAGCATCATTTATCGGCTACACGTACGTTATTCTGTAAATTTTTACATAAAACCATTTCAAAATTGAGCAAAATCGTCAATTAAGATTCAAACAATAAATATTGGTAACGTATCTGTTGGTAACGTATCTGTTGGTCAAAAAACTAAAATATATCAGATATACACACATGTTTGCCAAATATATTGAAATATTAAGTTTTGTAAAGCATATATTTGAATAATGCATAAATGCGATCCTACTTTTAAGTACTGGTAATAGTAAATGTTTCTCAGTGGGATATCATGGTAACGTATCTGTTTCACTTTAAAGTATAATCCAAATTGCCTCATCATTGCAAAGTCATTGTGGTTCTAGCATGTATATTGTCGTCAAAATTATTTTTGAATAATGAAATATGATAAAACTTGAGTTCAATAGCAAACTATTAATATGTTACAAGTTCATATTACTCTTACTCAGGTTTACCTGAAGTTTGGTAACGTATCTGTTCAATATATGAGGGACATGCATTTCAGCTGGTATTTTTTTTCAAATTCACTGTAGAAAACAATAAAAATCGCTCACTTAGACATTTAAACTAAAACTTAATGCTAAAGCAGTTTTTCTTCAACACATGTTTCAGGTGAAAATATGTAAAACCAACAGTAATATATGGGACCCAAGCCTGGGGACATTACATAATGGGTTATACAGCACCTTTCCATGATGATATTTTCGTATAAATCCAACAGACTAAGTCATTAATTTGAAATTTGAATGCTTTACATACATGACTATGTAATGAAGCAATAGAATGCCCAAAAAGTATTTTTCAACTGCAGTGCAACAAAATATAATCGAGGGACAAAATATTTTCTAATTTGCACGTTTAGTGGAGAATCAATGTATAACATGCATAATACGACTTTAACAGTTAAAATAAAATATGTATTTCTATTCAAATGTTTTCATCTACATTATATAATTGTTTATATATTAATACTTTCTGGACGGCAACCAATAGGCGCGTAACGGTCCACCATTAGTTCGCCCCCTTATCTTCAAAATCTGTTCAAATTTGATATGAAACAGGGGCGATAATCGACAACATAAACATAACAGCACATCTTCGGTGCATAAAATTGACAAATTTTCCGCTCAAATCTAACCATGATTAGTCCGCCCGTATGACAGGTGAAGAATTGACCTTGTAAACCTAAATACCTTTATCTCTGAAGATAACGTTCTACCAGTGTTGATATGCCATGCTTGCATTGCTGTGTCACTGGACAATACTACCATAACTAGGCTTGTTCACACTAAAAAACCAATATTCAATAAATTTTAAATTCTTAAATAAACAAAACGAAATGTTAAATAAAGTGACGGAAGGCTTTATAAGATATTATCAAGACTGTGTAACTTTTATATTATTTACGAGCTGTTCAAATACAAACTGTGTTTGCAAATACATGTACTTTGGTATGTTTTCCATAACATTGTATTGTTCAAATGATTTAGAAAAGTAAACACATAAAGTCTGCTCTCAGAGCAATTTCTTCAGTATATCATATTTTTTAACTGAAAGCAGCACTGAACATCTTAAAAGTTAAAGCCCGACAGGCACCTTTTGCTGGAATCGTGAATTGCTTTTGCTGCAATTATCATATGATATTACAGCGATATTTTGCTGTAATATCATTTGACTATTGTTGTCTGGCGGTGATGAAAAGCTTTCTCTCACTTCATCTGAGAGAATTATCATCTCATCCCTCGAGGTCAATTTTTCAAATGTATCGTGGATCAACGTTAAGTTCTGTTTCAAACGGTACACAAGAGCCTTGTGGATATAATTCAAGTCATTTTCTAAATAAAAATACTCCAATAAATATGGGCTGCATATTTCTCTTACCGTTTGTGCCGTTTGACGGTGGGGTTTACGTTTTTTCATAATTAACTCACTATTACATGATAAAGCAATTATTTCAACGCAAAAAGCAAAATCAAAAGGTCTATATTGTGTAAACACCATTAGGCTGGCCCATTCGAGACATATCATATGGCACAAAATATACTTATAATAACTGTCTTCTTCACTTTTTAAAACGGACATTGTTTTGACATGGTTTATCATTATTATTGGCAGAAGGTATTCACTGCATGGGTGAAAATATTTTTTATCAAAACATATTTTCTAAATCAAAACTCACCAGAGAACATTGTTGAGGTCATGATTTTAAGGACTATCGATCGGTGTATAGTTAAGTTAGCCCACGGTGGCGAGCTAGGAATTAAGATAGCAGTGTTGCAGCAACAAAGCGCCGTGGTGGGTATGACAAATATGTCATAACAAGACACTTCAACTCTTATCTATCACAAAATATCTACATATTGATTCTAGCTTTAGAGACGTTTTAAAATAAGAATAACATGCTTTAAAAATGGAAAGATACGAATACTCTTCATCGACTAGAGCACAGAAAACAAAGGTTAACATTGCAGAGTTTGGTTGATTGTATATGTTCATAAAATTAAATATATTAAAGAGTATCCCCTAGTATGCAGTATTCATTCTTCAACACTTAACGCATGTGGAACCAATGATGAGCAAGTAATGAGGAAGACGAGTGCTTTGGAGGCAAATATTGAAACACATGGGGTTTTTTTTTGGCTATCATGTTTGCTCTGGCTTTCACTTCGTGAAAATATTATAAAATGCTAGATATAAGAAGAATACATTTCAATCAATATTGCGATTCGATCGCTTAAACTAGTGGAATATGTTGTAGTTCATGTACAAATGTAAAGAAAGTGACTGAGAAACATTCTTGAAGCAAGAGGCAAGAAACTGATTTTACCAACTTTAAATGTCATGTAATTTAATAACTTTTTTTTTTCAACATGATCGTCAGTTTTGGATGCTCAGACACCCATAAAGGCCCGAAATTGTTACTAAGAATTATAAGCTTATTGTCTTACACTATTGATATATTTTTTAGATGTTTCAAATACATGCTTTATAATTCATACTGTCACATATTGTCATTTAATTATCTTTTTGTCTATATTGAATCATAAAACACAATTACCTACACTTATGTGGTTGATGCGTTGTTACGCGGAGCATTTAGCACGAAATTCTCGTGTAATAACTGTTCTGTATGATTACTGATGAGTACGATTTAATAGCACGTAAATCATTTCCTTCCCGCTGAGTTTCAGAAGGAGATTTGACTCAACCAGAAACAGAAGGCATATAAAACACACATTAGATAAATTATAAATCCATTGCTAAAACATGATAAAAGACAAAGTAAATAAATATGGAGGTCTGGTTTTACATACTTTATGTTTTGTTCTAACATTACCCGTGGATAAGTCGTTCATATGTAAGATTAAAATAATTGAAAAGAAATCATAAACTTTTATGGCGAACTGTCGGTTCGCTGCCATTTTTATTGCATCAAAGAAACGATACCTTTGTTTTAAACGTAAGAGGGTATCTCTTTGTGTATATGGAAAATGTTCTAGATACTCTGGTACGCGTCAATGTATGGTTTATACGAATGTATAATGTCTAGAAATAGTTGAATTAAGCAGATTTTTCCAGTTACGATTCCATTTAGTTCTCAGAAGAACGTTATTTTATTGAGAACATAATGATTATGACCAGATAGAGATACTTTGGAAATACTTCCGAAATCAAGGTATCTCTATGTTAGTCTCCTATTCATAGCATGCAATCAATTAACTATATCGTAAGTCTGGTGTCAAAGATATCTTGGTTCGTAATACATTATAAAAATACGAATTAATGTGTTGAATTTTCATTGGCTCTGTATATATCTTCGTATTATACCATGCAACATTTCCTACAAAGTAGTACGATTAGAATGGTGAGAATCTGTCGCTTCTTTTCTAATTCATCAAACAGTCATATTTTCAAGAATGTTGTCAGTCATTTGACATGGATTTGACAATTTGTACAAATGTAAATAAACACATTGACTTAGAAATTTGTTAATTGGGGAAGATACACTTAAACAAGCTGTTTAAAATACTATTATATCACTTGACATACTTACTAAAAGCGCTTCCAAACATTCACAATGATTTAAAATGATAACATTTGAACATTAGGAAAGATCATAATGACAATGTTCCAAGATGAAAAGAAAATTAATATGAAACAGCACATTCATTATTGGAAAGGCTTGCATTTAGTACTAGGAACTAAATACTATAGGTATTTGCCTTCTTATTTAAATAAATGTTCATGCAACAAGCTACAACTTCTTTAGCATGCCCCTTCTTACACTAGCAACCCGCGTAATTTGTCATGAACATAAACACAAATCATCTGTGTTTTATTTAAAATGAGCAACAAGAAAATTATTAAAGTCATAATAATTAATTGATTATGTACGTTCATTATCAGCTTACATAAATTTTCCATTTAGACTAATTTTGTAACCTATTTTTCCCAATTATACTACTATGACTTCATAGAGACCAATTTCTGCAAAGGGCGTGGCTAACTTTTTTAGAGTAATATGTTCTCTAACAGGAATCCACTAGTTGAAAAAATAAAATCTGCAACAGACTCTCTTTAATAGAGCCTTTAGGTTTGCGGCAAGTTCTTTCCATGAAATCACCTTTATTTATAATTATTTTACAAGGTTATCAATTTCAGTGAATGTATAAATAATTTGAAATTGATATGTATGAAATTGGCAAAGAAATATACATGCTAATAATTTAACACAAATAAAACAGAGTAAGACACTATGCAGCGAATATATAATTGCCTCTTCATTATTATCTAAAATATGAAAAACAAGATGATCAAGGAAGGGCAGCACTCAATGAACGCATCCCCAAACAAAAAGCCAGCAACACGGGACCACCAGCAAGGAGCCCAGCAGGACACCGAACAGGGCAAGGCATACAGGCAAACCACGAACGGGATGTCATTATAAATTATTCAAAATAAAAACTTATAGAATTGATTTGATATAGCATTCAATAGATTTATTGTTTATATATCATTAATATATGTCTTCTCATGAAGCCTGTTAGTACATAGAATTTTATACTTGTATATAAGTTATTTAATATGATTTCTATAGATTTGCATATAGATATCATTACTTAAGAACTTTTCTATTTCATATACATTGACGACAATTTTATTTTAAAATCATCATTCTATCCAACTAGGTAATGGAAGGTTGGTGTTTTTCAACTCGGGTTCCGATAGTGCTTGAAATAATGCACGAGATGTTCGAACAGTAAAAAATGTTACAATTCGTGATATGATCATTACATTATCGGTGTTAGTTAAAAATAAGAACAACGAAAATTATACAAGTAAAAACTAAGTACTGATGAGTTTCATTCAGGTGACAATATCATTGGTCGTTTGAAAGGTAGTAGAAATATTGAACTCTGTGCAATCAGAAAACAGTGTGTACTTATTCAGAAAACAGTGTGTACTTATAGTTTGTTTGCGATTTTGTAAATATCTACAAATATAATATCCCATATATTTAAATCAATATTTCACATAAAGCTGGACTGGTCCATAAACACAAATATAACCGGATAATTGTAAAGCAATACTACTCATTTTCTTTTGACATTTTTGGTATTGTCATTTTTTTTACGGAAATTAAAGCGTTAGTTGTTAAAACTATTTGAAGTTTTGTCGTGTTTTACATTAAAAAACGAAAGAGAAAATATCGCCATACCATTTTATTGCATAGACCATGAGGAAATGGCGAACTTGTTTAATACGTAACTGTATGTTCCAGAGTGAAGGGAAATGTAATTAACAAAAATATAAACATCCCAAAAATAAAACATATCTTCCTTTGCATATGTTGTGCTTTTAAACAAATAAAAAGACCACACTGGTTGTTAATTACAAAGGAATTTTGATTCATGATTCATATACTATTAATTTTGATGAACTTTCAGAGGGCATACTTGAACTGAAAGTTCAGCCAGTCAGTATTGGTAATATATTCGTCAATATGTGGTAACCGAACGACAAAAGTTAATGAGAGCAATCTCCGTGGAGCTCTTAGAACATCAACATTTTTTCAGAAATTTACATACGGTATATCAAAATATACTGCAGTTTTATGGTTTAACCATATGACCAGAGAGCGTTTAAAGTATTTTAACACCTGAAAAATTTACCTTCAATATAATATGTCAATAGTTCAACTCGTTGGCAGGTTTATTTTGCTTTTATTTTATTACAAAATTAAAAGTAATCGCGTAAGCATTGACATAAATCTTTCAGCATATCATTTTTTCCCGTTACTCAGTTTATGATAAAGTTGGCAATAAACATATATATGTCAAATACCAAAGTATCTGGAACGTAGTGTGAAATTTTAAAAGACTCTTAAAAAGGGTCTTGTGTGTAGAAATTGTTTAAATTGTAAAACTTAAATTGGTTATTTGATATAATATATTCTATATTACCGACATTAAAAAAATTCAAAATTTCACTAAAATTCGGAATGGTGCATGCTAGAATTATTTAAAAACATGTTTTAGTATATTTACCAAACATGGTAAACATGGAAACATTGGAAACATGGATAGGTAGCTAACTGCTAGGCATAACTCCTAAATGATTGCGATATAGATATCGATACAGATTCTGACATAAGTTTCAGACTCAAAAATAAATTATTCTTTTTTTGTCTTTTCTGTTATTTGCATATTTCTTTAAAATTATGGGAACAGTACATACTAGCAATACAATAAAGGCGATTTTCAAACATAAATTGTAACTGCATTGTTACATTTTTATACAATTTGTTACCTTGATTAGCAACGACATACAGGAATTAATTATAGATATACTGTGTTCTTCTCTAAGATAACAAAGCTCTCTTCAGCCTTGTTGAATCCTTCAAATTAAGCCATACTTTTAGGTTTTATATAACTTGCCAATATGACTTTAATAAATGACATTGTTCAGAAGATGTCGCATTCTAACTTCGCCCTTAGGCCTAACTAGATATTCTCTTATCCTTAACATTAATTTATTATTAAAACATTTTGTTTGATGAATAGTGTACAGCTTGAGTAGGACACGGAGATGTTCATTAGCTAAGGAAGGGAAGTTAGGGTGTTTGAAATAACAAAATCCACGTTCGTACAAAAATGTGACAAATTTTGACAACTTAATCTTGCCTCTTTTTGTCTTCTCTGTTCGAAATTAGCTTTGTGTGAGATAAAGCTAGAAAATTTGATTCGGTGTAACATATTTACATCGCTACACTAGAATGGAACGTCATATTCAAATGAGGTCACGTGACTTACATTTGTTGGGCCGAGTTAACTTTATTTAGAAGAAGAAACATATTTGATGAAGGCTATTTTTCGGGAATATAATAACTGTTTATTGGAGAATACTTTCGGATACATTGAATATTTGCACATATCTGATATATAATGTTTAAATGAAATATCATTTTTGCTAAAGGAGCTCATACATAAAAAAACGTGCATATATTTTACGTGATAATATGGATTTTAATAACTTGACATTATGAGCATATTAAAATGAAACCTTCTGAACGATAAGGAACTATTTTCAGCAGATATATTTAACAAAAATGAGAAAACTATAGTCATTTCGATAAGAAATAGTTTGGATTATCTCTTAAAGAGGTGAGTATAATGGGTTTATTTAGAAATTCCCTCACTTAATAGCAGCAGTCTCTCCTGGATATCTGATTGTATGCTATAATACATTAGCTTTATGCATTTTTTGTACAAATTGTGCTAAAAACAGTCTTGACAAAAACTTCTTGAAAATGATTGTAGAATAAATCGAGATTTGATAAATGTACTCAATCTATAAAATGATACTGAAACATTGCAATCATGATATTAAACAATATAAAAAGGAAAAATCAAATTTCATCACGTATTTTCTATAAGGCGAATAATGAAAACGCATTATTGTTGTTTGTCGGTGTTAGAAAGCAAACTGTGCAAAAGCAGAAATTCTAAATTTTTAAACATCAGATTTGAATAAATGTTATTTCTTCTATAAACAAAGATGCAGTTATTCCGAAAGAAAACTTTTAAAAAAAAGTCGTCAGTTCTTGGTAACTTGGGGAAAGAGAATGTATGTTGAAATTGCAAAAAAAGCTCACACATCACTGTTGTTCCTACAATTGTTTTAATCGTTCTTATTTCGTCCTTTAGTATGTGTTTTATATTCACAAATTAGGACACTGCAAGCACAAGTGTGGTAATTAGTTCAAATGAGTGTGTAAAACATCATTCAACTCTCGTTGTTATGCGGGAAATACAAGTCATTGATGTATAAATACGTGATTACATTCTTTTATGGTTATAAATGTAAGATGTTTTTGTTAAATCTGTTAACTGTGTTTTCATCTGTCGAATTCATATTCACGAAGTTGCTAGGCCTGTGCTTGGTGTATTTGTTCGGGTGTTTACTTTGTGATACTTAAGCATTATTATTGTACTTATTGCTATTTTTGTTGGTGTTGTTATTGTGTTGGTGTAGGTGTAGGTATTTACGATATCAAGCGATCATTTCACATGTCCATACGACGTAATAATTCGATTTTAGAAAGGAAAAAATGATGATATAACACGTTTGTTAAAATGTTATAATCGACGCTCAAAACATTTATTGTTCAAAGAAACATGTGACATTTTATTGGTAATTTTAAAATTGATTTAGGAGATGCGCAAATTACATATGAATTATCATCCATTAGATTTAATTACTATCATTATGATATATGTTAGTTTTCAAATATTCAAATTTATACCTGTACATCATATCATTGCTTGTAGAATGACATAGTGTTTTTTATCATGTCAAAGAATGCAAATAAATTATGATTAAAGAATGCATTAACGCAAAACCAAAGCATGCTGAAATACTCAAATAGAGATGTCCTCTGACATAAATATGATACTTAAAGTTTGTAATATATATTCATTAAGCATTTAAACAAATTTCCAATCAAGTATAGGATCGTTGTAGAAATCATTGCAAGGTTTTTTTACATTCTCGGTTTACACATGTATAAAAGAAATTTGATTATAATATTCACCAGCATGATAAAAGATGAAATACCATATTCACAAAAGACATTTTATCATTCACTTAAATATAAATCTGAAGACCGTTCTGATATTTTGACACCTTGTTCTTTTTACAATCCAATGGTCCTAAACATCATTTTTACTCTCAATGTAAGGTTGGCCTCATCAACAGGGTTATATGTAACATCATGATACTTATATACGTGTATATGATAAGTATATTATTTTCTAAGGTGATTGTATATGTCCAATTAGCTGGGTGTTCTTCTGCGTTCTATAGCTAACCAGGAAAATATATTGCCTGAATACATGTTACAGTCGTTTTTTCCGTCTGAATTACAAATAAATGACTTGTCAAGCTTTCCAAGATAAAAGTGTGCAGTTAATCAACCAGCAGTATAGAGCTTGCATGGTCAGAATTCATGGATGCGCAGGCTGGCATGGCTCTACACTGGTGGTAAAAGCTAATCACTTTTGTTTGCAACGGGATAAAGTTTAATGATTTATTTCACCTATATAACTGATAATTGTATTATTAATACTATTCATATACCATATGATGTTATGAAACTCGCGTAAATTTGCCTTCGTGCAACTGAATATAGAACTGTTCATTGTTTTGGTTTTATTATTTTAGTGGGGAGAGATTTTTGTTATTTAAATACTGTTGTTATTGTAATTGTAATTAGGAAGTCAAGAAACGTTAAGCCGATCAGATTTGGGAAATTGTGTGTGGTCATTATGCACACAATGTGCTGGCTTTTTGGATACTTTATATACGTTTTGCGTCATTGCGCGTACATCTGAGGGACCTAATTAAGACAAATAACATATATGTTTACTTCATTTAAATAAAATCAAACATAATGCTTTTCTCTGTGTTATTTATATCCATCAAATGATGAATGTTGTAATTTTCTAGCCAAATATAGGACGAAAGGTTGTCAGTTTGTAATATATAATATTCATTTATGAATATGAATTTTTGTGAATTGTGTGAAGTTAATGTGATAAAAATATAAAACAAAAACTTGCATCAATTAATCATATCATTAATAACGTAGAAGTATGATTTTGTCGATTTGATTATGCACATTTTTGGGGAGAAAAAGTATTCTTATACTTATGTTTAATTCTAATCTTACGCCATACTCCATTTCAAAAGTGTATAATATAAAAGTTGTATAGAACAAACTACTATTTTAGAAAAAAATCAACACGTTCGGAGCACACCAGAATGGTACACAGGATTGATTGAATCGAATACTTGAAAAGTTAACTTTATATATCAAGAATTTAAGTTCTTATCAAATTTCAGAGAAACTGATTCATAGCAAAATACTTCTCTTTTAAAGTTTATTGTATTCAAGTTTAAAATATATAAAAAGTGTTTTTATGTAGTAACCAGTCAAGTGAATATTATATTATCAAATGTGGCACAAAAAACCCAGAATTTTCTCATCTTGCTATGGAAAAGGAGCTGAAATAAACGGTATTTAACTTTAAATCTGAATTAGTCCAGCAACTTGTGTGTGCCTAAAATGTCTTAATAGTTACTTCCAGTACCTGTAGACATATTTTTCGCTTCTCAAAATCATATTTTTGCAAAATCAAATCCAGTAATTAAAATTAGGCATGTTTTTAATCTGTGGCATTGACTATTGATTTCCGTTACCTAAGCACTATGATTGAACCATAAATTCAAACAGTTCAAGGCAAGTTGTTTTAGTGTGTGGTGTCTACGAAACAGTTGGACATAGTTATGATATTTTAGAACCATGTCTGGCATTCATGAAAGGTTTCGTTTATTTTCTAAAAATATGATGTCGGTTCCCCTGTTTGATATAACTTGATTTTTTATATGCTAGCTTGCTTAATGACTCAAGAAAAAAAATATATTCAAGAATTTATTAATTGTGAACTGTTGTACTTATCAGCCCTACAAACATATTTTATACACCTAAATAATTGTACTGTCTTTGGTCAAGTCTAAATGTGTTGATATTTATATTAAACAATGAGAAATGGTATTCTAGTACCAAAACTATGTTATAAATGTAAACATTTCGGAAGTCTTTGATAAACAAAAGCTCTCTCCAAATAAACATACATTTAATGATGTAAGAATGGATTCAACACTTAGTAGATGTCCATTTATATATTTGTACATTTCTTTGATCATTAGTGTGTACATATACTGCATGTATAAATTACCTTTGATGTTTGCCGACAAAATTAATGATATGGCCGAAGCGGTCACCGACGACTTTGAAGAAGGTAAATGCTAAAAAGGTCCGTGATTGAAATATATTAAACAATTGGCGTCTCTTGCTCGTCCCTTTATTGAATATATCCAGAATTAATTTTATGAATTACATTTAACAGACGTTTATAATAGTGATGTTTGAGAAGAAAGTAAACAACTGCCTGTTAAATAAGTCCGGTACTTTATAACTGTGTCGCACTCAGAACTACTTAAATCTCCATAGCCCTCCTGGCGGCATTTCCGGGTCAACTCTTTACGTATAAAATAAAAATAAAAAACACCCTAACATAATACCATCTCCCTAACAAATGCAGTTCTCTAATTTGTTCCTAAATAACCAAAGGCAAATATTTGTTATATTAACAAACAAGAAATATTGAATTTACGAACATAACACCGTGTACAATGTGCTACTCATTCCATCTTGCGTGCATGCACGTGTTAATATAATAATATTACATGCGCAAACATGCGCGGTTGGTCTGGAAAAATATTTATACACATTATTTATTTTTTTAAGACCATAGGTAACTAGAATTGATCGAATGCTCGATTCATGTTGAGAAATAATTGACTGGCAAATTAATGCGTTTAACACGTTAACAAAGTTTAAGAAGTTCCTGAAAATATCACAACATAATGTATGGATCTTTTCTATTTACCGTTTTGAAAGATTAATATATCTAAGTTTTAAACTTCTCTTGATTATGGTCAAGACAATCGTGTTTCTTCAGTAAATAAAATCACTTTAAGGAAATAAAACTTAAAATCGAGTAAATTATCTGAGCTCATAAACGTCTATGCTTACATTCATTTCGATGTCTCCATTCAATAAAGACTATGTTTATTACCCGTTTAACACCATCTTACTTCCATAAAACTCCTACGGTTGACAATCTCTTACAAATAACCCTTAAAGTGATAATAAAGAGGACACGCGACACCATAGATACTCGCATTTATTTACGAGCGTTTCAATGGTGAAGTCTGTGAAAGGGAGATAAACCGAGGCCGGTGATTTATGGCGTGCTAAGCTGATATTTTTATGGTTTCCGAAATATTTATCTGCGGTTACGTAATGATGTTGTTTTTCAATTGATGTTATATATAATGAAGAGATACAGACTGTTTGAGTTAACGAGTCAAATAATTAATTTATTCAATTTCATTAAACTAATACAATCAGCTGTATGTTTTGATAAATTAGAAATACCATAATATAAATGTTTTTCCTTTCTGAAAAACATTTTCTTTTAGTATAAGACATAAGGCAATCTAGAGCTGATTAACTTTCCAATTTAATTCCGAACCAGCAATGCCCCATCTTAAAGGTCGATGTTTTACAAAGTATTTTCTTTATTTTTGTTTAATTTTATAAATCAGTATTCTTCTACAATTCAGTTGTTCTTATCTTGTGATCTAATCAGGTTATGTGTTATGTTTGTGTTAATTCTATTACAACAACTAGCCTTAAAATGAATAACAGTCAAACGACCAGAAAATTGCGGTTAGTTGCCTTCCCGTTTTCATATTTACTGTGCAATTTTATGAATAGCCCCAATTTGAATTTAAATATTTGCATACTTATTTTCTAACAATTCCGTCAGCTAAGCAAATAAATAATCATGATAAAGAAATAGAAAAATAAAAGTCACTGACTATTTTTAAAAGGTGATTTTGTGAAAGGTTGAAAAATACAAGGAATCAATGCGTAAAAGTAACTGCCCAATGTGTGGTAGAATGCTAAACGTTTGTTTAGTTTATATATACTCGTACATATTTATTATTGGGCTTTTCTTTCATTTATTGGTCTAACTGTGTTAAGCTTTAAATTGCTTTTAACGAAATGTGTTTAAGCAGTTTAAACAATGCAAGAAAAAAGCAAACTCATTCCATATAGTTATCGGACACTGCCATGCTTTAACATCTGACAACTCTAAGGTCTTCCATCAAAACACACGCTTAAACCCGTAAAGAAATGAACGACATATAAAGTAGTACTAATTTATACCGGTTGTCATAAAATAAATCCGTAATGAAATTTTCGTGTTCCCGATAAGCCAAGTGTTTGTTTTGGAGTACATATTTTTGTGACGCGACCCAGTTTTGTCCTCATATCTCGTCGAGTGTTCAAATATCATTATATAGAGTCGCTTAAAGTGTGCAAACCTTGGCTAAAGTTTAAACCAGCACTCGAGATAAATAAAAATTAAATACACATTTCTTGCATAATGCTGTTTACTTTTCTAATGGGTTACAATGAGCATTGAATGAAAAACGATCTTGAAGTGCATCTGAATAGGAGTGTTTAATAAATCTCACTTAATTATTGGCAAATAGTCCATTAAGTCTTTATAACAAACATGCAATGTCATATGCAGAAGTGTCACACCTGAAGAAATAAATGGAGATTATTACAATAGTTATGTGCTGATTTTTATGGACTTGTCATTTAGCGCTGCTCCTGGTTGAGCTGCAAGTAAGAGTCTTTTTTTATTTGATTTTGACTTAGAAATTTTGTCTCTGTTATTGCCAATGTTTGTTTACCTGTTGTTGAATTGAATTTAAAAATATTACATAGACAGTTTCGGACAATAGTAATGACCTGTATTTCTAAAGTTGTATTAATAATTTTCGATACAGTTAGTTCCCGTTAGATATTTTTATAGTGATCAGAGACTTTCTGTTACAATCATGATAACTAAACTATGTTTATATGTAGTTATTTATTTACGATTTTGAATTACCAGTAGCGGTTAAATTTCCTTCTTTTACGATAGTGCATTCACAATCATCTTACACGATAATCGCATTAATGTCATTCTTCATTCTTTGTTTTGGAAAATTGTATTTTCTTGTTTTACTTCATATTATTTTTTATCGAAATTGATGACCAAAAAAAAAATCATGTAAAACAGGAACATTTTTTGATATGTTAATGTGTTGTTTCAATGTGTTATCACGCTATTCTTTCTTCAGTAATCGCTTCCAGGAGTGTAAAACTATTAATTTACAATTTCGTTTGTTTTTTAAATATTTACCAGAGTGTTACCGTCAGTATCAGCGGCGTCTGGTAAGATAGTATTAACTGGTACAAAAGTAATACCATCATCTTGATCCCGCCTATCTCTCTCCTGTCTTTTATTTCTCCCAGTGTTATGCCCAATATCAAACCATTCTCAAAGGGTGATGATACATGTTTCCTAATTTCAAACAGCTCCCATAAATGTCGGCTTTGATCAGAAGAATCATGGTTTATATCATTTCATATGACTTTTTCAAATTTGTTGAAAAATGTCGATGCACCGTGACACATTATTTACAAATGTATATATAAAAGCTTTTTACTTAATCTTGAAAAGTAAATGATTTTACACATAAAACTGCATTTTGATACTTCAACATCGGCATGAATTCGCACCAGTTAAATTGAAATGAGATAGAAATTGTTAATAAAACATACGCTTTTGGCTTTTTGTTACTCTTTCTTAGATAATGTTGATAAAAAAAACAACATCATATCTCAAAACAAGCATAATAGCTGCCGAAACCGACAATAAAAATGACATCTGAAAATAAACATTATCAAAGTTTTGCAATTTTACTACATAAGAAAAAATAAAATGCTAGCATGTTGAAGGTGTGAGAGGATGAAGTAAATAAACCTCAGATATAAAACAACTTTGGTTTACTTTTTATGCAATTTTTTCCATTTATACCGTCAATTTGATTAAAATAGTGTTCGCAAAAAAAGAATGTCCGTGAACTCTTGAAAGGGTGCCTTGTCAATTTCATTCGCTATATGCTTATTAAATTTGAATATATCATTTTATTTTTCGACTGTTATATGGAAGTTATTTCGTCATGTAAAAGACTACCATGGTTATTCTTGTAATTTATTTTGATGTAAACAAATTTGGTGTGACCTTTTCATTGATATGCAATTTTAATATAATTTTAATTTTTGGATATCATTTTTATCTGTGAAAAATAACGTTGTATTTTAACAATGTTGCTATGCATATCGGTAGGTTATGTTCACAAATTTTTGATTGTGAACTTATTTTTGTTTTACTGTTTCATTGTGAGCTGTTTGTTAGTCGGTAAAAGCTTTTAAGTGATTCATATAAGTTTTATCAATAAGCTTGTTTGCAAACACGGTTTTTGTTTTAATATTATGTTTGATCTTGTACGTTTAGGTTAAATCATTTCTTTTTAGAAAGAATATGAACTGTATTAAAAAAAATTTTAATTTGTTAAATTTCATAATGATTAATTATCTGAAAATATAATTATCTTATGTTATCTTGTATCACTACTATTCAATCACGTTCCTTTGGTTTGTATTTTTATTTATTTATGTTACAGTAAATGTAAATATTGACAAACCATTACCCTTGTCATATCTTACATTGAAGTTTCTGTGATGTTTTATTTTGTAATCATAATGTGTTTTATTTTTCCTATCGCACTATTCGTGATCTTGGGAACATGGAGACATTGACAAACTTCAAACTATCATAGTTCATATTACAAACAAATCATACACGTGCTGTTATGTTAGTCGTGCCTATTGTCATGGTAATTCGTGCGGTTGCTCTTCATCATTCTTATTCATATTATACATTATATGTGAATAGAATGATTCTATAAGACGACTGTGAATGCGGCTGAATCTTTTATGTTGATATTTCAAATGGGATGTTTATCAAGTTTTTGATTTGATTTATTTGACTTGTGCCCGATAAGGAAATGTTTTGGGTGTAATATTTAAATTATTCTGCTTAATTACTAGATTTTAATTATTGATATTCTCATGGAAAAAGTCTCTGATGCAAGAAATCGAATAAAACTGCACCCCTTATCGGCTAATTTACAAAAACGCCTACAAACAAATGGGCCTTCATTGTGTAACTAGGGCAAAAACAACATAATTTGCAAGTCGTGAGATAATTTTATAGACCTTGCAATGTGTAACAAGAAGGGGCAAACTATCTGGTAACGCGTCTGTTTGTATTGATGCTGCTGTTGTTTTGGAGGTTATTGTAATTGTTGTTTTGAGTACGTGTTTTTTTTATATTTTGGGGAGTCCGTCTTATTGTTATACATTTGCCCGATACTAAAATAAACAACGAAAGCGTGCATTTCTATATTGGTATGATACCTTCTATAAGTTCTTTGAGAACTGCACCGTATTCTATTAACAAATATTTATAAGCTTTGATTTAGCTTTAAATTGAACATAAATTTAGAAAAAAATAGATTTTTTTTTCAACAAATAATTATTTTAAGTTGTTTAACATTAATGAAAAAGCACATTTCATAAGAAAACTAGCTTTTGGAGTTTTATTTAAAAAGAAAAGTAAACTTTCGTAGGCGGAAAAAGTTGCATCTGAAAAACATAGCTGATAAAAGGTGATTCTATAAAGCAATAAATGTATACTAGATGTCTTTTGATCAAAGAAGTTTAATGCTACGTCACTTGATTAAAATAAATAATCTCTCCTGTGTATGAAACAGAACACGTAGGTCTATTAGCGTAACTTATGTGTTTATCACTCCTGTCTTTTCAAACACTCAAATCGTTGACAGATTCTTCAAGCTTTGACGTAAACGCTGTTTTCTGTAGACCGTCGATTTTATAGAATGTACTTCCTAAAACGTTGTTCAAAGTATTAGATATAAAATTTAGATATTTAAAAACCTTGAAAGCAGTTTTGAAAAACATCATACTATATTGGCCACTACGACATGTTGATCAAATCGTTTGCAATATTTTGCCGAAAGCCTGCCAATCGTTCATTTATCAAAATAACCCATGATAATATTTGTTTTTAAGAATATTTTCATTGCACTTTTCCTTGACTTGTTAAACACAATCATTGTGACAGTTTTGTTACGTCACAGGACAACTGCAAAAACAATTAGCCAGTCATCAGATTTAATGAACTATAAGCCAGTGAAATGTATCCAAATTAATTTGCAATGTCTTCACGCATATGAAGTAATCAACATTCAATCAGACTTGATATTAGACATTGTAAATGATGTACATTTGTGCAAAATGTGCACTCGTTTAAACTGCATGCTTTAAATGTTAAAATGTTGTGTCAGGAAACATGACGCCTATCTGTAAGCTGTGGTATGTTATTTTGGGGTGATATTGCAAGTAAACTATGTTTCTCCACCCATTCTTCGCATATACATTGAAACAGCCCTGTTATGAAACCGCTTTAGACGGTGCTAGGGGGCGTTGGAGATGTTACTCTGTAACATGAGCTCTTATGAACACCGAGTTGAAATTTTTACTTTATATTCAATTTGCTGTTTTCAATAAATTGTTTTCGATAATTTGAAGGAAGTCCCTTTTCCAGATGTATATTCCCCCTTATCACCAAACTGTCTTAAGGACATTTTTCAACTAAATTGAACTGAGACGTTTCATATCATGATTACAAAGGCTTGAAAGTGTTGAAGCAGTATAAAGTAGAAAAAAGGGAATCCCCGAAGAGCATCCGAATTGGCAGTAATGAAAATGTTGCAACTTCGGTTCAATTGTGGCTATTTATGGACGGGACTGGAAATTGCAAGTTACTGTCCACGCTCTCTAGCACCGGCTTAAGCGTAATTTAACATTTAAACTCTGGAATACAGAAACATCCACAAAACTTCAATGTTACAGTATTCATACACATAAATCACATTAGCAAGGTCACTGGCCATTTTAATTGATTTATCAAGGGAAGAGCAAACAGTGATAAATTTAATGTGTTAACAATGTTTGTAAACAACAACAGAAAATAAATAAATATTGTCTTATTTCTTGTCTTCACGGCTATCTTGGTTGGAGGTAATTAAACTATTTTTGAAAAAGCACTTTAAAGTGAATTATTTGTTTAAGAAATAACATCATACATTTTGCTCCATGTACTTCGATTGTTGTCATAGGTGATAATCACTTTAAAAATAACACAAGAGAAACTGTATTGAATGGTAAAGTGGTAAGACAATGGTTTTTCATAAATGAGTAAAAAGTGGTAATGCAAGATATTTTTGTGTAAATATTTAAAAACAAATGTAGAATTCTGTAACACAATTGTTTTATAGCAGTTTATTCAGATGTGTTAACGTTGAAATAAAAGAAGCGTATAAACATTGCTGCATTAACTGTTACAGTAGTAAAATTAAGTATACTTTAATATATCCATCCGTTTGTAAACGTTATTTGCATATAGCATTTAAAAGTTCATTAGCATTTATGAGAGACTAACATATTTAATATTATAAATTCAGAATATTAAGATGATTAATTGTCACTTTTGATTTATCGCTGTCTTACTGTTTGAATATATTTACATTTTCATTTTGATCTTCAAGCGTATCCTTAACAATATCACCTATTGTCGAGGCTGGTAAAACGTCAACCGTGGCAATCTTGTATTAACATTTTAATAAATGCAATCTTCTTACGTTCTGTTTGATCAAAAGTAGTGCATTGATGTTTTAAATAATGTTTGGAATTTATTTTAATTAGATAACATGTTTAAAGGAATACGTTTTCCTTTGTTTGAACTTGATTTCTTAACTTAAATTTTCGATCTTTTCTACCATATTTTGTAAAAAATAATGTTTGGAATTTGTTTTAAATAGATAACATGTATAAAGGAATATGTTTTCCTTTGTTTGAACTCGAGTTCTTAACTTAACTTTTCGATCTTTTCCACCATATTTTTGAAAAAAAAATCACAAAAAAGCAAATGACTATGGGTATCGGATGATATTCATTTTTGCTTGTTTGTTATAATCTATGTAAACATTTGATAAAACATTTGACAGTATTTGAATAAATCTGACAGAAGTCTGACTGTTTGAGTTAATACTGAAGGTTGACATAAAGACGAAACAAGTATGTCATTTAGTAATGCCTTAAACTTAATAATTATATTACTTTAATAACAAATCATAAACGTTTACCAAATACGATTTTGATAAGAAATACACCTTGAAATAGATGCATAAAATGTCTATTAACGAAATATCAATTTCTATCGTTAAAGTAAAAGATAGAGAATTGAACAATTGATTTTATCTAACATAGAATGCAGCGATGAATCTGTGAATATATAAGCAAATAAAGTCACGTGACGTGAAAATAACTGAAGAATAATTTTGTCTTGTCCTCGCTAAACCTCCGTTACCTTGACCTTGTCATGTCTGCTCAACTTAAAGATTGGCTTATTACAAAAAATGCTAAACAATATTTAAACACACAAGGAAAAAAGCCGAGAGAACTAAACCATGTGCAACAACTGTAAAATCTGGACTGCAAAGAAGACTTCATTTCTAAATTGTATTGATATTAAATTTATCTAAAGGCCAGTTATTACACAAATATTAAAACTTAAATGTATATACTTAAACATGGTATAAAAGGTTTTAACCAGTTGTCTCCTTTACCCGAAGTATATCCAAAAGTAAAAGTCGCTGGGGCAGAGGGACAGGGGCAGTGGTTTCAATTGACTAGTTCATAAATCATTATTGTTTTATGTTGTATCCTAACAATCTATTTCAATGTGTATTTCTTGTAGCAAGATGTACTTCTTCCAGAAAAGTGTATCTGTTGCAGTAAAGTGTATTTTTTTGCAAGAAATTGTAATTCTTGTAAAGTTAATTTCTTGCAGCAAAATGTAATTCTTGTATATATGTGCATTTCTTGCAGAAAGGTGTATTTCTTTTCCTTGCAGCATAGTGTATTTCAGTAAAGTCTATTTTTTGCAGCAATGTGTATTTCATAATAATTTACTTCTTGTAGCAAGGTGTATTTCTTGCAGAAATTTGTATTTCTTGCGACCGACTTTATAATCATGTATATCAACGATATCATAAAGTAAACGGTAAAATATACTCTTGTCAAGTAATACATGTTCGTTTTTCGATGATTCATGTTAAGGAGGCACAGGCTATCCATCAAAATGGCTCAGTTTTATTCTCTCAAAGCAGAATTCCAATTTAATTAATGAGTAATCGGACACAAAAGTAGGGACATGAAAACTGCATGACACATAGATCGAATGACGAAAACAGTAAAAAAGACAAAAAAATAAACAGTCACTCCTTTTGTTTTATAGAAGATAAAGACGTTTGCCTTACGCCGGATAAGATATGGACACACTTAACCTGATACATCTTTTTTTCTAGAGTAAAACTGTGATTCCGAGACGCCATTATATAAGCATTATTTAAAACTTTTTCTCACACACGAAAAAAAAATGTACAAGGTAGTTGGTCTTTTTGCCATTGTTTTGGCTTTCAATTCGCTTTGAAGCTATGACCTAGATTAAAAAAAAATCTTATTTTATAATTGGTGTACGATATAGTTATTAACGATACAGCAAACGGGGGTAAAGAATATATCAGAGCTGATTACTCAAGTGTTTTGTAAGCAAAAGTTGTTGATTGCATTGGAGATAGGAGCGTTTATCTGAGTGTTTTGGAGAGGTCTGGAGAGGTATTGCATAAACGTCTTATGTTTTAATGCTTTTAAAGTATTGTTTAGTCTCAAGTATCAAAGTCCACATTGAAATGACGGCAAGCAAGAGGTCTGAAGATGTTTTAAAAGTTCTTGGATAATATGCATTTTGAATCAGATTAAAAAGAGAAAATAAGATGTTAGATAATCGTAAAATAGGATTATAGTAGGAATTTCTTTTTCGTCTATCTGTACAAAACAATACAATTTCATAGGCATACATAAGACTAACAATTCAAGAATAAATCAATAATTATAACATTGATGATGTTGTTGTTTATAAAAAGCAAAAGGGTCGGACCTTAAAATGTGTAACGACATTAGACAGTTGGCTATTTCCATATTAATTATTACAATAATAGTACAAAGATGGGCATGATTTTTGTACTAGTATTTAAATTGTGCAATAAAAGTACATTGTTTATAAGCAATAAAATGTATCTGACAAGATCCACTTCAATCTAAGTTATTATAAGAAATTAAACAAAGAAGATAAAACTGTTCAATGATAATTAATCTTTGTTTTTATATGATCCCTACTTGATGATTTTTAAACAGTAATACAAAAAATAAAATAAAGACAACAAATCAAAATGTGTCCAATCAGTATCAGCTAGATTATTACGTATTCATTGTACCCGCATATATGTGTGTACCCTTAAAGTTGTTAAGAGCAGCAGGTACATATGTTACATAACATGCATGTGAGATAAAAAAATAATAATAATAAAAGAAAAAAAGAAAAACAATGTTACAGTTAATGATATTTTTTTATGTTTGTCATATAACTGTTATTCATTTCTATTTTTTATTATAATTTTTTTATTATCATTTCAATATTTTTTCAATTTCATTTAACCTTTAATCTCTCCCTGAAATTATTTCCATGTTTGATGTATTTGTTTAAAGTTCCTATCAGTTCGATTGTATCAAATTATTTGCATGTTTTTGCTTCCTGGTTATGAATCATAATCCCCAAGTCTTGTTCAAATTGAATCACATTAATATGTGTATGCTTTTCCAATTTTAGATTTTGATCAACTTCGTAACGGTATTTTTATGCATCTTAAACATCCGCCGTATCACTATACAGATACTATAAAATATCATTGAAATCTTCCTCTCCATTAGTTTTATGTTTTATTTTGATTTTAATCAGTTTTATTATATGAAATTGTTTAACAACGAGCACGGTTAATTAACGCTTGCGAAGACATCTTCGGTAGAAAACCAATGTTGTTAAACGCGATGCGTCTACGGTAGCATTAGATTCGATTCAATCAAACATTTGTGTTGGCCTTATCACAATTTTGTGCAAATATTCCAGTCACTTAGCTCATTTTGATAGCGATTCTAAATGCGTTTCCGTAACAAATGAGACAGAATTGCAATGTATCATTATATCATATTAATCTCTCTACTAAATCACGTTCATACATTCGTTCTAAAATCATCAAATGCTATAAAATAAGCTATATCGCTCTCTATTGTGTTACAGGGAAACATTTGGACTTAAGTACAAAAATCAAGAAAACTCTATTAACTCAGCAAATAGACACAGAGTAAAATAATTAAGAAAGGAAATGAAAGAACGGCGAGAGACACAAAGTTAAGACCGTTTTTCAAAACTTCTAACTACAGATAGAGTATTTTGCTCACGGTTCGCCGAGCTTGTCAATGTACTGTTGATGTAAGAGAGAAATTTATAGAGAGACGGTATGCGAAGTAGCAAAGGGTTTAGGTGATCATTGTCGATGCTACTGCCTTACTGACGAGACGTATTTGATAGTTAGCAAATGATTATAGCTGATTTATGACTTGCTTTCTTGTTTGCTTACTCGCCATTGTTACGTTTACGAGTGATGTTAATTTGATTTAGATGTGGTGAAAGTTTAACGGATTTTTTTATGGATAATTGCTAAATATATTATTATTATACATTTTAAGTGCATCGATAGAAAAAACAATAAACACCGTTAAAATTTGGACATTAAATTAAAATTATGTGACTATTTATTGATAAAGATGGTGATTATAGCATCGTAATTACAGGAGTGAATGAATTGAATATTGCTTGCTTATTAACTTTGTGGGAAGTGTAACGGTGATTTTATCTATATGGAGTACTGTATATAATTATCATGATTTTATAAATAGTAATCACATGTAATAATAATTTTATAGACCACGGAGCTATACAATTAGGTATATAATTACGAGGGAGAAACTGACAGTGTTGTGCTGAACGTGTATTAGGCTGTATATTATCAGGGTGTATTGTAGCCCCATTTTTGTGTTACCACAAAGGGGAAGACAAATGGGATAACATTTGAACTGTTGTCGTACTAAAGTGATAGTAAAACTCGAGCTATGTGTTTACATCATTTCTTTGATAAGTTATACAAAGGGGCGAATCTCTTGTGTGTTTAAGTTTTAAGTGTGTCTATGTCAAACTTGATTTTGAGTACACAGGACAAAAAATAATTTCCATGTATATACCGGGTGACATTCGATGGAGATAGATTTGGGAATTTTTTGCGTGTGTGTTAAAATTTATGAAAGTTAATAGAGTAAAATAGGATAACGTTGTATACCGACTTTATCTGATAAAATTTGTTTGGGGTCAAAGTACCAAGTTTTATGAAATAATGTATTCAATAAAGGATGTTATTTACTCGCTGCAGTGTAAGTATGGAGTAATGTCATTTTATCATGCGGAATATCTAGTATGATACGAATCTTTAAATGTATGTAAAAACTCAGATATGTTAAAAGATATATTCAACGCCTGTGAATCAGAGATTTATAGATATACGAGATATTGCACATTTGTGTTTTATCCTCTTGAACTACTGAATTTTAGAGGGACAGGTAGCTCGGGTCTATTCTGATACTATTGGTCTCACCAGATTCTGTTGTAGAATTATAATGACAACTTAGTATGACCCCTGAAATTAGCACGAAAAACGTGGTCGGACCGTAGCTTTCAGATTCCAATCAAACTGAAAGTAGAATGTGTTATTTGTGCACGTCTTTATTTATTTTTATATTTCAATTTTGAATTTGATGCATAAATTAAAATACATGAATAGTAATAAGTTTAATAAAGAAAATACACTGTTTTGTTAATTTGTTAAAATAATAATAATACTTTATTTTTTCAGAGGTGAAAAAAGTAGCTCAACAATGTATAAAGGATACGTTCCCCTCAACTTAGCCCTTGTTTCCTTGTTGATAGCATTGTGCTCAGCTGTTGGTAAGTAACTTTTTTTTTTAATCTATATTTTTAATAATTTTATTATCAATGTCAGTGGCCGCATAATAAACGTGAGTATAGAATCTAGTACAGTACATATCTAGCAATTATTGTATATTCTTAATATTTATTAAGGGCTTATTTGTTTGGAAATTGAGTGGTTTTGAAAAATCCATCTTTAAATATTATTTAAGTTAATATATACTGCAATAGACATGAATAGCAGAAATTACAAAAGTAATATTAATGAACCCCTTTTCTACCCACAATAAATTGTTTACAATCTCAGATTCATCATAATTCATTTCCACTGAAAAAAGAAGCATTTATAGATAATAGATATAGCCAATTGATGTCAATTTGAGTCTTGTCTGTTTTTCTTATTCCACATCAATATTTTTTTCTTATTCTATATCAGTAATTAAAAATCTTAGTATGTATATTGTGTTGTTTAATTAAAGACATCAATGTAGTAAAAAAAAACAATCTGATTAAAATCAGCTCAAAATATTGAAGGCTCCACATTTACATGTAAGAAATAAGTAGATCTGAACTTTAGTCAAATTGGTAAAAAAAAAAGTACAATGACCTAATACACCACTGCAAATTCATGACCAATCCGAAAAGTATGATTTATTTGTGAAAGTCAATCTTAAAAAAAAAATTCAAAGAAGGCATTTTTCAAATTAAGGTACTTCAGTTCATTTGAGTAATTGCAACACAATTATTTCCTTCTCCCTTGCTACGCTGAAATAACATTTCAACTGTCATCATTTTATTATTAACACCACTTACTGGACAGTTATTTGAGTGCACTGCAGTTTTTTCATGAAATTTTATCCACCGCAATTGATGACTTGTGCATTATTATGTAAAATTTGATATGTATGCATTTGATACTTCTGAACAAATTAACCTCATTAGTTACACGGAAAGAAAAATCCTTTTTGTCTGGTAATATGAAATAGATATTGATAAATCATTTTTTTTCACTTATAAATGTCAGGTATTCATTATAAAATAACTATATCTTTTCTAATCTGTACTGTTAATTTTTCACCATATATTTGGATTTTGCCCATTTAAATATGCATTAAATATTTTAATTTTCACATTAACTGGTCTGTCATCAAGGCTGTTGGAGAGGTGTAAATCATTTTTCAAACCCATTTATAGATAAAAGCCTTCAGAATAATTACAGGTACAAAAATCCTGGTCTTTGTGTACTCTGGCATAATTATTACATTTAATGTGATAAAGAACCGCCCCTTCTTTTGTAGAGTTCTTAAAAAAGAGTGTAATTTTGTGAAATACTGGCTCCAAAATTATATTCAGTAAATATAGTGTTTGAGATAAAAGAACAACACATTCGAACTAAATTTTAAAATGTTTATTAAAGAAAGTCTTTTTATTTCCGATTTTTTTTTTTTTTAATTGACTAAGTATAAAACTATGTACATTTTATCTTTAAATGTGACATTTTAACATTTTAATTCACATATTTCTTTAACTCTAAATGTTCCATGCTTATATTTTGAGTTATTTGATGCAAAATAACTATTGGGGCAATTTTCCTGTATGAATTTAACCTCTAATGAACCTTTAAACAGTTATGACGATATGACACCAGTTCCCCTAACATTACACCAGTATTACGCCATCTTCATACCATTTTACATTTAAATAATTACACATGCTGTACTGGCATACCTCATAAATTTTCACTGCCACTTTGGCGACTACCCGAAAGTAAATAAATTAAGAGTTTAGCCAATATCGTAAATTTGTATGTGTGTTTTCAATGACACTTTTTACAAGACCTAGTTTTGTGTTTGACAAAGATAAAACCTGAAATTTGCTACTTCTCTGACACTAGTTAGATTTATTACACTTTGATTTTATTTAAATGACAAAACATAGTTCACAGAATATTGATATAATTATCAGAAAACTTAAGATTTTTTTTTTTCATGTACAGTCTTCACAGAAAAATTAAATGCCTGAAGCTAAGTAGATAAATTTAATTACAAATATTTATGACAATGTTTAAGTTGTTAATTATTTTTCATTAAAGGTTATGCAACACAGTGGGTAGATGGTAATTGGTTATTCTTTTTGTTTTCATCACATTTTTGTTTTGCTAGTGGGATTTGTCAGACTTTGCTAGAATAAAAATGAGTTTGAGTTTGTTTATTATAGTACGGTAGTTGGGAGAGGTACCAGTGTCCTAGTGGTTTAGGTATCTGCGTCGCCCTCTCAACCTAGGAATAATGTGTTTGAGTCCTGGCGGTGTCAGCTAGGGCATGCGACCTTGTTTCTTGACAGGACACTGTATGGGTAGCCTGAAGAAGGTGTAATACTTTACAAAAAATAAGTATGCCTAAACTACAAGTGCATTGCTATGGTACAAAACTACTTCTCAAGTTTTTTCGTTTGGGTTAAATTTTATTTTTATTTCTTTTTGTTTGAATTTTGTTGTTTGATTTTTGTTGATTTTTAACCAGGTTTTCCGAAGGAAAAAACTGGTTATTAGATTGAGGTATGTCGGCGGGCGGGCGGTCGGGCGGGCGCGCGCGACGCGGCGGCGGGCGGGCGTAAACAATTTCTTCTGTGCGCAACTCCTCCTACATTTCTCAACGGATTTTGACCAAACTTTCACAGAAGCTTTGTCATCAAGTGCCCTGGCGCATATTGTCGGGGTTTTGCGATTAGATAATATTTGATCTAATTATGGGCCCTTTGTTTTTTTTTCCTTATATAAAATATATAGTGAACAATTTATTCTGTGCGCAACTCCTCCTACATTTCTCAACGGATTTTGACCAAACTTTCTCAGAAGCTTTGTCATCAAGTGCCCTGACACATATTGCCAGGGTTTTGCAATTGGTATATATTTGACCTAATTATGGCCCTTTGTTTTTTTTCCTTATATAGAATATATAGTGAACAATTTCTTCTGTGCGCAACTCCTCCTACATTTCTCAACGGATTTTGACCAAACTTTCTTAGAAGCTTTGTTATCAAGTGCCTGGCACATATTGTCGGGGTTTTGTGTTTGGATAATATTTGACCGAATTATGGCCCTTTGTATATTTTTTCCTTATACAGAATATATAGAGAACAATTTCTTCTGTGCTCAACTCCTCCTACATTTCTCAACGGATTTTGACCAAACTTTCTTAGAAGCTTTGTTTTCAAGTGCCTGGCACATATTGTCGGGGTTTTGTGATTGGATAATATTTGACCGAATTATGGCCCTTTGTATATTTTTTCCTTATACAGAATATATAGTGAACAATTTCAACAGTGCGCAACTTCTCCTACATTTCTCAATGGATTTTGACCAAACTTTCACAGAAGCTTTGTCATCAAGTGCCCTGGCGCTCACTAAATTCCCATGTTTCTTCCAAGACATCATTCAATTTTTTTTTTTAAATTGTGAACATACTTTTCTTGATATCGCACAAAACACCACACGCCAATATTGTTGACAAAAGAAAATGACAAGAGACGCAAAAATGCAAAAATTAAGCAAAAATAAAGTACTGTTTACCTTTCTAAAACATTTGGGAAAAAAAGGCGAATAGACAACATAAAATTTCTCAATCATTTTTGTTTGAGGAATATTAAAAAAGCCATAATTCCTCCTAAAAGTTCAATTAAAAACAAATGCCCCTTCATGACAAAGCTTCTGTGAAATATTTTGCTGAAAACCTGGTTGCATCGCATTGCGATGTTCCTTGTTTTTATTTAGTTCTTTAAAAAAAATAATTTCTGTTATGTGAGAAATATTGAAAATTTAGATACCGGAAATTTTAAAGTTTAAATTCTTATAAATTTTTTATAGATCACTGTCTCTCTGATATGTTTAAAATAAAGACAAGACTGTTAAATTATTTTCCTTGAATCCTTATCAACATTACAGTGTAATATAATGTATCCGTTATTTCCGTTTAGGTTTTTTTATTTCCAAAATTCTGATTGATTATGCTGTTTTTGTGCAAATATACCCACACACATTTAATCCATCAACATGGGCTTGTATTGATATTTTAATATCTTCATAAAGAAATCTTGTTTATATTGATGCAATGTTTGTTTAAGGAATAGAGGGTTTAAATTCTTCACGTTTATTAGGGAAGCTATAAGATTTAAAATCTTTTATACAGGAGCACTTTCGCGTAAAGGAGAAAATTAAGAAGATTACGGAAAATCAGAGTAGATTCAATAGAAGTTATAGAAAATGAAATGTTCAATATGTCCCGAACACTTCATCAAATTATTTTCCCAAATGAGGTACGGTTCAGCCCTGATGATGCTTTGACCCCGTTTTCAATAATACCCATTCATGTTGTAGTGGATTAAAACGACAGATGAGTTCATAAATTGAAAATCTTTCGATGGTTGATTTAAATTTTGGTTTCAATGGGTCCCCCTTCATTATTCTAACTAAAAGTACCGACTTGCCCTGTGATCCTATCTTTTTGGATTTCACAGCTTTTTCTAAAATGTCATTTTGAGTTCAGTGACTTTCCTAATTAATTTTTTAAAAAACCACCTTGGATTTTGAAGAAAAAAATCTTTATTTGTGTTAATTGCTTTTCATTCATAATAATTTTTGAGAAAAGTTCACTGTAAACTATTACACTAAAGTTGGCAGTTTCATTAGAAAATAATTTTAATATAGTGAGGAATGTATGTACTGTAAAAAGAAAAGATAAAATTTCTGTAAGGAATTAATTTCATCTGATTAAAGAACTTTTTTAAAACTTTTATTGCACTCATTATGAACTGATATTTAGAATATAAATTCAGTTTAATAAAATGTATATTATTATACTATATAGACTTATATGAAACTAAAAAAAAATACAAATCTAGGATGACCATAAATCTATGAAAGTCATCGTCGATAATTGTAGCTTTTATATGTTCTTTTATACCATTTTGGTTTAGGGTAGTTTTGTCTTTTTTCTGAAATTTAAGAAAATGTAATTTAGATAAGGTGAAAATTGTAACATTGAGTTTACATGAATTTGGTATGAAGATCTGTTAACTGATCTCATGTGTAACAAAAGTTGAATAACTTACCCAAGCCCTTATTTGTTCTTTTTTTCAAACAATACAGCACACCTGAACTTGAGGTGAAATTGGAAACCGAGATGTCCTCGCAATTTTTACACGAGAGTTCCCCTGTCATTGTTCATCTGAACATCGCAGTAGAACTAATTACCAAGTCTCGCGTCTTTGCGGTCATGGGGTCGCGGGCAAATGATTCTCGTCAATAGCAAAGGGTAGATAAATTTGCGATGTTCATTGTATCAACCGATATCACCGTCAGGATGATTTTCATGTATTATTGTCATAGACAGGGACCTTACATATCTTATCATGATTGAACGTGTATTCTTCCCCTGTTCAGTTTTGTAAAAGATCCACATAATACATTGATAACGATTATCAGATATCAGTCTGTACAACACAAGTTCATCTAAATCAAAATCTTTCCATGAACAGGTTGCCCCTAAATTGTAACAATATCCCCGTATTGAAATTCCTACATTTATATGACCATCTTTTTTTATGCATATTTTTGTCTAATTTTGACTAATTTGCAGATTTTGTTGTCAATGAAAAATTTCTGTCTCATTTTGAAAAAAAACTGGTGACAGTAATAGCTATGAAATGTGACAGTAATTTCTCGATTAGCAGGTTTAATGATTGTTTGTAAAATTTCTCCATGCAGAATGATGGAAATCTCACTTATAATGTTGCTAATTCATTAATGTTTAAACATACAAAATGCATGCATTGATATGTCTTATAAATTAACCAACTGAATTCATTTATTTTCTCTCAATAATTATTGTATAGATACTAAAGTGTTTTCAAGGTTTTAAATTCTATGAATGAATTTAGAAAGGGTATTTGGTGAAAATATTGTTCTTCAAAATGATATGTTTCGCTCATAGTTGGTTTTTGTTATAAATCTTTTATAAGTTCAGGTACGAGAAAATATAAGTTTTGGTTCAGGTACAAAAAAACCATAAGAACAAGTAACACAAAAGGAGCTATTGGCTACAGTATATCACTACTCTGAATGAAATTACTCATGCAACCAAGACCCTGTGTAATAGTGCTTTCCATTTTTTGCACATTCAACTCGTTTATTCTTGAATTGAGAAATTTCTGCATCAGTTGCTTTATCATCCAAAAAAATGAAATGATACTTATATGAAATATACAGTCTTCTGGAGTGAGAGGTCACGGCTATTTTTAAGTGCTGACTTACAATAAATGTATGACACACAAAACTACACCTATATATTATAATGGAGCCAGGAAATCATATTGATATGGTATGACCATAGTAGATCTATAGCATTCTGATAATTGGAATTTAAATATTTTTTTACAGTTCCAAATTCAAAGCTGAACTATTGCACAATTTAATTTACTGCTCCATAGTGGTCTTTTTTTATTTTTCAATTTCGTTCTTTGAATATGTTTTATGTCTTCTATCAACAAACCTTGTATTTTCATCATATGTTCTTGTTAGCAAAAAAATAACGCCTCTGGAACTAGAGAGTAATAAAAAAATTAGCAGAAAAGTTGTTGACTTTATACTGATACTGATCAGCAGAGAAATATGGTTCTTTTCAAATTGACAACACCTTGGCAAGATTTTTTTTCCTGTAATTTACAAGAATTACTGGCAAAGCTAAATATTTCCTATTTTTTTATCACTCTGACAAAAAAAGCTCTTACATTTTTTTATCACTCTGACAAAAAAGCTCTTACATAGTTGCTATATAAGATAAGATGAGCCGATATTTTCAGATCCTGTCTTACATTGTTTTGTTTAACATTATAAGAGGTTACTATTTATATTGAATATTAATGTTAGATATTTTATCTCATTTGTTTCGTTAATTGAAAAAACGTTAATTGAAAAACGTTAATTGGAAAAACGTTAATTGAAAAAACGTTAATTGAAAAAATGTTTTTGAAAAACTTGAGATGAGGTATTGTTTGCTCGTGACGTTTCTAGATCAATATGAAGAAGGTTGTGCCGGAATAGCCTGACGGTCTATCTCACCAGTAAAGCTGGGAAGTCACCATATGACTTATACTATGTTGGTGCGCCATAAAACCCAACCAAAAAAAAAATCATACATGTTTTAATAAAAGTACATTGTACATAATTTATTGTAATTTAACTTTAATTAGTTGAGTCTCATCATATACAGTAAGACTTAAGTATTTTTTGTCTGGGTAACTAAAATTCTAGATTGTGCCAGATTACTAAGAGATAAGTTATTGTACATTAGTCTTGCATGTTCTTAAAATTTTTAATTTGAAAAAAAAAAAAAAAATATTTTTTCAAATCCGGTATCTTTGTCTTGCTGTATGATAAAAGCCAACAAAAAATTTGTATAATTAGGCACACAACTACATTAATAACTCTGCTCAATGTAATAAAGTGACTTCTAAGTCTGTCATTAATTTGAAGATCTGTCAGTGCATTATTACATAACTGCTTTCTTTTAAAAAGCATTCATTGTTTGTAGTGACAAGCAGTTTCATAATTAAACTCATACAAAACAATGACCCAAGTGTCACTGAAGATTTTGCCCTCGGGGTGATTTTTAAAACAGTAAAAAAATTGCAGGTAATTGAATTCTGTAATTGATATGTACATAAATGACATGCAGAATATTTTTTTTTCGCCTTCCTTTTTTGAAATGTCTGATGTTTTTTTTTTCCATATTTTTTAGTTTTTTTACTAAATAAAAATGATGTTTATAATGGAGTTAGCTCCATAAATGACAGTGCTTAAATAAAGTGAAGTAACGAATGCTCAGTGCAATATGGTAATAATTAGACACTTGAATGATAATAGGATAAAATACTGTAGATTTTAGCCATTTGGTATAAGCCATTTGTAGATTTTAGCCATAGGTAGAATCACTTGGAAATTTGAACCATTGCAGTGTCACATAAAAAATTCAAAGTTACAATATCAATTTTATGCGAAGAACATGCTTTTAGTTGAAATTTCTGGATGGAAATTTCTGTTTCTTAGAATAAGAAAAGCAGATTCCATAAAAGTCTCAGCTCTCATAAGTTCTCATGGATTTTGTAGCTTCTGTTTAAAGAAAAATACAATACCTCATAGGAGTTGCAATTTCTGATAGAAATCAAATGGTGACAGATCAAGATTTGAAATAATTCAACCGGTTCATTTCTTATATTTTGATTAAGAAACAATTATAAATTTTATTCTAGATTTATGCATTTAACATGATGTCAGATCTAGATATAGTATTTGTGTCTTTATTTTCTTGAATTTCATCAGATAAGAGAATAAGTTATCATTTTATAAACAGATTGTCTGTTTAGAATTTCTGCAGTTCTACTCAGGCAGCCAATTAGCTAATTCTATAAGGTACATGAATAATATTTATACAGTAAACTGGTAAGATAACAATTTTTGTTTTTTATTTAAATTTAAACCACAGTTGTATCAATAAGGGTTGCGTGGACAATACAAGGCTGGAAAGTAGCCATTTGACATAAACTGATATGTCAAAAGGACTTGAAACTCTGGAAAAAAAAAAGAGAGATTAAAATCATTAAATTAAATTATTTACTGTTTTAATACCAACACAGTAAAGGTGATATGGCGACTTTTCAGCATTTATTGGACGAATTTCAAGCATGAATGGGCATCTGAGTAGAGTAAGCTAGCTGGATAGATTCCTCACATGAAAGAATCCAAAGTTCCTGGCAGGATTTGAACCAAGAGCAGCGAGAACCAAGCGGTTTGAAGTCAACCACTACTTACTACACAACCTTATTGGTCCTATAAGTATTCGCTCAGACAAAATTAATACTAACATCAGGGTTTACATAATCCCTTTACTACATTAACATTTACTGAAATATTAAAACAATGCTTATTTATTTTATCTGTAAAATTTAGAAATTAAGAAAATGACTTTATAACACCATAAAAACAAAAACTTAAAGCTATATAGGAAAATATATAAATAATCATATCTATTTTTACCTGTAAAATTTAGCAGAGCAAGAATTCATGTCACCACCAAAATCCATTTTGGCAAATGTAGAGAATTCATCATCAAGATGAAATGAGTTGATGATAATTGAAATAATTTAGTGACTGACAAATAGATTGCTTATAAACAACATAATAACACCAGCTGCATCAATTCTAATTTATACCCTGAAATAATTATATCTAATTGGTGAAAAAAGAACTAGTATAAACTGTTTCATTCTATTAATAAACACAGGGTGAAAATTCAAGCAGAAGTTTTGTAGGAAAAAATGCCTGACTGACATGGAAATAAGTGAGCAGAAGGTGGTACCATTTTATTGGAAATTCAAATTAGTAAAAATTATTACAAATTTATTGTTGTTTTTCAAGATAAAAAAAGATAAGATCTAGCTAATAAACTCAAATAACTGGCTCAATTATCAGGGCAAAATATTAAAAGCTGTAGCTGTAAAGAAAACTATCATTGTGATATTAAGATAGTAGCAATAAATATAATCAAAACCAAATGTTGGTGTCCACTTTATCATTGAAATCATTGTTTGCATGCCCTGTAATGGCATTGTTATTTTTTTAATTACCCAAGTGCTTCAAATACACCAGCATTTCTGGTTCACCATTGTTTCTAAGTTCAAACAATAGTCCTTCATGAATTAATACATGTATGTGTAGAACGCTCCATAAACTTGACATTTGAGCCGTGTCATGACAAAACCAACATAGTGGGTTTGCGACCAGCATGGATCCAGACCAGCCTGCGCATCCGCGTAGTCTGATCAGGATCCATGCTGTTCGCTATCAGTTTCTCTACTTGTAATAGGGTTTGTAAGAGAACAGCATGGATCCTGATCAGACTGCGCGGATGCGCAGGCTGGTCTGGATCCATGCTGGTCGCAAACCCATTTTGTTGGTTTTGTATTGATGTGGCTCATTTTAAGAATTTAACAAGAAAAGGTCATAAACATTTGTATGATTAATAAGTGTTCAGAAAATGGTTAGTAATTTGTTGAAATGATGATATTTTATAAATCAAATGTTTGTTGTACAATTGCATTCATTTTGAAGAATGGATATATAACAGTCATGTTCTATAAGTAATTTTCTCTTTGAGGAGTGGTAAATCATGTGCCATTTGTTTATAGTAACATTGGGTCTCCGCTAATGGCCACACTCATTACTTAAAATATTTTTTGCTAGTTTTTCATTATAATTGTATCTTAATAAATATATACTATGTTCCAGACAAAACCTTGGTAATATAACTTTCCATAGTAGCTCCTTTTCCTTTAAACAGTAGCATATGACACCCACCCTAGATAAGTTTCCTGAGATTCATAAATTTTTCATGTATAATTTTGAGGATTTCAAACAGTAATTAGATTGTGATAATTATTCCATGCTATAGTAGTACAACATTTTAAACATGCAAATAGTTCATACAATATCCCTGGTTTTATTAGGAATGTGCATTTTGGGGAAACTGATTGTAAATTAAACTTGTGATACAATTTATCATTTCAGTATAATTTAAAATTATAACTGATACAAAATAAAGCATGTTTGTTTCAAGACATATTATACTTTCAAATTTTGAATAATAACCTGGATTATGAAGAGGATGGAAAATGGCTGATTTGAGTTTTATGTGGGTAGATTATTTATTTTTATTCTTGCATTTCACATAAATCTACAGGTGGCGGCACGATAAAGTGCCACAAAACAAGAGAACTCCATGTAGCTGCCGACTGATTGTGGCTCTAATTGGATACCTTATCTTACAATGTAAACAATAATACAGGATGTTGGATATACCAGCTCTACCCCACCCACCTGCCATGAATGTCAGTTTGAAAAATATTTATATGAAATATTGATCGTAAATTGTTCGGCATTCAAAAATAGCAAAGATCTGGCTAGTGAAAATCTTTCATTGAGAGATTGTTGCAAGCTTTATGTTTATTATGATACTCTCTGTCTTATATAAGAATGAACTTTTTTTATGAAATGAGAATGAAATTTTTAACAGAAATTACGATAATGAGCTTTCTAACTTGTGTTGTGAAATAAGACTTTCTAACCGAAATGTAAAATATGCGCTGAAAGAAATTTCTGCCGCTGAGTGGTTAAGGTTAAGGCAGCTTTAAGTGCTTGCCTTGCATCTATGTGGGTTTGAATCTTAAACTCTTTACATTGAATTTTTTATTGGATAAACAGAAGCAATCATAGTGTTACAGAATGAACTTTGGCGTCTGCTTGTGACTTTCGTCTTACGGAGTGAGGGCTTTTGGGGAAGCTGTTTGTGCCTTTGGTCTTATCGGGGTTGGGCTTTCTACCTATATGACAGTGATTGGTGTGATGGTACACTTGCATAGATTTGCATTAACAACTTAGTATACACACTTGCATTAGTTTTAAGAAAATTGATCAGGAGAATAATATTATGTTCTTTAGAAAAAAGAAATCCCTTCTGTTTTAAACATAAAGAAATAAAGAAAATGCACTAAACTTATCCTATGGCTCTCAGTTTTGTTGTTGTTGGTTTTTCATCAAAGAAAAAAGGAATGAATGGAAATTCTCATTTGTAAGTAGTAAAGCTGTAAAAATGAAAATAAAACTATACAGGCAATGTGTTTGAGGCCTATTCAATCCTCATTATTTGAAGGGTTTAATTAATGACATCATAGTAATATAAGAGAAAACATTGTTGTTATTGCATAAATTGTGCAGGAAAAAACAAACCCATACACATCAAATTAATCTATATAATGTTGTTAATGATAATTGTTGGCTTAATGAGAAAATCTTGTTAGCAATTTTCATGAGTTTTTATTGTAAAAGATAGGAGTAAAATAGCGGTCCTTTAAAATGTTTATCTGAAAATCTATGGTGCAACAATTTGGTCAAACTTGTATTGTGATATATTGCAGTTTAAAAAAAAACCCTACTGCAGTACATTGCATGAACAGATTGTATTTTAAGTAAATATTAAAGCAGCACACATCCAGATTGATTCTTTTTTTCATCAAAACTTTGAAAATATATTTTTAAGGAAAGTATTGTGCAGGGAACAAAGCAATTGGAACCCAAATTACCAAAAAGAGGTCAAAATATGAAAAAATAGCCCTTTCTGATTGTGTGAAGTCATGCAGTAGAAATGTGGTGATAAATACTGCAAAATCAGTCTTTAATCACTCATATCTTGTTACTTATTACTTGAATCTGGACTATTTTGTTTTACCTTTCTTATATCTAAGTAATTTATTTAAGTTTGATTTTCTTTTGGCTCATCTTGAGGCATGCAGCTCTAAAAAACATATCATGGTACAAAGGATCTGTACCATAATACATATTGGCTGAAGCTGGATGATAACAAGAATAACAAGCCCGCATAGCTCAACTGGTTAGAGCGCGAGACTTGTAATCTCGACATTGTGGGTTCGATTCCCAGGCTGGCCAACTAAAATTACTAATCAGTCTTTCGGATGAGACTTTAAATCGAGGTCCAGTGTATGGGTGCTTAAACACTTGGCTCGCTAAAGAACTAGGAGAAGCTTCTGGAATTGGGGCATCTATCTGTACTCCTCTTAATCCTCCAAAAAATAGAGGCAACCAGTGGCCAGTATAAATAAACGCAAATACACACACACAATAACAAGAATGTCAGTTTATATTATTGCACCACTTAAGACTCTACTGTGGTGTGTTTTGACATCAACTCCTTCAATAAGACTTTTTGTCATGAAATCTGTTAATATTTATTACACTTAAAAACAACATTTATAACACAGTATTAAGTACAACTATGAAAAAGCTGTTTTACATTTGCAATAACCTATTATGTTAAAAGCATCAATAATTTCCACCCTTCAATTTATTAAAATGCCCTGAATGGATGTTATTATTTATATTCACTTCTATACTACACTGTAGTAAATTTTATCAGCAATAAATTAACGGGAAGATTCATTAAAGAGGTTAACATAGTAAGGCATGCAAAGGAATCATTTGTCACAATTATCTAATGCAGGAAACCACGTTTGACACCAACTTAGTTTTATGGACAAAAGTACAGAAAAGTTAATGAATCTATGTAAAAAATTACCCTCTCATAGCCTGCCTGAAACCATGAAATTAACATTTTTACAAGTTTCTCGCATGTCAGAGGGGGATATTGGAAATCATTTACAATTTTTTCAGTTTGAATTAAGAACTTCCTTCTTTTATGTCAAGCAAAGATTTTTGTTTTTCAAGTAGATCTAGGTAAATGTTATGATGAAAATAACATATTTTCATATTTTAGTTGTAAGAACTACTAGAAATATTAGTGATTTATCAATGCCTATTTTTCTTAAAAGTTTATTTTGATAATTTATCACTGGTTACTAATATTTGTATTAAAAATTGTTATTAACAATTTTAATAGTAACAAATATTTTATGATAGTTGGTGATTTAAACAGACAAAAAAATCATCATAATAATTGTTTTTATGTACTTAAGTCTTAGATGATAATGGTCTTGATAGATACCTTAAATACATATTTATAATGAATATTTTTTTAATCACAAAATGGGTTATAAAAATTTTTGCACTTTGTTTTATCAGGTGAATTGTTTCCTTATTCAGATTCGCTCAATATACATTTATATATAGGTTTGAAAGATCGCTATTTTCTTATGCGTTAAGATAGTTCTATTTTGTATAACGTTACAGGAATATTTCGTTAAGTGTGACTGAATCAATTACGGGTTGACATCAGTGATAGATGGGGAAAAAACTTGATTAGTGTATACAATGGCAACTTACTACTTTCAATTATTGAATACAGGCCAATAGGTAATTGACACACAAAAAATAAACTCGATTAATTTGTTGAGAAAATTTTTGTGAAGTCCTGCCATCATAAAACAAACCCACCCAGACATTTTGCCAAATGAAATATTCAAATAAAATGCAATTTCAAGTTCATTTTACAGTCTAGATAAGATGTAGTGAGGTCTTGCAGGAAAGTGTATTTCATGTTGTTACTGTGCCATTACACATGAAACACCTTGACATGAATTTTTTTATTTTATTAACTTTCAACATATTTGTTTTAGCTTTTTTAAGCATATAGCATGATTAATATAATATTTTGAATCTCTTCTAAGCACAGTAATGGTAATATGTGAAGGTTTGTGATTTTTGGTAGGGCTGTGAATTGAATCAATCTCTTTTGATAGTAAAACACTAGATGAAGACCAAAAAATATAGGTTTTTATGGTATAAAATATTCTCTTTTTCCAACACCATGGTTTATTGTAGGGAAGTACATGGCATAAAATCTGTCATCTTGAATATGAGCTTGGCATTCTTATTAATCTTAAAAGGGATGTTTGTTTATTTTTTTTTCATGAATCATTCTACGCTTTGTCTATTTACACTGCATGCCAACTGAAAAACAAAAAATAACGGCAAATTAACACCCAGAATGCCTCTGTTTGCGCCATTTTCGTTTTTCGACAATGATAACAATCAGAATAATGCTTGTTAGTGAAATTTTCAACAGAAAAAACCATGTAGCTTCGTCATGTAATGCCACCAGCTTGCTGATTGCAGAAAAGATAAAAATGCATTTACCCCCATAGCAACGTTTTAGATAACATTTCCAGCAATTTGCACTACAATGGCAAGGGACTCGTTAAATTCTGTACACCTCACAATGTTCAATTATTAATACGAAGTGAAATTAATTATGTAACGCATATTGTTTTCTAGTGTATATTTTATGTGCTACAGATACATTATTTTTGTATGGATTATTTAAACAAAATGTTTATTGTTATTGCTACTAATTGTTATAGAATAATTATATTCTAACTCTACTTTAGTATGAACTAGTAATATTAGGTGTATGTACAAATGAACGAATATAAATGTAAGTTAGACAAGGCAATGCGTTTATTATATAATTACAGAATAGGATGGTAATTTTTGTTGACAATGTAAAAACAAAATTGGTCAAAATGAACCAAGGCATGCTACACACATATGAGGAATGACCAATCATATGCCAGTACATATAACATGACATAAACAAAAAACAGATACTCCAAATGCAGTTATAATTTCCAAATAGTTCTATTTTGACCTTATTCTTGACATTTTAATTCATCAAAATTAAACTCCTTGCACCTGTAGATAAGATTTATGTACTTAGGCTACTCATGCTTGTCTTTAGCACTTTCATTTTAACCTTTAGCCATTTTACAAGTTTCCATCCTTTTATTTATCTCTAGTAAATTGACTGCTGGAATTAGCTGTTTGTACAGGACTATTTACACAGTGTCCATTAGCTCAAATTTATCAGGGGGATCTGCTTTTTCTCTACAAGTCATGTACTTGTATACTTTCACTTAACTTTATCTGGATAAAGTGTTTCAGCTTTTCCTATTTTATTGAAGGTCAAGAGAGATTAATTGGAAAAGAAAAAAAAGAAGCTGAATAATGTGTAGTTTACACATCAGTTTGAATGTGTATTAAAGGAACTCCACTGAGGTTCAAAGGCCTGAAAATAATTCTTATATAAAACAACAGAGTCACTTAAATAGGAAAGATATGCAAAATAAGAAAAGAAGTATACAGTGAGTCTAACATAAACTGAAAGTAGAATTTTTTGTGCTTTTCATAGCTCGATTTGAGTGAGAACCATTGCAACTCTTTCCAACTTTAGATCATTTTTCACAATTTGAACAATTGTTTTGGAAAAATCAAAGTTAGCAAATCATCTGAAATTTTGCTCACAATTTTTTGGTCTTCATCAAATGGAACATTGATCTGGAAAAATTATTTCTATATATATTTTTATATATTATTAGTATGGGGCAAGAGGTATTTAATTCCTTGAGGTCAGACTCGGTCAAACCATTTCTGGAACATTTTCAATTTTACTGCTTAAGGAATCCATTTTCTCTATTCAAGTAGTGTACATGTCATACTTTGATTAGTTATTTTCACAATTTTTATCTTCTATAGCCCATTAATGTAACAAATCCCTGGCATACAGCTACAACTTGTATCTAAAACACATAAACTTTTGTCTTAAGAGGGTTCTGTTGGTAAAGTTTAAAGTATGTCATTGACATAATGTAGGACACATGTTTAAAAAGAAGTTTTACAGTGTTTGTACATATCGAGGGGTGAAAGCGAAAGAGGTCTAAGTGACATTTTTTCAGAAAATCACTTTTTTATATAAATGTGTTTGAAATCTGTATATACATCTTCTGTGAAAAAATCTTGAACACAACACATTCATTTTTATATATATTTAAAAAATACGAAAAAAGACTAAGTGAAATATGAAAAACAGTCAATGCGAAAAAGGTCTAAGTGAACCTTGTCACTTAGACTTTTTTCGCAATCATTTTATAAAAAAATGTGATGGTCTAAGTGACAAAAATTATAAGCAGTATTTCATTTTCAGTTTTAAAGTATGTTTTATAATGATAACTGTTGATAAAAGTAGTACTGATAATAAGATAATATCATTTTTGCATATTTTCATGTATTTTTTTCACTTAGACTTTTTTCGTATTCAGTGCTGAAACTGTGTATACTATAGTAACTGAATGCGAAAAAAGTCTAAGTGAAAAAATGTTTGCCTATTGACAAAAATATTAAAAACATGAATGATATGATTGTTATTTCATGTTATAAAGTCAATGTTCATTACTTTTGGAAAAGAATAACCCTTCATAATGTGACTTTTTAAGTTATTCTAAAGTCAGTTTAAGCAGTATTTTAAAATGTATAAGATGGTTCTATCAAATAATTTGATATATTGTTCCAACCATATTGCATAGTCGAGCTAATAAAAGTAGAAAAATGTAAACAAAGTAGTAGTTTGACTTCCAAACAAATTCACTGTAACTGCATATACAATGTACCTATAGTTAAAGATCAGATGAACTTAAAAGTTATTTCTTGCAATGCAGATCTGATTGCCACCGTATTTGTTTTACCTTCATTTTGATTTGTATTTTCCGGGGAATGCTTATTTTAAGCCATGCAATCAAAACATCCTTTACAGATAGGTATTAGACAAAGTATCTCTGTCTTTACAGTTTATTTGCTTTAAATGAAAATAAAACAAATTGTTCATTTTTTTACGAAATAACAAATTGTTAATTTTTGTTGGAAAAAAACAAAATGATTGAAGTATTATTTGAAAATAACTATGCAAAATTGTTTTGCCTGTTTACCTGCCGGCAATATAGACATTGCCTTGTCTGTCCTAGAAATAATCAAAACTGTAACCTACTCTATATTGGTTTTCAAGCGATTAAATTAAGAAACTGCTTCACTTTCAAAATTGTGAAAGCTTACCAATGATTGGCAGTTTAAAGGTTTACGAGACTGAAGGGACCTCCTGTTAGTACGTGCCTGTCAGATCCTTAGTGTAATTAGGGGCAGATTCAAGTAACATAGTAAACAGTAGCAATGCAAGATTACCAGAAGGATGTTTGTTTATATACACATATAATAGAACATTTTGGGTTTTTAACAAAATACAAATTGAGAGACTAATAAACGATCATACTAGAAAAAATTGTTAATTTTACATCGTATTTAAAATCAGTGACAATGTTTATGATTATCATTATTTTACTTTTATAACTAAAGTGCATAATGATAATAATAGTTCATGATCCTGAACTTAGATTGGTACCCAAAATACACACTTATAATCAAATAGAAGCATTCTTTAATCTATCTCATGGCACAGTTAGTCCCGAATAACACAGAAGTAATGTAAGGCGTGCACATACTATAGCATCCTAGCCTTCTTAGGCACATCCTTACATTTTTATCAGCACATATTATGAATTACTGCAGATTTGCTTTTAACAATCAGCTAATTGTAAAAGGAAATCAGCCTTAGTCAACTTCATAAAGCTGCGGTCTCACTTACTCCCGGCAGAGCCCAGGATCATCCCGGTAAGTTACCGGGACGATCCGGGGTGAAATTATTGTTGCGGTCACACTTATCCCGGCAGCACTACGGTAGTTCCCAACTAACCACCCAGGATGTGCTCTGGATCATCCATGAGCCCCGGCAGAGCCCAGGACGATCCAGGCAGAGCCCCGGTAGAACCCCGGTGGATTGAAAACGCCCGAAAATGATAACATTGATACATTATTAATTTTTTATTTAATATAATATTTATTGTTCCAGAATAGTAATTCATAATAATTTTCTGAAAAATCCTTATGCCATACCTGATAGAAGGGAAATGGGAAGGGTTTTAATACAAACAAGTGCAATTATCCCAAATTGTTGTTATTCTTTTGAAATGATCCGGGCTTTGCCGGGGCTCTACCGGGATCAACCGTAGCTTTACCTTTATCCTCCGGGGCTCTGCCTGAAGTTACCGGGGCTCTGCCGGCATATACCGGGGCTCTACCGTAGCTCTACCGGCAATATCATACCCCGGATCATCCCCGGTTTGTGCCGGCAGAGCTTATACTAACAGTGCTTCCCCGATATAACCCTGGTCGTTCTCGGCAGAGCTAAGGATGAAGCCGGCAAAGCTATTCCTTCCTAGATCATCCCGGACCACCCGGGTCATATTAAATATTTTACTCCATCCGGGGTCGATTGCCGGATGTTCCCGGCTCATCCCAGATGTTGCCGGCAGAGTTACCCGGTCGTTCCCGGATCACCTCGAACGTCTATCGGGGCTCTGCCGGGATGTAAGTGAGACTGTAGCTTAATGTGCATCTTACACATTTTTATGTATAATGTACAATAACAAATCATTTTTGGTTTCGTTCAGAAGAAGAAATATTATGTAAGTAACTGCCCAATGATAAAATGATTTTGAAATTTCTATATTTGAAAAATTGTTGGCTTATTTTATGTTATCAACATTAAAGGCCCATTTTGCCTCAGAAATGCTTTTATTTTTATTTCTCAAAAGCTTTTTAATTTTGATGTACTTTTATAGGATCCAAACATTACTCATTGGCCGAACCATCTTTTTCATCTGTTGATTTTGGGCAATTATAAGGTACATGCAGTTCACAATGAATTTGTATGGAAGTCAAACTTTGTTTATACTTTTATAACAAATTATTTCACGTTTATCACTACTTTCTTCAGGTTACATCTTCTAAAATTCTCTAAAACCATTATTTTATCATTTGACCTTTCTAAAGATGCTTCTGAGGCATAATGTGCCTTTAAAGCAAATAAACTGTATTGTATTATATTATATTGATAATATTGCAACATTAATAGGGCCAGCTTTTCAGGCATGAAAATTTGTGCACAAAGGATCCTATATTTTAGTGATATTTTATTTAAATAAGTAATAGAAATAAAAAAAGTTGGAACCTTGATGAATTCTTATAATGATGGTCAGTTAAAGAAAATTTAAGTACTAATCTAGTGCTTTTTTATGACAATGCCACAGGAAATGCTTGTTCAGAAAGCAAATGTAAACCAGGGGCCCCTCCAAAACTGGCATAACCGTTTGTGTCAAACATGTGATACAGGGTGTTGTTTCTTGACAGCTCACAATAAGATGCATATCACATTCTTTAGTTCATTTTGTCAGATGATTATCATATTTTATTTTATCACTGTCATTAAGCATCATCCTCATCAACAGAGTTGAAAATGGTTTGTTATAGATGTAACTGCCACTAAGTCTTATATTTTGTACTTAAGCTGCAGCTTAAAGCTGTTATAACTATTGCAGGGATTTGTGTGGTATGAATTTAGTGTAACTAGAGATAACTGTATACCACTATAGCAGTCATTGTGAAAGTAGCTGTACTAGTAATGGTAATGTTTGTGATGACAGAATTATAATATCTGTCATATTTTGCGGTTCAGATTGGAATATTCGTCCCTACAGGACCTGCCCATGGGTGTATTCCCGAAGGACAGATATTCTGATCCTTCAACCTAAAACATGTGTCAGTTATTTTTTCTTGCATAATCTACCATATTCAATCATATTTTAAATACTTTATCTTAATAAAACAACTTTCCACGGAAATTAATGTCATTACACCCGTAACTAATTTCTTACAACTGCGTATGAAATTACAACTTCATTCCTTTCGGCAAAGTCATATCATCCTAAGAATGCCATTGTATAGCATGTGACTTATCTGGCACCCCCCATGATAGATGAAATTTCAGGAATGGGTAAAATAGTAGTCTTAGTAGTCACTTTCACTATCATTGCTACATAATCTTCAGTTAATACTACTACTATGTGATAGTAAACTGAAGATAGTCTGTAGCTAAGTATAGGAAGCTATGTGGTTGACTATTAGCTGAAGATACTGTAGCAGCAATAGTGATTGTAGTGGTAATTATTGATATTTTAGTGATTGTAGTACAAAAGCTGTGATAGTGATACAAATGTCAGTATTAAAAGTGAAACCAAAGAAGTAGATTTCATGTTTGTTTGTTTCATTTTACGCCTTTCCCAACAGTATTTCAGTCAACTAGGCGGGTAGTTTTCTAACCATCGTTCCTGGAGAGTTACACCAGTACTAGACTACCTTCCTCCGCGCTAAACTACCAAAGCATCTCCCGGGAATCGAACCCACGCCAGAGAGGTAACTGGATTAGAAGTCATCGACTCTAACCCCTCGACTACGGAGGCGGTATAGATTTCATGTAGTTTGCTGTTGATACTATAGCAGTTATATTGATAGTATTGAGAGACTAGTGGAAATGTTAGCTGTGAATACTTCAGCATTGATAGTTTGGATTGTTTGTTTTGTCACTAACACTGTAAAGGTTACATGGCAACTTTCCAGCGTAAAATGGTAAAGGAAGACCATCATGCACTATTTCAGGCACATTTTGGACACCTAAGTAGAACCACCATCCTAGTTGTAAACTTTCTCAAATGAAAGAATATAAAGTTCCTTATGTAAATTGAACCCACAGTAGTGAGGTTGAAGTGTCTTGAAGCTGGCCATCTTAACCAATTGACTATGATGTCCCATAGAAGTGATAATAATAGTAGTGTTACACTTGTGTTAGCTGTTGATACTTAAGCAATGACAGTTATTGTAGAGTTAGACTTGTGGAATTGTTAGCTGTTGATACTGTAGCTGTGACAGTGATTGTAGAGTTGGACTTGTGGACTTGTTAGCTGAAATTGTTGCAGTGACATTGATTGTAGAGTTGGACTTGTGGAATTGTTAGCTGTAGATACTGTAGCAGTGACAGTGATTGTAGAGTTGAACTTGTGGAATTGTTAGCTGTAGATACTGTAGCAGTGACAGTGATTGTAGAGTTGGACTTGTGGAATTGTTAGCTGTTGATACTGTAGCAGTGACAGTGATTGTAGAGTTGGACTTGTGTAATTGTTAGCTGTTGATACTGTAGCACTGGCAGTGATTGTAGAGTTGGACGTCTGGCATTGTTAGCTGTTGAAAATGTAGCAGTGACAGTGATTGTAGAGTTGGACTTGTGGAATAGTTGCATGTTGATACTGTAGCAGTGACAATGATTGTAAAGTTAGACTTGTGGAATTGTTAGCTGTTGATACTGTAGCGGTGACAGTGATTGTAGATTTGGATTTGTGGAATTGTTAGCTGTTGATACTGTAGCAGTGGCAGTGATTGTAGAGTTGAACTTGTGGAATTGTTAGCTGTTGATTCTGTAGCAGTGGCAGTGATTGTAGAGTTGAACTTGTGGAATTGTTAACTGTTGATTCTGTAGCAGTGGCAGTGATTGTAGAGTTGAACTTTTGGAATTGTTAGCTGTTGATTCTGTAGCAGTGACTGTGATTGTAGAGTTGGGCTTGTGGAATTGTTGCATGTTGATTCTGTAGCAGTGGCAGTGATTGTAGAGTTGAACTTGTGGAATTGTTAGCTGTTGATTCTGTAGAAGTGGCAGTGATTGTAGAGTTGGACTTGTGGAATAGTTAGCTGTTGATACTGTAGCAGTGACAGTTATTGTAGAGTTGGACTTGTGGAATTGTTAGCTGTTGATACTGTAGCAGTGACAGTGTTTGTAGAGTTGAACTTTTGAAATTGTTAGCTGTTGATAATGTAGCAGTGACAGTGATTGTAGAGTTGGACTTGTGGAATTGTTGCATGTTGATTCTGTAGCAGTGACAGTGTTTGTAGAGTTGAACTTTTGAAATTGTTAGCTGTTGATAATGTAGCAGTGACTGTGATTGTAGAGTTGGGCTTGTGGAATTGTTGCATGTTGATTCTGTAGCAGTGGCAGTGATTGTAGAGTTGAACTTGTGGAATTGTTAGCTGTTGATTCTGTAGCAGTGGCAGTGATTGTAGAGTTGAACTTTTGAAATTGTTAGCTGTTGATAATGTAGCAGTGACAGTGATTGTAGAGTTGGACTTGTGGAATTGTTAGCTGTTGATTCTGTAGCAGTGGCAGTGATTGTAGAGTTGAACTTTTGAAATTGTTAGCTGTTGATAATGTAGCAGTGACAGTGATTGTAGAGTTGGACTTGTGGAATTGTTGCATGTTGATTCTGTAGCAGTGACAGTGTTTGTAGAGTTGAACTTTTGAAATTGTTAGCTGTTGATAATGTAGCAGTGACTGTGATTGTAGAGTTGGGCTTGTGGAATTGTTGCATGTTGATTCTGTAGCAGTGGCAGTGATTGTAGAGTTGAACTTGTGGAATTGTTAGCTGTTGAAACTGTAGCAGTGACAGTGATTGTAGAGTTGGACTTGTGGACTTGTCAGCTGTTGATATTGTAGCAGTGACTTTTAGAGTTGTAAGTCATTGATACTGTAGAAGTGACAGTGATTGTAGTCTTAGACTTATATCATTACCACAACTCACATGGCTATTGCCACTTACATCAATACTACCATTACTACAAGCACCACTACTATTACCAATACTTTTACTTATTCAATATTTACATATTTTGGAAATTTGACAATCATAGTCAGTGTGATATCAGAATAGTCATCTTAAAATTGCAAGAAACAATTTCTTGTTTAAATTTAATGCAATTTATAAATCATCAAATAATTCATCAACAAGTTTCAGACTTTTTTGTAAATCTAATTTGTTGTGGACAATATTATACACCCTGTACAAAATTTGCATAGATGTAAAAGTGATGTCTATCAGGTCTTGCCAAGAAATAATTGACAACATCCTTTGTTGATTTTGAAGAATCGTTATGTGTCAAATTATGAAGAATTATGTACTTTTTGGTGATGAATTGTGCAGAATGTAAACTGTAACAAGTGTGCTGTATTTTCTGTAAATATATCATCAAAACTTTTTTATTACTAATCTTAGATTACTTAGTCTTCGCCCTTCTTTTATGTCCAGTGCGAGTGCCTAAATCTGAAAATGTCCATTTTATGTAAACTGTCTTCAATAGCTTTTATTAAACCATTCATTTAAATATTGCATTCTTATGGTTAACACTAAGTGTATTACATTGTATTATAGTTGTTTATATGTGTTGACCATGTTGTTATTTGGTTTTACATTAGAATTGAAGAACAAAATTCCTTCCAGTATCTGTTTTAGCGATTATCTTATGGAAATCAACTAAAACTTTTGTTTATGATCACAATTAGACAAAAAATGCCATTATTTTAGAAACTGAATGCAATAATAAATATGTAGAAACTTAAATTAGTCCTAGAATCTTATAAACTTTAATATTATTTTCCTTTAAGATGAAAGTATCTGGTTAATTTGGTCGAATGTCACTTATTTATCAGGCAAGTTTTAAATGACCATTTACTGCGAAAAAGGTCCAAGTGAATTTTTTTTTAAAATTTATATTATTTTCTTTCCAATTCTATATTCAGAATAGTAAGTTATGATAAAACTTATTCTATATTGAGCATTTCTGTCTAAATAGGGTGTTTATTTCCTGTTTTCCGTCACTTAGACTTTTTTCGCATTTACCAGATTTGTGATATTTTGACAAATATTGAGTGCGAAAAAAGTCTAAGTACATTTTTACAAATATAACCTTTTTCTTTCATTTTTTTTTCAAGTAATTTTTTTTAAATGTACAATATAACTGATTTTTATTTGAGAGTACACAAATGATAATTATATATATAACCTGAAAAAAACAGCACAGTTTTTTGTCTCTCCTGAAAAATTTACAGATATGCACTTAGACTTCTTTCGCTTTCACCCCTCGATATTGTGTAATGCTGAAAGATGTGTTTTTCCTGAGATGTGATGCACATGAAGTGGGCTGGTAGTTAAATTGTCATAGATACTGAAAGGTTTTAATGGAAGATAGTAGACTTGTATATTGTTATAATTCTGATTTTACGACTGTGAGCCAGAGTATGACACATTTATAATAGCAAAAAAAAATATATATGAGCCAGGTCATGACAAAACCAACAAAATGGGTTTGCGACCAGCATGGATCAGACCAGCCTGCGCATCCGCGCAGTCTGATCAGAGTCCATGCTGTTCGCTTACAGACTCTATAACAAGTAGAGAAACTGATAGCGAACAGCATGGATCCTGATCAGACTGCGCGGATGCGAAGGCTGGTCTAGATCCATGCTGGTCGCAGACGCATTATGTTGGTTTTGTCATGACGCAGCTCATATATGTATGTATAAATGATATTATCACTATAGATGAGTTGCATGGATACAAGGAGATTACTCATGTTGTCTCTTGCATCTTGTATATTTTTATGTCAAACAACACCGGAACCCTTGCAATCTGAATGATTATGGTTACAACAAGGGGACTTGAAAATGAAAGAAAAAGGATTTTTTAGTAAAATGAAAAAATAGCACTTTCTCTTTATTCCAAATATGAAGAAATTTTTTTTTAATTGGAATCAAGGGAAAAATTTCTGATAATGTTTCATTCAAACAATTTTTATCATACCGTATGGGGATACTTTGTTACATTAATAATTATCAACATGTATGATTATATACTCAAAACTTATATTTCCATCAAAGGTCTATTATTCTAATTGTACAGCAAATGTAGGGAACTAAAATCGAATTAAATATTAGTTTAATAAATAGTGTTGATAAATGTAAAAAGATTGAAATAAGCCATTTCTGAGTCATATCTTCATGAAAAAAACAACCAACAAAATTTCTATGTTTTTTTCACCGTAAGCTGGTTCTAGTTATACGCAACTCATTAAATAATAGTAGGTAATAATGTAATTATATAATTCCATTCATAACCCTTCGGAATTATGATGGATATATATGAAACCATGCCGCGATACAAAATGAAAGCAAACTGAGATACCTTGTTTCAGCCAATGAAAATCTCTGTAACAACAGGGGTTCGTCTTATTGGATTACCTTTCTTTTGACATATTCTCATTAAAATATTAGAAGTTTTCAATGTTTTAAATATGAAACATGGTGATAACTGCAGCTGTATCCAGCCATGATTATAGTGATTTAACAAGGATGAGGGAAATAGCTTGATTCATAGAAGAAATACAATTTTGCGCTCGTGAATGTTTTCAGGTGTTTTTTTAGAAATCTTCATGTTGTGGTTTATAAAAAGCGTACCTTTGTTTAAAAACATTTCTGACCTAGATTCTGATTATTGTATTATTTGTATACTTATTGACCTTTGAAAGATTAGAAATATGAATTAATTGAATTATAGGTCTAAAACAGGGGAGTTTTAATTAAAATCATATTCAAAAATATAATGAGCCACACCATGACAAAACCAGCATAATGCGTTTGCGACCAGCATGGATCCAGACCAGCCTGCGCATCCGCGTAGTCTGATCAGGATCCATGCTGTTCGCTATCAGTTTCTCTACTTGTAAAAGGGTTTGTACAGTATGGAACAGTAGTGGATCCTGACCAGACTGCGCGGATGCAAACGCATTATGTTGGTTTTGTCGTGACGCGGCTCATTCATGTTTCCTGTATCCTTGTGAAAATTTCAAATATCAGAATTGGAAGCAGTTCTATCATGAGGTGAATGCATCCAGTTTACTTGTATAAGGTATGGGAAGCCACTATATGAAGCTAAAAGGGTTCTCTTAATACATACAATATTCTTGTACAATTGCATAAAATGGTTGAGTCCTTTATCATTAAAGTTTTTACACCAAAGTTTGGTCATTTAGAGGGTTATTGCTAATTAGTGCTCGCCAATTTTTTTAAGCCAATCACAGACGAGGATTTTTCAAATTTTCAGGTTTCAAATCTTAATAGAACAGATTTTATATAAACTGGACGTTTTATATTATAAAACTCAAGTGGGCGGAGCACTAAGCCGGTTAGAGTGCATATTGGATGTTCTTCGTAAATAAGAAAGTTACAGTCGCTTCGCAAGCTCCGCTCCTTTTTAGCTTTCTTATTTACGAAGAACACCCAATATGCACTCTAACCTATACGTAATATTTTTATATTGAAAAAACTGCTGCAACTATAATTTCAGTTATTAATTAAATCTAACAATAAGCCCTTTCATTTCTTGATGTCAAATCTCTCACATCACAATCTCTATAACAAGCTTACATGGCCTGGAGTACATTGTTTCCATTTTATCATCAGTGGTAATAAATGTTTACCCATTGTTTATAGTTTCTAATTACTCTTTATTGGTTATATATTCCAGGAAATGCCTCTTGCATCATTAACCCAATGTTTATATGATTTGTATATTCCTAGACATCCCTGACTAATGCAATGTTGATTGACAGCTGATCAAATGGCTTCTTGTTAATTATTGAGAAAATTGGCCCATCATTTAGCTTGTAATTGTTAACTGATAGAAGCTTGTCCCTCGGGTATATCTGTTACCACAGTATCTGATAAGTTATAACTACATTACTGACATATGATAAACTGGAGGTATCAGGCTTTTTATTAAGCAATGAAATATGGCACCACTTCAGAGTTGTTGGTCTCCCTAGGTCATTCTGGTTTATTTACCCAAGATAATGATCTTTTTATTGGATTTGGTAAATTTATCTTACAATTATTAGCTTTAAAGATCTGGAATTGTAATTTTATAGCCCAAAGAAAGGAAACCACAGAAAAAGAGGGAAAAGTAAGAAAACTACCTAAAGCTAAATGTGTAGTCTTCATGGTTCCACAGAACATGTTCAGAAATTTTTGATGAGGAAAATGTATCAAACCAGATAGTTTTAGATATAACAAGATTATTTTAGATATACGAGGGTTGTCCCAAAAGTCCATGACAAATTTTATAGCCGGTTCATTTTTAATGCCAATAGAAAATAATTCACACATAAAACCGTTAAGTTTATTATTTAACATTACAACAAATCATTTAGAAAAAAAATACTCTAGTTACTTAGAAATTTTCAGTATTAACGACATTGGTTTGAGTTGCCGGCGCACGTCAAATAATTTACATTTTGTTATGAATAGGCTGAAATTAATTACATATATTTCAAATATCTGATGATGTGTCTGCACAATGTCACGTTGACTTCCTCTGCTGCTATGTTTAAATCATCTCTGAACATTTTAGTTAAATAACTTAAGAAACGAAAAAGATACGAATAAATGAAAATATCTCATATGAATTAGGAAAGTTAAAATGGCGACGTTCGAAGAATTTGCGGCGCAGTGAACAGGTCAGTCAAGTTTCATGACTATTTTGAGATGACACATGTTGCGATTTTCAACAAATATGCCAAATAGAACAGTTTAGAAACATATCCTGAGCATTTGTTTACTAAAGGCATGAACGGAACTAGAGTTTTGCGCTACAAAAAGCAAAATTTAATGTATGCCATCCAAACATTCAACAGACATTAACAACCACATGATTTCAGTCAGAAATTGACGATTTATGGGCACCATTATTGCGTTGAAAGCCATTGAGAGTATTTGAGAAAGGCGCCTTATATAGACACCGTCTTTGACGTTGGACGTGCGCCGCGATTCAGTTAGTTGCCATGGTGTTTATGGTATATTTTTGTTGTTTGTTGATATTTTTCTATGAAAATTTGTGAAAATGTTTAAATTATATGGGTTTATAACATATTAAAATATCAAATTCGTACCTGTTTTATTTAGCTTTTAAACAATCTTGTCGCAGAATATTGGGACAACCCACGTATGTGCAAAATATTGGAATATTTAAGTGCACCATTGCTCAAATTCTACTTTTATATGAAATTATTTTTTGAAGTCTGACATTTGAAAATCAGATGCTCTTTAATGATTTAAGGGTGGAACTTTATATTTTCTAAAAACTAAAATTGGGAATGATCAAGATTAGCCCTGAGGTTTTAGACTTTGACTTCAAACTGTCTTCTTTAAGTGCAATTATTTTATCTGGCAAATACAATGTTGAACCAGACTTATTATACCAGATCCTTGGTTGTGAGTATAATTAATTCTGAAAAACAGGTAATAGATTTAACAACATCAAAGACTTCTTATTGCTCAGCATACATGATTTTAATTGGTCCTAATTAATGCAAAAAACAAGCATGACTTTACTGCCCCCTTGTGAGATGAACTGACTTTACTTGTAGGATGTTTCAGGAAGCAAAGGTTATCATAAGGAACATGTGAAAAAATTAACTTTCATCACAGACCATGTGGTTTTTATCTTAACTAATGAAAATGAATGTTGTGATAGTAAACTATTAAACAAGTCTCTAAATAGCTGTTTGATAAAGACATATTTAAATACCACCCGAAAAATGATCATTTATGAAAAGCCAAAAGAATGTGCTAAAAAATAAATAGCAGTAAAGATTGTTATAGTCAGAAGAGAGTGTGGTCTGATTTCTCAGCTGGCTTGGAAAAATTTGCTGCGTTCGGAATAATATTTTCTATTACAAATTTTGACACTGCTAAGAAAAGCAGAGGTCAATTGTAACCAAAGATGTATGTATGCTTAGATGCTGTATATTTTGCATCATTTTGAAGTCCAACATCATGCTCATAAGACAGCACCTTGTTAGCTGAATTATCCGGTGTTCAGAAAATAGTGAATTTTGAAGAAATATTTTACCTTTACCGCAGTTAACTCAATACTATTTAAAGAAAGCCAACTTTTATTGTTATATGTTTTATGGTTTGAGATCTTTGTTCAGCTTAAGAAAATAATTATTTTTTCACCTACGATGTCAGCCATTAGTGAGACGTAGTTATTTTGATGGTTACTGTACATTCGTTACTTTGAAGATTCTCTGTTTATATATCCATACTGGCAGGCCAGGGCTGCAAAATCACTTAGGCTGTCAAAACAGTTTGTAAAATCAGGTCCCAGGGCATTCCAAGATGTTACTGTAATTGCTTCATAGGCAGTTAAATGCCAAACTTTGCATAATTTTCATCTACTGGAACCTAGAATCATCAGCGGCATGATTTATGGAAAAATCAGATATATAACCATGGTATGGTATAGGTATTAGGTAAAGCAGAGAGTATGGTAATGTAACCTCAGCCAGTCAGTGAGAGGGCGTGACTTGTTTCACTTCTATGAATAAGTCTTTGATAATTTTCCTGAAATTTGACTAATTTCTGTCTGGAATTGGACTAATTGGACAAAGATTCTTACCAATTTGCACAATTATGAAAAAAAACTTGTCAACTGAAAAAAAAAAGAGTACAGATTGATAATGATAATGCTGTCTATTGCAATGACATTTGTAAGATTGATTGTGATGACTATTTTAATATAGCAATGATGTTTGTTTCTTTAAATTTCATAAAGATTTTTTCTTTAACATAATATAACAAATTGGCAATAAGAAAGAGTTTGTTACAATACCAGTACCTACAATTATGCATGTATAATGAAATTGACAGTGACAAGAACACTACTTACAAAGTAACCAAATTATGTCTTTATCAAAATAGTTTAAAACTCTGTTTCAAGAACACTACTTACAAAGTAACCAAATTATGTCTTTATCAAAATAGTTCTTTGAAAGGGAGTAATCAATTTTATATATTTTGTTTGAATTTCAGAAACATTATTCCTCTTTAAGACCGAGCACAAATGTATATGACCTTGTATGAAATTTATTACAACTTTATAAATACAACCTGTCTAATAAAAATAAACACATTTTTTAGCTTTCGACAAGAAAAAAAAAATGTTTAAAAAATATTAATATAAACAGACAACCAAACTTTATTAATAATGGCAGCTTAGTGCAAAGTTTTTGTTTCATTCTTCATTCTGGTGTATTTTTTATTGTATTTATTACAGCAACATTAATGATAATCTCTTTTGGTGGCGCTTAGATTTTCTTGTCATATTTACATAGACACTAACCTGGCAAGAAACATTCATTTTTTTTAAAAAACATGGGTTTTTTGGTGTTGTTTTTTTTTTAAAGAAAAAAAATGAAAGACTGGTACAAATTAAGAGAGAGGCGGTGCCTATATGTAGAAATTATTTCTCATAATCTAATTATAGAAAGACTGCACATAGCATGTTATAAACTTTTACCAGTTGCTGGCAGTTAATAGGCCATTATGTTGTAATTTGTGTATACAATTTGTTTTTATAGAAGTTTTATTAGCATAAAGATTCTGATGGAATTTACTCTTTTGAGGCCATGTCAAAGACCCCACAGGGGCAGTTGCGATATTGAAAAGATTTGGTTTAAACAATACATATTTTCAGTTTATAAATGTCAACATAATGATTTCGGTTTATACAGAATTTATTTTAGTTCTATTCTGTAAGAAGCTTTAAGCTTATAAACACACTTATGAATCTGTTCCTGGAACCAACCAGTACTAAGCAATGAGTTTCTTGCTCAAGGAAACAACAATTTGCCCCTGATGAGGTTTGAACCCATGCGGCTAGCGATCATTAGATTACTAGTCCGACGCGTTAACCACTCAGCCATGCCACAACATAACATAATGATTTGGCGTCTCTTATATAAAGTTATGACAGCAACTTGCATAGCAAATGCCAACAAAAACTAGCAATTCTTAAAACACTTACAAAAAAAGGAAATTGCCTTGTCATACAAAAAGAGTAAACTGTTGATGAGTTGAAGAACAATAAAAATGTTTCACATGACATTTGTAATGACATTGTGTCATAATTGAATATATCTTAGTATTTTAATGTACATCTTGTTGCTCATCAACTTTTTGTGTGAAAACTCGAGGTGCAGAATTAGAAATAATTGTAAGATGTTGTGTCAAAAAATTATATTCCGAAAAGCGGTAACTGCGAACGGCTTTCATTGTTTTGAAAAAAAAAATATTTAGGAATAAAAGGCAATATCTTTTTTTGTAGAATAAGCTAAGTGGTCTGTGACTTTAGCCTCTATAAGTTTTGATATCAATTTAAATAATATAGAAAAAACTCTGTGGAAATGGTTTTGATTGTAACTCGGACAATAGTGAGCAAAGATTATGTTAATATATTCATTTTCTAAGGAATGTGCAGATTCTGTGACATAAAATCAGTGCCTTGAATTAATTGCTTTGTTGCTTATAATAATACAATAACCAAAATGCAAGAAAAAAATTACCATCAGTATGTTTTCTTTTAAGTGCAAAATAAATTGTAAATATATAATTTATAGAAATGATGTTTAAATGTAAAAGAAAGAAAATGGTTATTAAGTAAGAAATGAAAGTGTATTCTTTATTGATTAAGCAATTAATTGATAGGTAAAACATATATATAAATCATGTATACTGGTTATAATTATACATGCTCAAAATAAAAAAAAAACAAGTCATTTTGTAGGTAAAGACTTCTTAAGCTGGTGCAGTAAAAAATTTAATTCAAGCCTTTCTTAAGGTACTTCAAGAAAAGTTAAATTGTAGCCGTTGAAGGACAAGGTAAAATAGTATGTGTACAAAATTTGTTGTTTTCCCCTCTAAAATACCATGAAAAGAAGGTATATAGTTTTTATGTTAATGAGTGAAGTCCTAGTTTCAAGTTTGCCGTATTTATTGTAATTTATTGTAAATAGTCGAATAATGACTGTAATTAAGAGGGTATAATTATTTGTGAGTGACTGACCGCTATAAATACAGTGACAGAAATGAAGTTGTCACATGTCGGCACTCCACCTTCCCCGATCGGAATTGCCCGTTGGCCGTGTCATTAGACGCTTTATCTCTTTATCTACAGAGACATCTATCTACGGTCATCTTGTACAGATATTTACACCTATGATTATAATAACAGTTTTCTCTCTTGTTTGTGACATTATAATCATTATTTTAAGTTATTAGCATAATTTTATATCGATGAAAAGGAAATAATTTTTTTTTATTTGATGGGTCATTATAAACATTTTTTTAAATTTAAATTTGATGCTTGTAATTTTTTCAGTTCTGTTTGATTTTAATTTTATTATTTGAGGTAAACAAAAGAAAAAACTCTGAATGGTAAATAAATTCATATATATGAACATAATAAAATAATTTACTAAAAACAAAATTTTATACAAAAATGGCTTGGACAAAATTTAAAATGCATACTATTTTGTTTTTTGGGTTTTTTTAATTAAAAAAAAAATGAGGGTTAAAAAACTGATTTTTTAGAATACAATTGTACACAGGAATATGAATTGAGTCTGGTGATAAAAAAGAAAACTGTGGTTTGAACTCTGCTTGATTTTGTAGAAAACATATTAAATGACCATTGACAGCTTTTTGACATGTTGATTCTAGTGTCACATGCTTGTTAGGTGGACAAAACATGATAAAAAAAAATTGCCTATTTTAGCTGAGATTTTTGAAGGGGAAAAAAATGTGACAAATTGCTTCACAATTTTAATTGATTGACACTCAGTAAGGCATGTTTTTATCTTCACAGGAGTCAATTTTACAAAGGTCACAGTGAATAGTTTTAGTTCATCAAGCTGTAAATAGGCTCAATGTAACTGACAACAGTTTTATTGGTAATTCGTGAAAAGTTCATTAAAATACACAAGAAATGAGAAAAAGGACTTTGTCACTTTGAAACATTTTACGGTGAAGTCTGTCCGAACAAATTAGTACCAATTGTTCAACATGCGAAAGAATAATTGTGGTGAATTTTCAGAAATCTCAGTCAAATTGTTTAAGTAATAATGTTAGTTTTCACATGTGGGGCACTATTGTGATTTAATTTGACACATGATGGTTTGAAAGACAGTCTTGTCATTGGTAATAAGGTGTCCTGCGGGGTGGAGCTTGGTTACGGAGATGAGAGTCAAATTAAAGGTCACATCCTTCCTCTGCCGCTGCTGTCAAAAGATTCCGAGTCCTGTAAATTGAACCAATTTATTTCCAATTATATTTTACAGCACAAATGAACGTTTTTATATGTATCGTTTTGTCATTTTGTCTTGGGTTGTTAAATACCCATAATGGTCAAAATGCTGAATACTATACTTGTTGCTGGGTTGTGTGGGGGTTTCGTTCATTGAATGCCGCCTTTCCTTGTTGATCTTGGTTACCATATTTTAATAAAATTGGACAAACCAAAACTTTAAAATGGAAATTATTTTAATAGTTTTACATTTGACGAGTATCTATTAAAGAAGATGTAGATTTCATTATAATTCATTGAAATCTATATTTAATTAGGCAGTTTTGTTGATTTATTTTAGTTACGTCAGTTTCTTTAATGTGTTTCTGAAAAAGAAAAACAATATATAGTGACAATACAAAAACAACAACAACAACCATTAACAATTAGTCATTATTTATGATCTAGCTAGACAGTTTTGTCATATATGATTCCATAAAAGTCAATTCACTTGTTGATGCATTGATTCATTGCCATGGCAGGTGTCTTGTCTGGTATATCATTTTCTCTACTGGACCACAGTCATTAATTTGACCATCTCCCGGCCACATATTAATGTAGCAATTATACTTCCTGTCACTAAGGCAATCTTGCTGTCAGATAACATGTTTTTTGGTCATATGGCCCAATGATAAAACAATTAACTTGCCTTAAGATCGCAAATTATTACCTTGCCATTTATTCTGCACTTTGTGAGGATTACTATGTCCATTTTAAGAAGACAATTTGATGTCATTATCTTCTGCTGTCTCAGGGTCTGATAGAAGCTTTCAAGACAGTCATCCAAGCTTCTTGACAGCGCTGATGAATTCTTAGAGCTCATTCAATGTGATTTAGATGCTTTATATAAGGCTTCTATAGGATTTTGAAGACTTAAAAAATTATCTTGTCAGTTTCTGACTAATCGTTTATGGGGGAAATTATGTATCGCTTTTTTCTTTAATATTTGGATTACAAATAGTTGCTTTTTTTGTTTCATTTTATGTGACTTTGATGACAGATGCTTTAAACAAGAATACTTTCATTTATAAAGTATAAGTATCATTCTATAATTATAGTAGAGACATTAATGTTAATAACATCTCTGTTATATTCTTTAAACTTGGTCTGATTTTGAATTTAAACCTTGATTGAAAAACCCCTAATTTTAGGAAAATGCCATTTCACAGTAAGAATATTTCCCAAATTATCTAAGATTTTTTTTTATCTTTTCTCAAATTTTAATTTTATTTCCAAAAAGCCCTTTTAGATACAAACATTATATATGGATAGTAGTATCTGTTCAGGTTTGATTTGCTATTTAAGCTGATGTATTATATTATCAAGACCAATTCATTACTGTTACTTGAGGAATAGCAATTATTCTTGTTTGATTAGAACCTGTCTCCTGTTTCTAAACTCATTAACTTGTTTTTAAAATCTTTGGCATGAGTGAAATTGAACATCAAGTTGAAAATAATTACAAATTGAACTAAAAAACAATGCAGATTTAATTATTTTTTTTTATAAATACTTTTAATTTTAAGATATTCATTAGAGATGCGGTTTATGGGTGGGGGTGTAGAATATGAAAAATGTATTGCAGTTATACACAGTATCAAATTTCAGTCACAGCTAACTTGTGAAATACATGTAAAAAGATAAAAAAAAATAAAATTATGAATTTTTAAATTTTAAGAGACTTTTGGGAGGGACTTTGATGCACAAATACTTTCCTGAATAAAGTATTCAAGTTTTGATATTTGAACACCAAGCTTAGGTGCCCACACATAGAATGAAACTGAATTTCAGAATGTTGCCTTAATCAAATTTGCTTATTAACAAATTGCTTGTTTACTTACCAAGTATTTAACTATATTAATCACAGTATCTGTGAATATATTGAAGAAAATGAGAAGAAAATGAGCCGCGTCACGACAAAACCAACATAGTGCGTTTGCGACCAGCATGGATCCGGACCAGCCTGCGCATCCGCGCAGTCTGATCAGGATCCATGCTGTTCGCTTACAAACCTTATTACAAGTAGTGAAACTGATAGCGAACAGCATGGATCCTGATCAGACTGCTGCGTGGATGTGCAGGCTGGTCTGGGTTCATGCTGGTCGCAAACGCACTATGTTGGTTTGTCGTGACGCGGCTCAAATTATAATTGGCATCACATTAGTTTTCTGTGAGTTGTGAAGAACAAAAAAGTAAACTATAGAGATAAGTAATAAACAGATGGTATTGTAATCGAGCTATGTGAGCATGACAGTGTTGATATTACCTCCCTTCCTTCCTTTCATAACTTTCTCTAAAAGCAGATGTTTCTAGCAGTCAAATTGGTTACATGCATTACAACTGTATGTAAATAATATTTGATTGGTCTACTAAAGTTTCATAAACACACAGTAATGGAATTTTGGAAACTGTTTTTGCAGATTACATTTTTTTCACTGCAAGTCCTAGGTACACTTTCCTCATGTTTGATTGCCATAATTTGCAGACTTGATTGTAATAGTTAACGAAGTGCATTCTTTAAGCTTTCTTAAAGAATGTTAAAGTTGATAAGCTGCTTTCATAATCTTATTTCTTTTCTTGCATTAAGGTTTTAATTTTTTTTACATTTTTGTCTGAAAGTTTTTTTCATTAATCTGATTTTGTTGAGGTTTTGTTGCCCTAAGGATTCCAGTTCCAGGATTTTTTTTTATAGAAGATAATCTGATGTTTTTTCTTGGGTTTACATTGCAGAATTGGTATTTTTGTTGAGACTTGTTGTCAAGTCTGTTATTAAAGCATATTATCATCAGATCAAAGTCAATGTTTATGTTGTTTTGAATTTCCTACAGTATGGTGTAAGTAAGCTTGATGTATACCTTGTTTTATACACAGAAAATATCATGAGAAATGTCAAACTGTCCATCATTTAGTGATAATATATCTCTGAATGAATATCTTTTACCACACTTTTAGCCAACTGAAATAATATCAGAAATAGAACTTGTTCAAGGCATGGTGCCTTATGCTGTTTGCTGTAGGTAATTTTGCAGATGTTTTACAACTTACCTTCATGATAAAAAATCATTTGAGCCGCGTCATGACAAAACCAACGTAATGCGTTTGCGACCAGCATGGATCCAGACCAGCCTGCGGATCCGCGCAGTCTGATCAGGATCCATGCTGTTCCCTATCAGTTTCACTACTTGTAATAGGGCTTGTAAGCGAACAGCATTGGATCCTGATCAGACTGCGCGGATGCGCAGGCTGGTCTGGATCCATGCTGGTCGCAAACCCACTATGTTGGTTTTGTCATGACGCGGCTCATTTAATAATTTGCAAGATCTAGTGTCAGGTAAAGATGAGTTTGTTTTTTTTCCTTCAGAAAATGAATTGAATTCTATTTGTATTTTATTACTTGAAAATTTAGAAAATATTTTATTATTTAGGGTATTGCAAGATGTAATAAAGTCTTAAGATACCCTGGTTTTCAGAAACAATTTTGGGGGCATCCATCCCCAAGTGGTTAAGGTTGTTGACTTCAAACAGCTTGCCTCTCACCACGGTAGGTTTAAATACCACTAGGGACTTTAAATGGATTCTTTCAGCTATCTTTCAAAACCATTGTGGTTCAACTCGGGTGCCTGTTTGGGAAAAAAAGAAAAAACAATTTACATTAGAGGTACCAAGTTTGAGATAAATTTTATGATTCTTTTTCTAATCACTTCCCCAACATTCTATAATATTAAGAAATTCATATAAAGAAACATAATTATTTCTTTTATTATTTTGCTTAGCAATGTTAAATGAAAAAGAACAGCAGGAAAAAGAAATTCAATTAAAATCCATTTTACAATTCTGTTTCATGTTTGAGTTAAATAAATACTTCTCTATGGGGTAAATTTGCAAAATACATAATTGTCTTTTGCATTAAAAAAGTTATACAATTACAAGGGAGAAGATTGAAAAGCGCATTTTTTTCTTTTTTCCTCTTATGCCTATAGCTATTTCCTGAGGTAACAATTTGTCTTCTGCTCAGAAAAAAACATTCATTCGCTGCTGATGTAAATGGCAAATGCCACTTCTCATTGAAATGATTCGACTTCCATTTAAATACGATGTCTCCTGTTGAAAATTCAACTGGCATTCCTCCGATAATTTCACATCGCAATTACATCATCGTTACTTTTCACATATTACAATTTTCTTGCATTTAAAGTAAGATACAGACAAGCTTTAATTTTCTTCTGCTGCTCACAAAAAAGCAAGAAAATCGGATCCAACACAGCTGTTGGGAGATTGCATTCATTTCAACTGTTCATCATATCTAACTAGGTGTGAGTGCATTATGCATGTTTTTCAGTAATTAGATAATATATTTACAAGTTCACTCTTAACAAAATGTGTCACTTTTGCCCATCAGGATTTTTCTTTCTTCTATTTTAACAAAACTGCTTAAACATTAATCTGTTACAAGACTAAAAACATGTGTTTTTCTGCATGCAAAACAAGAGAGGTCTCTCACTCAGAAAACTCTTTACTCGATTAAAAAAAGAACAAGAACGCATTCCAAAAAGCAAATAAACGTTGAAACAAGTGTAGCAAATGTCATATCACCAGTAGAGCTATAGAATGATTTACTATGTCTTAATAGGTAGCACTCAGAAAATACATATTTCAGTTGGAATCAGACAAGAAAATTTTGAGGATTGGAGAAAATGGTTCAGTAATGACACACCTGGCAAGTGGAGAGAATTATTGCACTGTCTGCCAGATCTAGACTGCAAGTTTTTCAGATGCAGTAAAATATATCTGCAAAAATATGCTCCGATGAATTTATTGCTTATTCAGAAAGGTTTATTGTCTGAGCAATTGAAAGTTTGATCTGGTAAATTATGATATTGTAACATAAGTAAATGATGTGTTTGATACAGTATTTGATGATGGCATTGTTGATGATGTTGTTAATGATGATTATGATTTTGTTTATGTTACTACTGTTTCAGATACTGTTGTTGTTATTTGTGGTAATGTTGTTGCTATTGTTTTGCTGTTATTCATGTAGTATTGTAAATGATTGCACTGATGATGATGATGATGATGATGATGATGATGGAAGTAGTGATAGTGGTGTTGATGATATTGTTCAATTTGCTGTTTGCTTTTGTTGATGTGGTTATTTATGTTAGTGATGCTGTTTTTTCTTCTACTACAATTTTTGTTGATATTGTATATGATTACCAAATAACTATGCTTGCAGGTGTGATAAAAATATGGTGAATTAATAAGGGACGATCTGTTAGAATAAACACAAACAGTGAAAAAAGCAATAATAATGCTAGATAATATTGAAAATAATTCATATTGCTGTAATGGTAAAACGTTTCTACCTTTGATTTCTATGAAACTGAGAAGTATGCAGCGTAGCAACATAAATGTCAGGTGTGCTGTTAGAATTGCTGTAGAAGTGTTGTTCCAATTGAAACAAATGTCTTCTGTAATTAATATACACCATAAATTTCCAAGGAAATGAATATGTCTGTGTAGAAGATTATAATCACATAAAACTCTTGGACATCCCAAGTGCTGGAAGCTGCTACAGATTATCATTTCACTTTTTGATGAATGTATCTCTAAACACTATACACATAATGAGTTTTTGTTGGGTTGTTGTTGTTGTTTTTTCACTATAATTTATTTTATAATTCATCACTGGTGTTTCTGTTTTATTGGGTTGTTGTTGGGGTTTTTTTTTCACTTTAGAATTATTATAATTCATAAACAGTGTTTCTGTTACATTTATTGTTTTTTGTGGTTGTTGTTTTTTTTCACTTTAAAATTTTTATAATTCATTTTGTTACACATGTTGTTGTTTTCTTCACTTTAAAGTTATTAAATTTCATTAACAGTGTTCCTGTTATAATACAAGAAGTGTGTTTTTGCTAAGCTGAGGGAAGGACAGGTCATGGCTCCATGACTGAAGTAGTTAAAGTTGCTGCCTTTAAATCACTAACAGTATTTTGTGTTCAAATCCTTGAAGTTGTATTGGATTCTTTTATTTAAGGAAGCTTAGTTGATTCACTTATTGTTGGTAATTCTAATTATGTTTTGTGTATAGAGGGTCATCTGAGCACCAGTAAAGCTGAAAGGACAACAGATGACCTTTTTGGTACAAGTGTCAATGTAATTTATTAAAACCCCTGATCAAGTTAAATCTTGCAGATTTACAGAAGTTAGTGTTCAAAGATTTTAGACTAATATCCTTATCTAAAAATTCTTTTAGATAGAAAAAATTATTGTTGTTTTTTATTTTGAAATGCCATTTTATATCACACAATATAAAAAGTAAAATAAATGAATAATTGTACAAATTCCATATAGAAGACAGGTTATACCAACTGCTCCTATACATGTTCTGTAGACATCAATTTTCAAGCATCTACTGTTTGACTGACAAGGTGTACCAGTATATATAATTATATACAGGAGCATTGTTTGACCAACTGTAGCTTGATTGACTAGCGATCCCTCTTTTCATCTGCCATGATTTTTACACTGATTTCCGATCATTCATCAAAATTCATCATTCACATGTTCAGATTAGATGCCAAAAGGGAAAAACATAGGAGATGAAGTTAAGCGGAGATTTTTTTGAGATTTTTTTTTGTCGTTTTCTTAGTCAGCTCAGCTGTTGTGTTATTTATATTTCATCACTTTGAGCTGTTAAAAGCACATGTTTGTACAAATAATAGTTGCAAGGATAAGGTAGGGATGACAGATCTATGATTAACCGTCACAATTCAGAAGCCTTAAAGATATTTTCTGTGCCGAAACAAAAAAGGTGCCAAAAAATTATATAATTTGATAAACATGTTGTCAACACTTAAACATTTAACCCTTTAATACCATACTAAATATCTTTAAAAGACTCGTCCGTCTGTCATACTGGACAAAACCATTTTTTAGGGGAAATGTCAAAATATAAACTGACCGAATAGTGTTCAGGCAGACCATTCTTGCATATCAGACTGGTGTTTCCGAAAAGTGAACCGTGCAGAAAACCCCTACATCCTCAAACTGCAGTTCCGGCTTTAAAGCAGCATGCCTTCAGATTCATGCTTAATTTTCACGAAAATTTTTGAAAGTGTATTTAAAAATTAAATTAAAGATTGTGAAATGTCAACAAAGAAAGTAATTTACTAATTTTGCACACAGCATGTACAATATCCATGTAAATTACCCCCAAAAAAGGGTCAGACTATGAAAAAATTAAAAAAGTCCTTACTGCATTAGTCAAGGAGTAGAAATATGGTAATGAATACTGCACAATCATTCATTAATCACACATAACATGTAAATCATTTCCTGAATCTTTTACTTTTCTTAAAATCTTTTTCTTTCTCTTAAAAGTACATTTTCCTTAAGTTTGATTTTCTTGAAATATTTCAGCATATCTAAAGGCATACAGCTTTAATAATGTTGGTGGCGAAATATTATATTAAGTAGCTGACATTAAAAAAAAGTTAATTATTATCGTATTGATCTATCTGTATGCATTTCATTATTAAGCGAAGCTATAATATAAAGTAGCAAGTATTGTTCTGCTTGTTTTACATGCATAAATTGTGAATTTCTAATTAATATTTTATAATGTACATCCTATATTGTTATATATGAGATCACTTTGGTTGATTATAATTTCAGAAATATTCCGCAGGAACATAAAATTATAACCATTTTATCAAAAGATATGTATTTTTTTCCAAAAAAAAAAAAAATAGAAAGAAATAAAGTAACAGTTTTATTACTGTGTCACCTTTAATGTAAAACATGTGTCATAGTTGACATTTTATGTCATCTTTTTCAAGATTATATGACAAATGTTAAGGAAATAATAAAAGTTTGTGGTAATAACCTTCCATTGTTTATATATCTTGTAATGATATTATTATGTGAATATTATGTAAAATAATACATATAATATAGTTCTGTGAGTTGGAAATATGCCATAGTCACATGGTATACAAAACTGTGCACTTGTTACCTTTAATACTTAATTTATATGAGCCACATCATGACAAAACCAACATAATGCCTTTGCGACCAGCATGGATCCAGGCCAGCCTGCGCATCCGTGCAGTCTGATCAGGATCCATGCTGTTCGCTATTAGTTTCCCTACTTGTAAAAGGGTTTGTAAGCGAACAGCATGGATCCTGATCAGACTGCGTGGATGCGCAGGCTGGTCTGGATCCATGCTGGTCGCAAACGCACAATGGTGGTTTTGTTATGATGCGGCTCATATATATGTTGCAATTATGTGTAGTATAAGAATATTTTTATTCCACCATTCCAAGTGTACAAGCACAAAACTACATGTATTGTAATTTAGTGCCATTAAAACCTTAAGTGTTTTGTGATGAATTCCTGATTTTCAATTTATAAAGACCACACAGATGTGAAATGGAAGTTTTAACTGTATATTTTAACCGTATATTTACATTTTTGTAAAATTTACATTCCCCGATTGCTAACAAAATATTTACCATCAATGCTGTCAGAATACATGCCATCATTTGGATATCTTCAGTGAAGAAGTCTAAATGATTCAAATATCGGAGACACATACATCATGGAACATTAAATTGCTAAGAAAATACATAAACTACCATTAGCTTGGGGTACCTAGTGTCTACAGATAAAGCCTGCACTTGGATACTGTATTTAACTAGAAAAATAAAGAGGCTACCTTTCTGTAATTTATTCTCTAGGTATTTGAGAGGGATTCTAGAAAATCCTGTCCAGGTATGGATCTACAATGAAACATATTTCAATAAGAGACACATGCCAAAGTGCAAAATAAAAAAGAAAAAGATAATCAGAGGCAAAGCATAAGTGTGTTATTTCATTTCTTATATTTACTCCATGCAACTCAATTTTGTTGACTTCTGAAAAGAAGTAATTTAATTGTGTTTTGCCAGGGTCTGGACCCATTTTCAGTGGTATCTGTTTATTATAATTGTCTGGAAGGGTTATGGCCCTTGTAAATTATTTGCAACACACTCTAGAGAACATTCAGATATATGCTTTGAAAATCTATAGCAAAAATTCAAAATTCAAAACCTTGTAGTGAATTAATTTAGTGAGAACAGTGCTGCTTTGAAATATCTTGAGTGTTCCAAAGCACTAATACTATCTTGATAACATAAAAAACAAAAACAACAAAAAATCTACATCATATCTATATCCCTAAGAAAAAACCATTAATCAGTTTTGTTTTGTTTTTTCATCCCTTCCTGTTTGTAAAAAAAACAGAGTCCAGGCTATCTCTAGTATAAAGAATAAAATGTAAGGAAAATGATAGAAGAGAGGAGATAAGATACACATTATGTGTGAAGTTAGAAAAGCAGAAACAGTTTGTCTTTGAAGTAAGATTATACCCTGAAGTTATGGTATCGGAAGTACATAAATATCTGTCATCCGAGGCCATGCTATTGTCGGCTGAATTAGATTTACTCATACTTTAAACTGTTGTAATTTGATTTCTGTAGGTGATTGTAGATTAGTTGATGTGTTAATAAATGATAAAAAAGCTGAATTCCCAGGAAATATGACATTAAATTAGCTTGTTTTGCTACACGGAAAGATTTATATCATATTTTTTTGCATTCAGCTAATGAAAAGCAGGTTTTAAAACAGTCTTAGAAAATATACAAATTTCAAATTTCAAGTAGTCAGCATAGTTCAGTAAAAAAGCTTACTTGGGTGTTGTTGAAGCTGTTGGCATAGTGGTAAGCAGGAATAGGACATCAATACTGTCTTTTGCACCATCCATTGTCACCGGGCCATTTAAATTTAGAAATATTTGATATCATAGTAAGTGTAAACCAGTATAAAACAAGTGCTGCTGTTTTCAGTCATGAATAAGATGTGATCATCTTTCACTTGGGAAACAACATATATAAAGCTTAACTGCATATTTAACAGTCTTTTCAGTTCTGCCTTTCTATGTCACAAGTTGCAAACTTTTCTTGATTTGTGGCCTCTGTAGCTTAGTAATTTAACATCACCTTGCAAAATATCTTAAAGGGACTGCAGGTCCATCATTTGATCTGGACAAAACTAATTATCATTTTAAGAAAAAAAAATCAAATAAAATGCTCAGACCTTATAGCAGACCATGATCAGATAGCATGAATCTGCTGGCTAATCTTGGTCTGTACTGGTGGCATGGAGTGGGGGGATAGAATCTGTTGCTTCCAGCAGAGTTAAGGTTAAGGTTGTTGCGATCATGCACAGGGTTGTAACAAGTCTGCCCTCACCTGAGTAAAAGTTAGAACATCCCTTCATATCCGAGGGTAAAATAGAGAAGGAAAAAAAACATCAGAATCCCTAAAGAAAACACGGCAAAATTGAAAATGTTGCAGGCTCGGTTTGATCGACGGTACTGGAAAGTGCAAGTTACTATCCACGCCTCCTAGCACCAGCTCAAGAGTTTTCTTAACACTGCCACCTATCAAATTGACAAGAAAATCAAATTACATATCTGACCTTGAACTTGCATCTATCAAATCAAACCATCTGTGATATTCTAGCCCACCTGGAATGCACATGCAAATTAATATCTGTTTAGTTCTTGAACTACATCTATCATCTAGAAAGGTTGTTTTTTTTCTGCTTGATAATTAAAATCCCATCTTCTTAGATGATTGATATGAAATAACTGTAGTATCTTTACAATTGATTTTATGGAGCATATATTTCTTACAGCTTTAATGGTTAAATGTCACAGTTTTGGCTTCATTTGGGGTTTTTGTTGTTTTGGAGTATTTTTTTTTTTTCAATTTTACTTAATGTTAAATAAGGAATTCTGAGTCTTTATTAGCCCATATACAACAAATAATCTAATCCATTTATTCAACAATTTACAAAATCGAGGATTCCAAAAATTCAGACTTTTTATTGGTTAATGTGATAATAGAACATAAAATTAACCAATCAAATACCAGAACAGTAAGATTTATCAATTAAATCTTGAGTTTTACAACTTGTCTATTCTATTTACTGTAATTTTGAGTCTCAAACTCATTAAATCAGGAATTTTATCAGAGATATCATTTTCAAACAGTGTATTCTAATTTTGTGTCCAATTCTAGCCTTTAAACACTATACTCCTGCATGGTAATTGTTAGGGGTTGTCTTTGATGTTGGGAGAGTAATCATGTTTATAGAAACATCATTAAAGGTTGTAAATAGAGCCCTTTCAGATGTGGCCCTCTTAACAATGATTGGCAGGTTTTCAGGTTCATTTATAAAGTGCACTGAGAGTTTTCTTAATAATGGAAGGATTTGTTCTGTTCACACTGTGGAAGGTTCATTCATTGCTATTTAAAGAAAGTTGGTTAGTGATTGAGCAGGACAGCCTCTTGTGTTTATCGCAAAACTGCTGTATTTTTGTTCTTAGAGTTTTATCAAGCTACTACAGTATTGTATGGAACTTTTATACTATATTTTGATTTATTTACATGTATTAATAAGACTCTCGATTCTCATATTCATGTATTTCTGTCATCTACAATCTTGTATTGTTTTTTGCTTTTGTTTTGGTTATTAAATTTTAACGTCTTTTAGATATTTAAAGCTTATTTCAAAGTTGGGATTAGTTTGTTTAATTTTGTGTATTCTATTGAACATAGCTTTGGGGCTTATTCTTGCCAGGTTCTGAATGGAAGTGTTTATGGAATACTAAGATAATAAAAATTTGGGTAAGTAATGGGGAAAGATATCTGAAAATGAAATGTCAATCTAGAGCTGCATTCATTTACTATAAACCATGCAGTATTTGTGTAATGAACATGTCCAGTTTATTATCTAGAACTGTCCAATAATAATGCTATAAAATTAAATTAAATTAAAGAAAGACAATATAGAGTCATATAGTCAGGCCAAACTTCATGGATGAACTGACTTGACTTGCTCTGTACTAAGATGACATAATAGCAAGTGATTACCAACTCTTAGTCATTCTCTGAAATTAAAAACATGTTTTCTCTCAAGTACACCTCTCACACAATTTTCATTAAAAACTCAAGTTGAACTGATATTTTGAAGAAAAAAAAATGCAAGAGTTTTCTTTAATAGTTTTGTAATGTGAAATGTCAATAGATAGTTTAACCTTGTGAGGTGACCTGGAGAAAAGAGCTTGAATTAAACAACAAGCCTGATGTATATTGAATGCCTAACATCATGCAAATCTCCCCTTCACTTCACAGGTGTAATATTTCACTTCATACACTCAAGTCTATTGTAAATCATGAGGGTATCATAGATTGTCAAGATTACATAAAAGAAAAGTTTGATTTTTTCTTTTTAAATAGTTTACTTTATACCAGGTCTCTATGAAATTCAAATTTGTATTCTGTTTGCATTATTTTAAAGAGTTTAAACATCTAAGGTGGCTTTCAAACAAGGACTCTTTGATTATAAAACAAGAATTTTCTTTCACTCAGACATCATTTCTTCCTTCATAAACATTTATTAATATCTCGTAGATTTCAAAATCGCTTTTTTCTTGACATCCCCATCCCTTATTGACCTTACAAAATTTTTTAATCCATGATCCTTTCCTTTGATGTAATTTTTAGTCAAGATTGTTTTATGTTTGGTTACCAAAAAGAGTCTTGCTAAGAGTTATTGGTTAATACAGGATATTGGAAAGGGATTAAACCTTTGCCTGCTGTATTTCTGAAATCAACTTGCCAAGCTACCTTTTTTATGACTGCCCATTATTAAATTGGAGATATTAAGATAGAAATTTAAAGTAAGTCGGCCAACAGAATAGAGCCTGGACAGAGCCTGCATGAATAAGCTGGCTCACCTGGCTTGATACTGGCAAAGACTTATTACTTTTGATTTAAGCAAGTTAAGGGATAAATTGTAAGACCTTACATTGTATAAGTCTGTTGTAAGTAAAAATTTAAGTTTGAGCCATGAAAATTTGTTGTTGCCACCAGGAACAATGACACAGCCTGGAATCCGACCAGTCTCTTATACAGCTAAAATTGATCCAGATTTTGAAATTACTAAACTTTTAAAGGACTTTTCCTAATTTCATGCTGGACAAATCCAACACACAGATCCAAAATTTAACTTGATTCCGGGCTTACTGTTAGTGAAAATTGTCAGAAACTTCCTTTTAATTGTCACTCAAATTTCTTGATAGTTTTAAGATGGAATGTTAAAAGAGCTTAGTAAAAGCCTCAGGGTTATACACAGTGGTTGTAAGTGTTACAAACACATTATTTTAATGTTACATGATTAAAGCACTTAAGAACAGTAATTAATAAAGTGTTATTTATTATACTCATACATCTGTTGCTTGTTTAATTAATTGTTACATCTGCAGATCCTGAACTTCTTATAATTGTTTATTGCCATTTTATGTTAAGAATGAATTGTTTTTACTCTCAGGCCTTTACGATAGATAACAAGTATAAAACAGTTTTCTTCCTGTTTATCTTAAACGATAAGTAATGAAATTTTTTACCTGTAAGGAGAGACCTTTAAAGTGATCTTGTTAAGGGTCAAAACAGGTCTTCATGTACGACAGAGGTTGTCAAGTGAAATTTATCACATCAAAAAACAAAACAAAAGGGAGGTAACTGTGATGTTTAACTGATTTTTTTTCATTGTACATCTACTGGCATGGACCTGTCTGCAATCATGAAGCCTTCTATGAGTGGCATGGATTTTAGTCAGTAGCAATAATAAGAAATAATAAGAATTACATTTTGATATCCGATGATGTACACTGCTGAAAAGAATTAGTCAAGTTATAAATTTGAATGCACTAATGTGTCAAAAGGAAAAGGGTGATTTTTTTTCAACACCTAGATTGTCATTTTATTCATAATGCACTTATTTTAAGGACATCTCAATTTCAAGCTCATTTAAAAGAGCAATGGTTAAGGTGACTGCCACTCAACCCAGAAAATATGGGTTGGAGTCTTTCTGAAAGTATACATACCGGTAAATCACAAATCTTGGGTCTTCCCCTTGAAAGTTTGAAGGTCTTCAACTACCCCATAAATGAATGTATGTGACTTAAAACTGGACTTAAAAAATAAAGAATGCATTTCTTTATACACAGTCATGACTATATCATGTTTGCGATGATTGTTTAAAGTATTAAGTTTATTTTTGTGCCACTTGAATTTGTACAGTAGTTAGTTATTCATGACAGTGTGGTGATTATGAAATAGAACTTGGCTATAATGTTACATTTAATTATTAGTTAGAAAGATGGATGGGATTTGTGTAATAAAGGTGATTTCCTACACAGATGGTTGTTCTAATATCTTTTTTGACATGCCAAAAAAAAAATTTCAACATATAGTGCAATGCACCTTTGTCTGCTCTTTATCTTTTGAACCTTTGGAAAGAAATTGAAACTATGTGGCAAAAATGTTAACCATAATGAGACAAATTTGTGCAGAGTGCAGATTTGGGCTTCCTTTAATTTCAAGTTAGTTCTATCTGCCTCTGTATCTTTTGAACTGATTGAAGGAATTTAAAATTATTTGGTTAAAGTTCACCATTATTAGATAGGTTTGGCCTTTCTCAGATTTAAGGTCAAGGACACACCTGGTTAAGGTCACATATTGACCTAGTCATTCAATATCAATAGCCCCTTTTAGACTTTAAATAAGTAGTTTCTTTTTTTTCTACAACTTTATGGATATATAGTTACATAATTATATTATTGTAAGGCAATAATATAATTTTGTGAAAGTCATTTAAAAATAATTATTTTTAGCCCTTAACTTGCTGGAACCAAACATAATTAGCCTTTTCCACCAGTATATAGCCTGGACAGCATACACTTCCATGTTGTCTGACAGGGATTTATACTGTTGGGAGCTCGATAGTAGTATAATTATATTTAAATCCCATAAACTTATAATGAACAGTTCAAAATTCATAAACTGGGCAATTCCATTATCAGTATCACAATATATATGTTTATTCTCCTTTCTTACGTACATGCATTTCAATGATAGAATTCCTATTCTGTTATTGATGAATCATTAATCTGGATTCTAATTATGTATGCATTTTAATAACAAACTCACAATTTTAATTAATATTCTTTTGAATAAACAGTCTTTATAGCACAGGGAGAGTATATTTAGAAGATGAACATGCAAGTTCTGCAAATATTATGCATTATTCATTAGACTAATTTGCATAAATGTAATATTCATTTTTTTATCATTAATACATGTTGTCATATTAATTTCAACATCATCAAGTAGTGTTTCTGTTATTATGATATAATTGTAGTGGTCATAAACCTTGTCATGCTGAATTTTTGAAGTGGACTGACTCATAAATCTGCCTTGCTTTGAACTATGACCATTCATTAAGTGATTTAAGGGGATTTCAAAAACATGTTCCAACCAGAGCTGTAGATAAATGTTATCTACATCTCTGTTCCAACTTGAAACTGATGTCTTGAGCATTTTTAGTTGCTACTTGCTATGAAAGAGTAAATGAACATGTTATAACTTTGTTGCCATGTATTTGCTACCTTGTGAACAACATTATATCTTATTTTATAAATATATCATAGATTTTAATGCTTCAAAAATTATTTTTCTTGGAGTATGTACTAACCAGTTTGTCCTGTCATCTGTTCTGTTTTTGCTCCATACTTTACCTTTATTTTAATAGAAACTTCATTCATTTGACTGGTATCTGCTGAGGCAAAAATTTGATTTCTTTTTCTCCTTAGTAAGGCCAGATTTTAGCTTTTTCAAAGCAGGATCAGTGAGCATCTGTCAGTATAACTGATTCTTGTTTCACATTTAAACTCTTGATAATAAAAACATTTTAATCTTATTAAAGAATATAGATTTATAGTCATGTCTATCTCAGCAGTGTTACCATTTCACCACATGAGCAATTCCGATGCATAGGATATTTCTCTTTGAGACATCAGGCAGAAAAAAACTACAAAAAATATGTGTGAACTTTGTGCAGTGAATGTCAATTATTTTATTAATGCACCCCTGTAATTTATTTTGGTGTCTATTAGAGATCTTGGTAATTCATTTCGTGTCTGTTTGCACGCCATTGAGATTAGAGGAGAGTCTAATCATTGAAGGCCTTTCACTGAAATTTTATCGAGAAAAATATAGCTTGTTATAGGTTATCTTTTATAAAATTTACTTCTGTTTAGAAATACTGGCAGCTTTTAGGTATTTAATAATTTTGATATCGAGGAAATGAAGAAAAAAACAATCAATTACATAAATTGGTTGATTAATAGATATCAATTAATGTCTCCGCAAGATATGTTAGAACTTCGAGATATGCTGGTACATAGTTTCATAAGATTTATACCTGTTGTGATATATTTTATGTAAAAAAAAAATAAGAAGGGTTGGTAAAGATGAATAATTTGAAGTAAACATGAAAAAGATAAAGTAATTTCAAATAAGTGTAAAAATGATAAAACTGATAAGAAAATAAGAAGTGCACTGATAGAAATCAAACTGATGCAGATCTTTTGAAAGAGCAAATTGATGATAAAATTCCCTACTGATTAAAACAAAGATTATAAAAGCTAATTTATAAAAGTCTTTTAACCTGCGCCTTAACATATCTGTTATTAGAAGAAGAAAAATAGTTTACAATAAACTGCTTTGCTTAATTCTTATAATTTTTTCTTTTGTTAAGATTTCACTTCATGAATTTTACTTTTTTTTCTTGCAGGGCCTCCAAAGCAGGTTGGTGAATATCAAGCTCGACAGATTGCAAAAGTTGGTCAAACGAAGAAGCGGTTTGCCTGTCCAGTTGAGGCAGACCCTGTACCAATTGTACAATGGCTCAAAGATGGTGACACAATCACGGAAATGTGGCCAAGATATCGGATAACGAAGAAAGAAGGGGCGTTAAGAATTAAAGACATAGAATTGGATGATGCGGGGATATTTGTTTGCAAGGCAACAAATGGTTTTGGCAGTATAAATGTCAATTTCTCACTCGTAGTTGTTGGTAAGTTGAACATTTGAATTATTTTAATCTAACCCTTCCTAATTTGTAACTACCGTAATTTGTCAAAAATCTCATGCTAATGGCATCCAAACTAGCATAAAGCTCTTTCTGCTCCTTTTTTGACGTAGTAAATAAAAGCGAGTTACTAAGACAATGACAGTGTTTTTCTGATCCGAGGAAATGGGCAGACATTTTAACACAGCAGGTTCCAGTATATATATTCCAGCAGATAATGACACTGAAACAGTAAACATTCATTTCATTTTGACGCCATTTACCCTTTTTTATACTTTTACTCTTTAATCAAGGACCCCTTCGGAAAATTTAACACCCTCAGGGGCGTTTATTAGAGAATATATGGTATATTAAAGAGCAGTAGCTACAGACAGTAATGCAAGTTCTTTTATTACTATAGCACTCAATCAGTGAAATCTTAATTCGATTTTGTTTTGGAGACAGAAAAAAGATAAGAGAAATACCCTATGTATCCAGCATATAATGAAATTACTTTCTAATTTCTCCCTAACAACAGAGGTAAAGTTTAGAAAATTGATCAAACTTAATTGCAGAATTGTAACAGCTCAAAAGGGATTTGTGTGTCTCTGGAAAATGATTCAATATCCATCCTAAACAAACAGCAATATATCAGCCTTATTAAACCTCTGAAAACTGATCAAAATTTTTACGTCTAAAACCTTTGATCTTTCGGTCTTTTACAAGAAAGTAGTTCTGTCTGACACATTTGACATTTTAGTATTTAACGAAAAAAGTAGTTCCTGTCTGCCACCTTTGACATTACAGTCTTTTACTAAAATGGAGTTATGTCTTGTTACAAACTTTTTATACAGAGAAATAGGAGGAAATGGGTAGGAATATGTCTTTGAATGAGTTCCTATCTTTTTAAAACAATATTTTAGGAACAATAGCATATAGATTTAAGAAAGTGTCAATTAATTCAGTTAAAATTACAAGCATCAAAAATTAAATTTCCCAAAAATTTAGCAATAAAATACTAAAATATGAAGACAAATGGAATTTTTTTTTAACCTAATGTTGAAAATTGACAAATCAAAACAAGCTTGAATCAAACTGCAGCGAAAAAGGTCATTTCCATTTTTCTGTAAGAAAAAAAACAACATTTTGATGAATTTGTCAAAATGATGGAAAATGTTTACTTGTACAGACATTATTACATGGAATGTAAGAGAGAGTAAAAAAAAAAACTGCAGAAAATTTGATAGTCTGATAAATCAGTATTTTTCTTATGATAGATAAGCTGTACAGAGTATCATTTCAAATCTGTCAAAATCTGGCAGAAACTTGATGGAAGTCTGATTGCAATGCTACGACCTTGCTCAATTACATCATATAAAATTGTGACACGATTGATCGCCCTCTATTGACACGAAGAAAAAATTAGTATCGCAGACTGTCAGCCGGAGCGTCAAACTGTGAGACGGTTATTTTTATGATCAATACGTATAGAAATATTCGTTTACATATCTGGATTGAACTAATCATTTGCAGCGTAACATGCTTGTACAGGGTCTGAAACTCCTATCATAATCTTCACAGAAAATACAGAGAGGCACGTCTCTACTTTGACACTTATTCTGTCATTTTTGACTTGAAGTTAACCAAAAATCATCTCGTTTGTTTAAGAAAAAAGCTCCCTTCTCATTTGTTTCTTTTGAAAAGATCTAAAGAAAAAAGCTGCAGACTGAGAAATATTGCAGTAAAATTGTAATCTGTTTTAAAATCAAGTTTCGAAATAGATGTGATTCTATTAGACGAGAAATAATATTTTAGCCCATTTACATAGCCAAACAGGTAGCAAACAGCACAGATAATTTATTCTTGTGTCAATATTAGAATGAATTGACTAACCCTTATCCTTTACCAGCTAAATTTGCATAATGGATTTGCCCTTCCTTAAATGTAGAACAAACATTTCCAGGTTTTAGGGATTTCAGTTTTAAAATACAAAAATTGGCCTACTAACAGTATTGAACCTGACCAGATTGCATTGTACTTGCAGGCTGGCCTTGGTCTATACTGGTGGCAAAGGGTAACCACTTACAGTTAACCCTTAACATGCAGAATATTTCCCACTTCCATTTTTGGGACTGTCCATTATCAATTTTAGGGATATCAATTTGAATATTCAAAGTTTGTCAGCCAACAGTATACAGCCTGGTCAGACTGCATGGATGTGCAGGCTGGCCTGGCTCTATTCTGGTGGCAGAGGCTTAACGCTTTTGGTTCCAGCACTTTAAGGGTTAATGGCTTAACTTGTAGAACTTTGTAAAGACATCTCCTGCTTTGAACTCAGAGGGGTCCATTGTACAGTACCAGTGGTTTCAGTATCTGAAAAAAAAAATTGAGCAAGTTAGAAAAATGTTTCATTTCGGACTGTACAGACATGAAAACTGACCTGGTGGTATAGAAAAGTAGCGGGATATAAATTAGATAAATGATTGAAATATAGTCAGAATAGTTTAAATAATAAATCTATTTAGTTGGCTAATTAGGGAGAAAACGTGATGTTTAAATAAAAAAAAAACGATTTTCCCCCTCATAATTGGGGCCTCAATAAATGTTGGAAAGTGTCCACTTTGCTTATAATAAGAGCTTCATTAATTTGATGGAAAGTCAAATCTAATAGCCTGCCCCATCATTTCTGCATAAAAAACTCATGGCAGCATTTCTTCAATAATTAAGAGAGGGGAAAAAAATCTGAAAGTGTAAATTGTCCAGATTTTCAAAAGGTAACAGACAAAAGAGAAAAGGAAATAACTTAAGCCTTGAATAGTTTTGGCAAGACTGTTTTTGTCACATTGATTATCAAATCAGCGAGATATTAAATGCACCATGCAGGGAAATTAGAAAGTTTTAAAGAATTTAAAGGAAGCCAGGATAACTGAACTTGATCAAATTAATTATGGATGGGACATGAACAGTTCCAAGAATTTGGTTGTTTGCATTTTGTTAATCTTTCCTGGAACTCGTTGTCTTATGCAGCTGGCACATCAAAGCAAATTTTTATTGTTTTGCTTTTCTTGCGCAGTAATTAACAAATATGCAAGAGCTTTGCTTTCATAATGCTGTCAAAAAAATATGCAATCTAATAAATGTGTGTCTAATTTTTTAATGATTTAATTGGTAGTTTGATTTGATTAAGAAAAGAGAGAGATAATTAGGAAGCGAGGAACATTTTGGATATTCTTCTTAATTGATTTGATGAGTTAATGAATTAGCACTCATTTAGCATAGTTTTATGAGTAATCTTGATCTAGCAGTTTACATTTAAGTACTGATCTCTTAAAGAGTGATATATTTAGAAACTGGTCTTACAATATTATTCAGAACTGGTCTTATAGTAGTAATTTACAAATAAGTACTGATATTACATGATGTTAGTGATTTGTGCTGGTTGTACTAGGACATGCAATAAACTTAGTTTAACAGAACCATGTACTTGTGCTGGTTTTCTATAGTATAGTAAATGAGAACTGGTCTGACATAGTAAACAATTATAGGACTTAGACATTTGCATTAAAAGAATGAGACTTTTCATAATTGATAAGACTAATACATTGCCATTATAAGACATAGATATTTATAATCATAAGACTTAGAGATTTACATTATAAGACTGAGATCTTTATAATTGTAAGACAGATATTTATAATCATAAGACTAAGACATTTATATTATAAGACTGAGACATTCAAGACATTTACACAATGCTTGCTTTGATCCTGGTATGACCTACAAGTTTAAGCACACATACATTAAGGAGCTAGACAATAGATATTGTTCATATATTCAGCAAAAAATAAAATCATCAAGTATTTTCTAAAAGAAATACAATAAAACATGTATTACTTGTTTGAATGTACAATGGAAATGGAAGGACATGCTGTGTTTTCTACTTGACTGCTTTGTTTTTGGAGCTACACACAGAGAGACATGACTGATGTAATGTTTGAGATAGGCAGTGAAAAGTGCTTGTACATAATATTCAGCTAAAAAAACTACTTCAGTTTTCTATGTATGTAATCATACTTTAGTTTCAGCTTTACATATAGCAGCAGGATGGGTATTAATATAGGATTTAAAGAGTTTTTCCATGCCTCGTTATCTCTGGCAAAGGAGAATTTGTATGGTGGATTTATATTGTTATATATTAAATATACAAGAAGAGAAATTGTAAAAGATTAGAACAGTAGAAAATGAGAAGATATATAATAACACTGAATTTATGTAAGTGACCTGTCTTGTTAATAAGTGATTTCAGAAGTATGTAGTATGGTCAGACATTGACTTGAGTGTCAAATGACTTATATAATGCTCCTCACTGACACAAGACTTTGGATAAGATATATCCAGCTAGCTTACAGTATGTTAGTGGTTCTACTCAGGTGCCTATTTGTGCCTAAAGTAATTCATAGAAGGGCACCAGAGGTCTGAGGTCTTCCACCAGTAAAGCATATGGTGCTATGTAAAACCGAACAAAAGATAATAAAAAAATGTTAAAAAGACTGCACTTAGAAAGCTGTGGTCCGAGACTGAAAATTTCTGAAAGATGCAGTACTTCTAAAGATGAAATCAGTAGCCAATAGTTGTTGGCATATCTGCTTTTCAATCTAGGGATCATGGGTTCAAGCCTTTCTGGTGTCTTGACCCTGTATTTCAAATATTATTGGAGCTAAAATAAGAAAAAAAAGATGAAACTAAAATTTTAATTATGATGACAAATTGTTTAACAACAATGACTTGTATCTTTGTCAATATGAAAATAAACAATATGTTTCAGTCGGTAATCTTATAGTGATAATAGATGACACTTGATAAGAATAAAACAAATCTTTCTGAAAGCGCCACCTATTGTGCAGTATATCTATTTCTGGTGTATGATGTTTGTGAACCACCTATTGTGCAGTATATCTATTTCTGGTGTATGATGTTTGTGAACCACCTATTGTGCAGTATATCTATTTCTGGTGTATGATGTTTGTGAACCACCTATTGTGCAGTATATCTATTTCTGGTGTATGATGTTTGTGAATCAGGAGACAACATGTCTTGGGAAGAATTGACTGATTGTTTTGTTATAGGTAAAAATACCCAACAAGATCATGCTACATAATCTCTAATGAAATTTTATCATTGCTAGGATTTTTTTATGTATCATTATTCTGCAAAATTGTTCAATTTATTTCTCCATTATTATTGTATTATCGTTAAATCACAAGGATCGGTAAGTCAGTTCCGTAACTTACAGACGCATTTTATTATAATTAAAGGAGAGGTGGCTAGAATTTGACGGGCAAATTAAGACATTTATATTTCTGTTTGACATGTTGTTAATCCCCTAGGTTTATTTAGGGATTTCTCTAGACTTAAGATGGGTTGATAATGAAATTTAATTTGCTGTTAGATTAGGTTGTTTTACCTGTAAACGTATATATTGTTAAATCATTATTAAATTTCTAAGCAACATTAAAAAAGATATTTGGTTATAAGTATGACTGAATTTAGTCATAGAATTTCTGGTGTAGATCCTTTATTATATTATAGAGAATAATTTATACAATTCAGTATGGTGGACATGTTTAACTGTTTCTCCCTGTTACATGTATTAAAGGAATGATTTCTCAATTTTTTACGTGCTAAATACTTTAATTCTTGACAAAACCATTCGGCCTGACCTGATTTGGACTTGTCTGGTGCTTGGCGTAGATTGAATTGGTGTGGCCTTGCCTGAATTGATCTGAAATAAGACTAGTCTAGTTGTCTGATTTTTAAACCTGTACAGACAGTATGAATAAATCTTTTATCTATGAATCCTTAATAATGTAGCAATTTTTACTTGCATTTTTTGTAATGACATCTTTGGCATCTGTAATTTGTATTGTGCACAAGTCATAAAATCTTTCAAATGAGATAGTGCTTGAATTTTGGCTTTGTTTTGGAAGCTTTGGTTTGTTTACTTTTGTGATTTGATACAAAAACAGACATGATAAATGAGGTAAAGCTCTTGAGTTTATCGCATTTCCTTATTTATGCCCAGCCCAATGACGCTTTAAGTGGAGAAATATTAACACATTCTTTGAATGCATTTATCATTTTGCTGCAATTTTTTGTTATCTATTTCATGTGAAATAAATTGATTTGAAGTGGATATTTGAAAATGATTTGCTACATTAAACAATCATGATTTTTTCTGAGTCTTGGTGAAGGCCTAAGTAAACTAGGAAATGCACTGAAAGAGTTGCACATATCTTTATGTACAGACTCAATCAAATAGTCTGAAATGTTAGGTGCTTGAGGGGATCCCCTTTTCTGGATTATAAGAATAAATTGTTTTTTATTTTACTTGCTTATTTTATTGACATAAAAGTATTTTTCTCATTGAAACTGAATGGAACTGACATTTAAAGATGATAGTCCAGTCTGCTGCGCTATTACTACTTGTAGTATTCATTGATAAAGGGGAAGGAACTATTAGAAAACATGATTAAAGGGAGGTAATAACCAATATTGTAGATTAATTGAAAAGGGTAGATTATTCAGTGATTTGAAACATTAAAATGATTTAGATAATTGAAATGTCTCGGTGACTTGTGTAAGTATGCTATTAACATTACCAATCATGCATTATTACCAATCATTCAGTAGTTTAAATTACATGTCTGTGCCATGCTTATGACTTTTCCCAAAGTCACTTGGCGTAAAAAACAATAACAACAACTCTGAACTGGTCTAAAACATTGGTGCAAAACTGTTGTAACACAACCAAATTAAAGAAGGGAATATGGCCATTTTACACTTTGCCAGTCAACTGTTTTACATGGTATATACATGTATAATCATACTTGATATACTATATTGATTCACCTTGCGATATATGTACTGATATTAAGTAAACATTTAGTTTTGGCTAAATTTTATGATGTCATGAATATATTTTAAGCTTAATTTTGACTGGTATCCTTAATAAAGGTGAATTTTTGTGTCGCCTCTACGGAGTAGTGGCGACATATAGGGATCACTTCTCCGTCGTCTGTCTGTCCGTCTGTCTGTCTGTCTGTCCGTCTGTCCGTCCGTCCGTCACAAAACTTGTCCGGACTACTCCTCATAAACTACTGGTGCAATTTCATCCAAACTTTACAGGAATGATCAGTACCAAGTCTAGTTGTGCATATTGTCAGGATTTTCCGGTTCAATGATTTTTGTCAGAGTTATGGCCCTTTAATAATTTTTAATTTTAAAGTTTGTCCGGACTACTTCTCTTATACCACTAATGCAATTTCAATGAAACTTTACAGGATTGATCTGTAGCTCAAGTCCTTGCGCATATTGCACGGGTTTTCCGGTTGAATGATTTTTGGCCGAGTTATGGCCCTTTGATAAAAAGGTTTCTTTTTCTGTGTGTTGCCAGATACACAAAAGCTTGTCCGGACTACTCCTCATAAACTACTGGTGCAATTTCATCCAAACTTTACACAAATGATCAGTACCAAGTCTAGTTGTGCATATTGTCAGCATTTTCCGGTTCAATGATTTTTGTTTGAGTTATGGCCCTTTAAAAATTTTATTTTTTAAAGTTTGTCCAGACTACTTCTCTTATACCACTTATGCAATTTCAATGAAACTTTACAGGATTGATCTGTAGCTCAAGTCCTTGCGCATATTGCACGGGTTTTCCGGTTGAATGATTTTTGGCCGAGTTATGGCCCTTTGATAAAAAGGTGTTTTTTTCTGTGTGTTGCCAGATACGCAAAAGCTTGTCCGGACTACTCCTCATAAACTACTGGTGCAATTTTATCCAAACTTTACAGGAATGATCAGTACAAAGTGGTTAGTCTAGTTGTGCACTGTCCGTCTGTCTGTCCGTCTGTCACAAAATTTGTCCCAACATGAAATTGGCCATCATGAGGCGACACATGTGATTACTGATCGCTCTTGTTTATTCTAAAAATATTAATTTATTCCGTCACATTTTGAGTACTCGACAATATGTTAAGCGATATGAATTAATTATGTTAAATTATTGAAATATGTAAATATTACATTTGGCGTTTAGGTGACAACAATTGCTCCATTATTACTGTTTAAGATCTTACACACATTTAAACATCGGAAATATGAAATTATGAATAGACTGTATTGTAACTGTATTGTATTTCATAGGTGATAAAACAAGTTTTCGAGCTTTAGTGCCTTTAATTTAATGGAAAAAAAACTTGTACCTGGCTCTAAGATAGCATCAACTTTTAACTTGTTGTCTTCATCAAATTTTGCCATTTATGAATATAAAGTGATGTAAAATATCTGCTGTAAATTATGATGATTATTTTATGTATATAAATTGTTTGATACGTGATCCTACTTTAAAGGAAGCAACATACATTATGACATGGTGTTAGTTTTGGCAAATTTTGTTGATTATGCCCCACAAAATAAAAAAAAAATATTAGGCTTTCTGACCTTTTTATGCCCACCCAAAAACTTCACTGCAAAATTTTAAATTATATGAGTCACTTTGATAAAATTATAAAGGAAATTCCTGCATGTTTTATGTATGGACATATGTATTTTATTAGATTTATACCACATAACATATTTACAAAATTAATACTGTACATGTTATTTATTCTATTCTATTTAAATGAAACCATATATAAATTGATGTATTAAAAATTGATCACTATGTTTTATCATGCACTGACTTGTGGCGAAATTTTCAAAACATTGCAGAAAAGTTACTTTTGTTCAAATTTTGTATAAATATTAAATTGGCCTGGATGGCAACAAGTATGATTTTATCTGATCAATAACTTGAGAACTGTCTGACATACTACTGTATGAAATTTGAATAAACACCTGTAAAAGTGATCCCTGCATGTTTAAAGAACAAACATCAACGGCACATGGTCCTGAGTACATACTAATTGGTTACATTGTTAATGTGTCCAATTATTTTGAAACCTTCCTGTATCAAAAAAGAGGTAGCCTAATTGAAATGAAATACAGTGTCATGTCAAAGATTTCTTCCAAAACCATCTGTTTGTCTAGTCAATTATCACACTTGTCCACTCTTAATTGAACAAAAACATATCTATGCAGTGAGTTAATGGTCAAAAGTTCAGTGGTCAGGTCAGGCCATGGTCATGTTATTTACATAGGTCATTTGATAGCTATTGAATATTTAATGATAATTGAATAAAATATTTTTGCATATCTTAATTAAAACGGCACCAACACACAAAAGAACATGTTATTTTTCTCAACAATGACTTGTTCAGATGACCACAAGATGGATACACAATTTAATATGAAAAAAATTTTGGGTGTGAGACTTATTTGTTGTAAAAATATTTGATAATGTTTTTATTTAGTCATGTACTGAAGAAAAAAAACGTGTTTGGGAAAGTAATTTTGAAGTTTGATTGTCAAAGTATTTCATTCCTTCTTCAGATTATAATCATTTTAAGATCAAAAGTTCATGTGCATGAAAAAAAGTCATTTACTCTTACCACACTAAATATCTTAAATGGACTTGTCCATCATCTAATCTGGACAAAACCATACATTATTTTTAGGGGAAATTTTAATATAAATACTAACTAAATAGCAAACAGTGTAGGGGGCCTCCGTGACCGAGTGGTTAAGGTCGCTGACTTGAGATCACAGGTCCCTCACTCGGGTCGAAATCTTTCATTTGAGGAAGCCATCCAGCTGGCTTACGGAAGGTCGGTGGTTCTACCCAGGTGCCCGCTTGTGCCTGAAATAATGCCCGGAGGGGCACCTGGGGTCTTCCTCCACCAATAAAGCTGGAAAAAAATCGACGAAAAATCTCGGCGGGACGCTCTGGGATGGCCCGACTTGAGTGTACGGTCGCCCATATGGGCTTTCCGGCGGCGACCTTAAATAAACGCATCAAAAAAACAAAAAAAAACAGTGAAGATCCTGATCAGACGGCACAGATGTGAGGGCAAATCTTTGTCAGCACCAGAGTCATGGGTAGATCCTGTATCTGCTTGCAGACTATACAAAATTAATACAACAAAAGTTTTCCCCCTTTGTTGGTAAAATTTTTTGTCTCCCTTGATGTTTATTACATAATCATAAAGATCTAAAATATTTGTCAATATTATCACCAACTTAGCGCTGATATGATTACAAAAAAACCCTGTAAATTCAATAGCAGAAAATAAAAGAAACGAGGTAATAACTGTTATTTATAATCCTATTTGGCAACTAAGAGTTTTATGTAAGAATTTGCATTGAATGTTCTGCTTCAGTCTATGCGGACAATAGCGCTGATTGCCACTGCACTTCCCGGGAGAAATCATATCACAAGATGGGATAATTGTAGCGTAGACATTATATTGAAGTGTCATCAAACCTCCCGGGATGCTACATGTCAATATAGACATTGATTGACACCCAGGAGCAAGTATTCTACCCATATATTATTAACACCAACATTATTACAACTATATACATCTTGTTGGAGGTTGCTTGAAACAAATTGTTGTTGACAAAAAATGTTGCATATTTAAATTTTTGATGTTTAAACAAGTGTTGTTCTTCTTTTTGTTACATTGCATTGATTTAATTGATTTGTTAAATGCTTCTAGGTTGATGAACTGAGCTTCAAGACCTAAGCTACCATGTCTTTATTTATGACTTAATTAAGTTACTTTGCCTCTGTTTATGAACTAAGCAACTATGCCTGTTAATGAACTAGGCTACTATGCCTCTGTTGATGAACTAGGCTACTATGCCTCTGTTTATGAACTAGGTTACTATGCCTCTGTTAATGAACTAGGCTACTATGCCTCTGTTGATGAACTAGGCTACTATGCTTCTGTTTATGAAATAGGCTACTATGCCTCTGTTAATGAACTAGGCTTCTATGCCTCTGTTGATGAACTAGGCTACTATGCCTCTGTTTATGAACTAGGTTACTATGCCTCTGTTTATGAACTAGGCTACTATGCTTCTGTTTATGAAATAGGCTACTATGCTTCTGTTTATGAAATAGGCTACTATGCATCTGTTTATGAACAAAGCTACTATGCTTCTGTTTATGACCTAGGTTACTATGCCTCTGTTTATGAACTAGGCTACTATGCCTCTGTTAATGAACTAGGCTTCTATGCCTCTGTTGATGAACTAGGCTACTATGCCTCTGTTTATGAACTATGCTACTATGCTTCTGTTTATGAAATAGGCTACTATGCTTCTGTTTATGAAATAGGCTACTATGCATCTGTTTATGAACAAAGCTACTATGCCTCTGTTTATGAACTAGGTTACTATGCCTCTGTTTATGAACTAGGCTACTATGCTTCTGTTTATGAAATAGGCTACTATGCCTCTGTTTATGAACTAGGCTACTATGCTTCTGTTTATGAACTAGGTTACTATGCCTCTGTTTATGAACTAGGCTACTATGCTTCTGTTTATGAAATAGGCTACTATGCCTCTGTTTATGAACTAGGCTACTATGCTTCTGTTTATGAAATAGGCTACTATGCTTCTGTTAATGAACTAGGCTTCTATGCCTCTGTTGATGAACTAGGCTACTATGCCTCTGTTTATGAACTAGGTTACTATGCCTCTGTTTATGAACTAGGCTACTATGCTTCTGTTTATGAACTAGGCTACTATGCTTCTGTTTATGAAATAGGCTACTATGCATCTGTTTATGAACAAAGCTACTATGCTTCTGTTTATGACCTAGGTTACTATGCCTCTGTTTATGAATTAAGCTACTATGCATCTGTTTATGAACAAAGCTACTATGCCTCTGTTTATGAACTAGGTTACTATGCCTCTGTTTATGAACTAGGCTACTATGCTTCTGTTTATGAACTAGGCTACTATGCTTCTGTTTATGAAATAGGCTACTATGCATCTGTTTATGAAATAGGCTACTATGCATCTGTTTATGAACAAAGCTACTATGCCTCTGTTTATGAACTAGGTTACTATGCCTCTGTTTATGAACTAGGCTACTATGCTTCTGTTTATGAACTAGGCTACTATGCTTCTGTTTATGAAATAGGCTACTATGCATCTGTTTATGAACAAAGCTACTATGCCTCTGTTTATGAACTAGGTTACTATGCCTCTGTTTATGAACTAGGCTACTATGCTTCTGTTTATGAACTAGGCTACTATGCTTCTGTTTATGAAATAGGCTACTATGCATCTGTTTATGAACAAAGCTACTATGCCTCTGTTTATGAACTAGGTTACTATGCATCTGTTTATGAACAAAGCTACTATGCTTCTGTTTATGAAATAGGCTACTATGCTTCTGTTTATGAAATAGGCTACTATGCATCTGTTTATGAACAAAGCTACTATGCCTCTGTTTATGAACTAGGTTACTATGCCTCTGTTTATGAAATAGGTTACTATGCCTCTGTTTATGAAATAGGCTACTATGCTTCTGTTTATGAAATAGGCTACTATGCATCTGTTTATGAACAAAGCTACTATGCCTCTGTTTATGAACTAGGTTACTATGCCTCTGTTTATGAACTAGGCTACTATGCTTCTGTTTATGAACTAGGCTACTATGCTTCTGTTTATGAAATAGGCTACTATGCATCTGTTTATGAACAAAGCTACTATGCCTCTGTTTATGAACTAGGTTACTATGCCTCTGTTTATGAACTAGGCTACTATGCTTCTGTTTATGAAATAGGCTACTATGCATCTGTTTATGAACAAAGCTACTATGCCTCTGTTTATGACCTAGGCTACTATGCCTCTATTTATGAACTAGGTTACTATGCCTCTGTTTATGAACTAGGCTACTATGCCTCTGTTTATGAACTAGGCTACTATGCATCTGTTTATGAACAAAGCTACTATGCTTCTGTTTATGAACTAAGCTACTATGCTTCTGTTTTTGAAATAGGCTACTATGCCTCTGTTTATGAACTAGACTACTATGCCTCTGTTTATGAACAAAGCTACTACAGCTGGTCTCTGTTAATGAACTCTACTATAGAATTTGGACTCAGGTAAATGTTTTGATCATAGAGTCAGTTGGGTGTTCACTTACCATTGGTAATGTGTGGAGGCGTCTGATTTGAACTAGGCAAGTTTAGTTGACATTAAAGTTTATCCTGCTGATTTTATGTAAGCTTTAAAGTTGGGATTGTCTCCTCATTTTCTTCAATTGTGCTGCCAGTTTGTATGAAATCTGCAAGCTTGACTTGGCTGTAAAATGGTGGCATGCTGGACATTATTTGCACCGGTTAAACCAGTACAATCCTTGCAAAGCAAAACAAGTCAGTGTATGGCTTAATGTTATATTTATGAATTATATAATTGTTATTATACAATTATCTTTATTGACTTCTGTTATAAAAGATAGACTATATTGGGAAAAGTTCTGCTGATAATACAATACTGAAGTGTGCTAAAACAAATTTGTGTCTGTCCTTTTTCAAATGAATATAATGATGACTGTAGTGAGGTTAATATGATGTGTCTGTTATCAAGTTATTTTGCTTCATAAGAAATACCATTAAAGAAATGAATCAGTATGGAAAAAAGTTCTTTGGATTATTCAAGACTGATTATCAGTAGTTTACCTCCAACACCATTGACTCCAACCTTTACCAACCTCAGACCATTTTTGTTATCCCTACCGCCGAGAAGTTTTCTTCAAAACTCTGCAATTTTATAGCTTCATCATATTTATCAATCTATATGATATGAGTTACAAAATTCCAAAATATTTAAAAAAAGAAATAAACAGCCATCCTTCAACTTTAAGTAATCTAAATATAAAGATAATTTTTCAGAGATCTGGAAAATATCCTAATGGTCAATCTCAGTGTAGGTCTTTCTTTTGCTCTAAAACAGGATCCATAACTCTGTTATCAGAACAATTTATTACAAAGTAACTGATATCAAATACTTTAATAGCCATTCTCGTGTCACCTTCCACAAAAACATGGGACAATAAAATGTAGAAATTGCATCATTATCAACATGATGTTTATTAACCATGTGAATATTTCATGAATGGAATAGATAAGCTTCAGAGATTTGAAAGGTTTATTGGCTCCTATTAAACGTTTATCAGGAATATTAAGCCATGTTATTTCCTGGAGTTATTTTTTAAATTATCAATATTTTTCAGTGAAAAATAAGCATGGTTATATTTTCTTCTCTAATGTTTAAAATGATTGGTGTAAATTTGTTAAAAGTAAAAATTTTCAATAATGATGAATTCCTGTCCAGAATGCATTAATTTCTTGAAAATAAGATTTATCTAAATGTATCTATTAATTGATATACATCTTGGCAATAATGATTTAATTATAGGCTGTTTAAGGGATGTTTTTCGTCCTTGAATTTCATATAGGCTTCCTTGGTCATTTGGTTAAGGTACTGACTTTGAACGACTAAGGGTTCGAATCTTGCAAGGGAATAGTGAATTTTTTGAGTGAGGAAGCATTCAAGCTAGGTAATGGAAAGGAAGGTCTGTAATTTTTTTCAAGTGCTAGCTTATGCCTGAAATAGTAAAAGATGGAGGTACAGCCAAGGTCTTGCTCTAAAGTCGACCTATGACCTTAACACTGTCAATGTGAATTAATACCCATAAATAAAAATAAAATGAAGGTCTGACATACATAAGGCCAAAACCATTTACATTTGTATTTAGAAATGCAAAAATATTTCTTCTTTGGTGTTATGTATGTTATAAAGTTACCATACTTTGCGTATCTTTTGTTTGGGTTTAAGGTCAGTGAGGTCAAGGTCATGTTTCTGCTTTTTCCTTTACCATATATTGTTTTTATCAGTGTGAGAACAGTGTTTGGTGCCAGTCACCGGTTTCTTGTATCCATATCCTTCATCCTTCTTCTTAAAACTACAGATATAAATAAAGTACATGGATACTTGATATATGAACAATAAGAAAAATTTAGTTGAGCTCATGCAGATATTTTTATGGTTTTCAATTTAAATGAGAATTTCTTATCTTATCTTCACAGTACCTTTTATATGTTACATTACATACAAAATCCTCTAAAAACTGCACATTCAGATATTCCGTGCATTATTGTTGGATTTTTTTCCCCTTCATACAAAACTGTATGGACGTTAAAGTAATTTAAGTTAGGCGTTATAAGTATTTTCATATCACTTCTCCCGTGGTGAACTTATTTCAATTCAACTTGAGAATATGTAACAAAATAATGAAATTTACATTATTTTACAAAAGACGTAGATGTTTTATCGCATGTTTTCGAGCCATTACGATAACTGATTTTTCGCGAAAACTTTAAGAGCAAAGGAAGTGTATGAAAGCCTCTTGATAAATCTGAAGTGTCCTAAGGTGCAACATACAGGACCCTGGTGTGAGTCTTTTTTCTAGAAGTTCTTAAAAAGCGGTAAAATCGACAATGTTCTCTGGCTTCAAGTTATTAAGTTACTGTAGAAAGATTTAATAATAAAATGATTACAGTAAATAGTGTTTAAAGCTGCAAGATACAAAGAATATGGTTATATGATTTGTGTTTATGTTTGTTTAAGGGTCATTGTGTGCTTTTAGGATAGTGGGATGTCAGGTTGCCTGTCTGCAATTTGTATATAAAAAAAATTTTGTACAGAATTTTGTTAAATTAGCTTTCATTTGTGAAAAAAATGTTCTAGCATATGAGCAGTTACTTATGATCAGATTGCTAGAGATGTAGTAGAACAAATTGGATGCTTTTGCTACAAAATTAAAATTTTATTACTTGTATAAATGAAATAATGATATTTTTTAAATGTTATTAATTTTTTATACTTGGACACTGAACTCACTTTCTAGAAAAAGTTACTTGATTTATTCTTTAGTAAGAAGTAATGATTGTGTCAAAGTAATTTTCAAAAATACATGAACCACAAGTTCTGAGCAAAGAAAAACAGTAATACAATTGTTTGTCAAACTTTTAATGCTTATTAAAGCATTTAACACTTCCAGATTCATTCTAATTTTTATGAAGAATTTTAGAATGTATTAAAAAGTAAAATATTATTAAGTAATAATAATAATCACATTGCAAACAGTACTTACTAACAACCCATGTAAGTCAAAAACCATACTGCATTTAATTTAGTAACACAGTAGAAATATAGTGAAAAATACAGCAAAATCAGTCATAAAAATCGCACATTATAACATGGAAATTATAACTTTCATATACTGAATCTTTACATTTCTTAAAATCTCAGTATTTTTTTCTCAAGTTTGATTTTCTTGAAATATTTTGGCTCATCTGGATATCATACAGCAGCTGGTTGCTTTGGTCACCGTGGTTACGGTCAATGTCAAAACTTTGGGTTCGAATCTGAAAAAAAAATGAAATGAATAGATAATACAACCAATCCTGAGTGCAGACCGAATACTTTATTTTGAATAACACTTCTGTATTTTTTAATGTTTTCTAAAAAAAAAATCATAAAAAATCTCGAAATAGGAACAAATGCAGGAATGGGCTGATGGGATATTTCCATCATCCTACAGTTTATACTGTTTTTATTGTAATGGTGTGAGATAATTCAATTTTCCTCTTGTTTTATATTTTAAGAGGTCTGTAATGAAAAGGAGGTACTAAATCTATTATGCATGTTTTGAAAATGAGAAAATTCACCAAGTCTTTTGTTTTATGACTTAGACAAAAAAATAAAGTGCACAGAATCTTAAAATCAGATTTTTTTTCTTTGAAAATTTACCATGGGAAATGTTTAGGTTCTCAATTTTTTTCAATAAAGATATTTAAAGATATGATTAGAATAATTTTGTTTTTGTGTTCAAGTAATTTCTCAATTTACATTTTTATTTCTACAATGACAGGCTCATACTGTGTATGATAAGGCTTTTTTGTGGATTTTTTTTTTCTTTTTTTTTTCTACAGAGTTGTGATTTGAACATTTCTGATATGAAAATGATATGAAAATAGACTAACTTGCTCTAAAAAGCCAGTGGGAAGCTTGTTTGAATTTTGGATGATAAATCCATACTTCCTTCCCCTGTGTGCAGTAATCACATAACTTTTCTATTGTAACTGATACCTGTGTGTCTTAAAAAAGGCAACAGACATAGGCTGATTGAGATATATAAAAAAGTAGCAGAGGAAAAAAAAATCTCCATTTTAAAACAAGTTTTTTGTTATGGGGATTGTTTCAAGTTCTCGTAAACATCTGGTTTTAAGGTGTGTCATTTGAAATTTGAGTTTTTGTTTCCTTTAAATTATGCAACTTGACAATCGTCCAAATGATGAAAATAATAAAAACAAATTTTGATAAGTGAGTCATTTTTACCTGGTGCAGGAAAAAGCAGAGTTGATTGACATATTTATGCGAAACCCTACAGTGAAAATTATTCACCGGCATGCTCACAAGATAGGGCCCAATTTGTGCTGTAGTATACATCATATTGTCAAACATCTGCGATGAATCGGGGCGCACACGGTGTCTCAACAAAGTCGCTTTTATGTCTGAATGCATGAAGATTCGTGTTTGGCTGAGATAATGTAATGTATACATACTGTTATATGGTTATGTTGTTGTCGAAGATGGGTTTTTACCGGTGATTGATAGATCAAAGCAGTAGGAAAATTGGTTATATGAACTGCTTATAATACTGTATGAATAAATTACACAGGGTTGTCATGTTCTCTATTTAGTGGATAAACATCACCAATTTATGCTTTTATAAATCAAGCTCGATTAAAAACACTGTCGTAACTATGGTATCTTAGTTGATTCAGTTACAATAGTGTTGAACTAAACAGTTGAGATGAGGGGATGAAATAAAATACCCTGCTTGTTATATTGTCTGACAGATCAGGGGTCATAGGAAAAATGCTTCTTTTAAAATCCCATCTATATTCCAAGTGTTTTATTCATGAGAAAGTTATGTTGTTGGTTTTTTGCATACATACATTTTTTTGAAGATAAAGTCATCTGTATTAAATATGTCTTAGATAAGTAAAAATCTTTTGAGTTCAAAGAAATAAAGTTTTGAGCTATCTTATATTTTGCCAACAAGAAAATGATCTATCTCTATTCTGAACAGTTACTCTATCTCTATACTGAATAGTTACTCTAATTTTCATCTAGTTGGCAGGATGTGCTAAAAATCATTTGCCTAGACATAAGAACCATGACACAAGAGCAAATTATAAAAATATTAAATTAAGTTGGCTAGGTTATCATATTTATATTTCTGTATACCCTTTACTGCCCGTGCTTCCTGTGAAAGGTCATTTTAGCCTGCACATTCCTGCCAGAGAGATACCGGTCACTGTTGGTCATGTATTTACTCTGTAGATTAAACCCTTCACTTAATAAAAGTAAAAGCAAGATAAATCCCTGATTAAGATTTGGCAGAAATAGGAAATCCTACAATAATGTACTTTATTTTTTGTGTTCTTCTCTTTGCAGACAAAGAGACTGGTTTGGTAAAGCAGGGAGGCAGTGTGTACGAGCCGGGCCCAGACGAGGATTTAACTAAAGAAGGAGGTGAGAGAAAAGTCCAAAGATTATTTGCTTTTTTGCTTTTGCTCTATGATTCAGTTTGTTTGTGAGGATTTCTATAATTCACATTTCCATATTGGTATTGTTGGAAGGATGTAAGTATAATACTAGGTAAATCAGATATCCTAGAAAAAGTTTTGTTTAGTCAACAATGGCTAATTCTTTGAATTTAAGGATCCTTTTGCAATACCTGAAAATGTTGCCATTACTTTGTTTTAAATTGATTTTTGTTTTGGTAATGCAATATTTACTGACATATCGGCCATATTTTGGAAATAGTGCTAGTGCTCTTCTAATTTTAAAAAATGTGCTGATGCTCTGCTAATCTTGGAGTGTGTGGTAATATTTTTCTAATTTAAGAAAAAGTGCTGATCTCCTAATTTTTTTAGTAAAATTTTTCTCTGTATTGCATGATTATGTACTGCTGTATAAAATTGATAAATCTACTTCTCTAAATGATATCATCATGCTTGATAATGCACAGTTTTGCTTTGTGCATTGATAATACTATAATCTCTACAGAGCTTTTTTACAGTGATAATGTTCTACTCTTAACAAATTATGCTTTGATATATAAATTGCTAATATATTTTTTCTAAATCAATAATGTTCTACTATTTTATTCTCTATATTGATAATGTTCCACTTTCTAAAGTGCTAATGCTCTACTCTTATTCTCTAGGCTGTTTCACTCTATAGTAGTGATATTGTTCTACTCTCTATAGTGCTAATGCTTTACTCTCTGGACTGATAAAGTTCTACTTTCAAAATTGATAATGAACCACTTTCTCAAGTGGGAATGCTCTACTCTTATTCTCTAGGCTTAAAATGTTTCACTCTTAACCCTTTCCCACATGAGCATATTGTGAAAAATGGCCGTTTTCAGTGAAAAGCCTCCTGTTACAAGTTGAAACTGCTATGAAACTATGAAAAATGCTTCAATACTAATCAAACTTGGCACAAATGTTGACTGGACCATTGCCTTTGTAAGGACATGCTCAGTCTTAAATTTCATGTTACCATGGCAACGAGGGGACATCTCAAAATTGCCAAAAATCACTATTTTGCCTCGATTTTTCCATCAAAATTTATTTCAAAGTGCTGCAACTTCTCAATGGATTGAGATAGAGTCAAAGGCTTTTCAGCATTGGTTACACGTTACCTTATGATCAACCTGGGGTCTTTTTCAGCCTCTCACAAGTCCAAAATTTTCTTGGCGATGAGGGGGACTCTGCCCCTCTTCAAACCCCCCAAACAGAAGGGGGCATATCCCCCTTCTGGCAACCCCCTGATGTATCGGAAAAAAGTGCTCGATTTTTTAAGCAACATTTCTCAAACGAAAACATGTGTTGGGCCCAAATAGGACATTTTTTTCACTATTTCAGGCCTAAAAAATGGGGTGGGGGGGGGGGTCGAAAGTGCGTTGTTTCGCGTATATATGAGGTAAAGGGTTAAGTAGTGATATTGTTCTACTCTCTATAGTGCTAATGCTTTACTCTCTGGACTGATAAAGTTCTACTTTCAAAATTGATAATGTTCTTATTTCTATATTGACCATGCTCTTTTATCTCAAGTGATCAAATTCTACTATTTCAAGTGTTATTGTTCTACTCTCTAGAGTGATAATGATTGATAATGTCCACTCTCTATATTGATAATGTTCTACTATTCTCATGTAATCATGTTCTACTCTCTAGAATGATGATGCTCTACTTTGTTATCAAATTCAATTCTCTAGAGTAACTTTTGCTCTTCAATGTTGATACTTTACTATGTAAGGTGATATTTAAGTGACCAGAGTAATTCTGTTTATCTTTGTTAAAAGTGCTTTGAAAAAATGTGCTAAGCTGAGTAGGTCTGTAAATATTCCATAATGCTTTACTTTAAACAGTGATAACTTTCTACCTTTGATAACTAGTGATAACACTGTATATGTGTAGTGATATTTTGTTGTGAAAATTTGTACTTTTAGGTACAGTGATAAAATTTACTTTTGGTACAGTGATTAAATGTACTTTTTGGTACACTTTGGTTACAGTGATATAAACAGTATATTGGATACAGTGATAAAATGTATTTTTGGTTTGTACTTTTTGGTACAGTGATGATTGGTACCTTTGGGTTCATTAATAATATATACTTTTGGGTACAGTGTCAATAACAGTTACGGCCCCTGATTACAATTATAGTTTTGATTCCTTCTCTTACAATCTATACATCTATTTGTATAGTGAGGATGAATAAAATTCTTGCATGACATTCCTTTCTTTATCACACTTTAACATGAAATTCCTGTAACTGTAACATAATATTTTTGGTTGCTTGACGTGATTGTAACTGTATTTTTTAAGAGATGTGATTATGATTTTACTGCACAAGGACATGCCTTCATTTTTCTTGAAAAGTTTTTATCAAAATTGTAATATAATTTTTTTTTTTTTCATTGTTCTGCAGTTTCTGTTGTGCTAAAATGGTGTGGAGGAGCACCCATTAGTGTCAAGAATATTCTCATTTTTTCACCGTCTTTAAAGTAAAATGAAGGCATATCAATTTCTGCACATCAGTATCTATATAATTATAACTTGTGTTTATTTTTGCACACTAGCACCTGCTTTTAGTGAGACCTGCATGATTATGTATTTATTTTCCTTTTCAAGTCAAACCTAAGTTCATAGAACAAGAGAAAATGGAACGCAAAAGTGTGATAGTTCGGCCTGTTGGTAGTTCATTACGACTACGCTGCCGAGCCAACGGAAACCCCCTTCCCATGGTGCATTGGTTGAAGGACGGTCAAAAAACAATACTCATTTCAGACGAAGGGTCTGATGGTGATAAAAAGAAATGGACGTTAAAATTACGAGACTTACAAGAGACTGATAGCGGGACCTATCAGTGTGTAGTGTCAAATAGGCATGGAGTTATTAATTTTACTTACTCTGTAGAAGTTATAGGTAAGCATGCTTCTCTTTCCCTCCACCATTTCCTTTCACAGGAGCTTGAAGTTTGTTTGACTTTCCAAAATTGTTCACAGGGTCTTTCACAGGGGTATGAATCATCGAAACACATGTCCGTAAAGTTTGAATATGTCCAAAAATGTTCATAGGTGCTTCACATTATCAAATTTTAACAAGGTTTGAATAAAAAAACTATTATTCATAGGAACAGGCAAATTTATTTACACAAGAACTTTTGTTATCTCGATATTTAGAGAACCTTCACACTATTTCTCATCCATGGGACTTGAAATGGGATTTAAATCTGAGCATGGTTTGTGATAATTCTTTAATTTAATATAAAATCTTAATTTCTCCAAGGAAATAAGTTATTCAAAGCAGTTTGTAATAAGAACAACTTCAAGCTACTGTTATCCCCTGGACTAATTTTCATTTAAATTGATCAGTCTTTACCTTTTCCCCCCTGTCTGCTCGACATAAAACAAGTTTTTACCCAATTTAGATAAATGAATTGTTAATTTTTCATTTTAGATGAAGATGTGTCTGCTTCACAAGAAAAAAAGTTGTCTCCCTTTCATATTAGAAAGTCTTCCTATAGACTAGAATTATCCCCCTTTAATATAAAACCTCAATGCAAAAAAAACAACACATTTGTCTCCCTGGTAGGTTCTGTGTCTCCTTTTACCTGAAGCATGCATGATTTTTGTACCTATATTTTGTCACTCTGATGGATGAGTGCTGATATCTTTTAAATCTGGATTTTTTTTTTACCAAATGGTTTGTTTTAAAAAGTCATAAAATCTTTCTTCTTGATGTATCCCAGTATTGGACATAATTTTTTTTTTGAATTAACTGTATTGAGGCACTATTTTATGACAAAAAGGATGGAACAGATACAGTAGTCTGCTTTGTTGTGGATATATAATATATATTGTGCTACATAATTATATATGTGTGTATTTACGTCACTAAGTTACACTGTATTATCTATGTATCTGCTTCTATAAATATATGTTTAGAAATACAGTCAAACCTTTAAAGGCTCCCAAAACTGCTGGAAAAAAACAGTCTATGTTAAGAAATGTACTAAATTTAAGAGTAGAATTTAACATAATAAATGTAGTCAAATGTGGAAATTAAATTAAACATCATCTGAACCATCAGCTCAGAGCCAGGCCAGCTTGCACACCTGTGTAGTCTAACTAGGCTCTGTACTGTTGGCTCACTAATTTTCTTAAATTTTGTTTTTGTGATTATGAAACAAATGATAAAAGGAAAGATCTAAAATAGAACTTGAACACGTCCATTTAAGAAATTCATAAGAAATTCAATAGGTTAATTGGGAGAATCAGTTCCCAAAACAGGATGTTTGGGACCAGTCTGTCTAGAATGTTAACATTGTTATATCTAATCTGTTAAAGCACTTTAATTATTCATTACTTACGCTTAAAAGTACAAATGTTTGTTTCTGATCAATGTATTACATTAAGAACAAAATAAACACAAAATTTACATAAAACAGGTGTGTTTCGCTTAAATTCTGACCATAAAACATTCAAATTGATTAGAATGTCATTTTATATCCTTTTATTGAAATGAGCATCGTGAATTACGTTTAATTACCAGTTTCATTACAATCTTTATTAAGTAATTATACATATTTTTGTCTCCAAAACACCGTGAAAATCTGCTCAGAATTGCTAAAATGGATTGTGTTTTGTTACAAGGCTCGCCACATGTTTATCATTTGTGACACTATGACATTAACTGTAGGGAATGACAATTAATGGAATTACAATATTGAATGAAAAGTTGCATCAGGGCAGTCTAAGCATTACCTTTGTTTATTGGTTTACATTATTCTTACAGTATCAATAATAAATTTTTAAATGCAAGGTTGTTGCAGTGCTTTTAGCCACAAAACATACGTTTAGCTATCCAAATTCCAATGTTATTTTATTAGTATTGATTTATTCTCCACAAATAATGTTAACTTCCACTCATGAAACATTTGATTAGGAGCTGGATAACTTAACTAATTACTTTAATTTTCTCTTACCCAAATCTGATGTTTCAAATTCACAACCCCAAGATCAGTTGACCATATAGGCTCCCTTTGAGCATAAAATCATCCATGACTTATTAATTTTCATAGAACTTTTTATAACAAAATTCTAATTCTAATATTATTTTGCATAATATTTCCTGAAAATCAACCTAAATATTTTGAAAACAAAAATTTAAAAAAAAACATCGGTTTAAAAAGAAATTGTTTCCCTAGTGCTTGCCATTTACGTCAGCTCAGTTAGAGTATTGTAGCTGTGTGGGTTGTGTGTGAGGGTGGAGGAGAGATGTGTGTGGGGGTGGGGGGAGAGGTGTGTGGGGGTGGGGCGAGAGGTGGTTAATCAGGAGAAAGTGTTGACATTTTATAATGTTTGTTTTACCATGACAAACAATTCATCACCTTAGTGCAGTAACGAAATAAGTTCTACTAAATATGATAGGAGTCAATCAGTTATTGCACTAATGTGACGAATTGTGCCTCAAATAATTTATGGTGATTAATTCATGGTGTATCTTGAGGCACTTCCTGTGCCAGCAGAGCAAGCAATATACCACAGTCAGTGCAAGTTAAAACAATACACAGAACTTCTTGTCATTGACAACACATAATTTGTGTGGCCTTACTTAATGAAAATGTCTTACAAGTTGTTTGCTGTAGAATGTACATAACGAGATATGATATGATAAAGCACCTTTTCACATCTGTAAATGGAAATGTGTCTTGTTTATATGATTTGATTTTCATGAGATGATGGCCGTTAATAGATTGTTTTAAAGGTTCACTCAGTATTTTCTGAATAATGTCTGCATATCACAGACTTTGTTTTATTACTGCTGTGGAGAATTGGTGATTTATTTTTAATCAAATTCAATTTAAAATCAAATTTGGTTTTAGGGGTGAACTTAAATACAGATACTTTTAAATGCTGATTTCAATGTTAATTTCCAAAATTATATTGATGTTTCAATTCAAATATCAAAAGTTGCCTCTGCAATAAAGATAAATCAATATTAATAAGCAAAATATCTTTCAAAGGATATCCCCAGTGTTATAAAAATGGGGGGTGGGGGGTATTTAAAAAAAAAAAATGATACTGAGCCACATTTTCTTGAGTTAAATAAAGTTAACATTGAATTGTTTTAGATTAATAAAGAGCCTTGCAACTTGCATGTGATATACAAACTACTTAAAAAAAAAAATTTTTTTTTTCACAAATAAATTAAAATTTGATAGGCTACTGCTTTTAAGTTAAGATATATTGCATGAAGCCAGCTAATAACAAATAAGATTAATGCAGACAGTCAGAAAAAGAGATATAATTATAATCAAATAACATCCTAGCCTTTTAACACTATATTAACAGTATGCATGTATTGCTCTCTAATTGCATGGTGCTAGTTGTAATGTCACGCAAGTTTTTTCTTTGTTTCAGGATATTGTTTTGTTCATCTTAAATATTGGCCAACAATTATGTCAGTATCGTATAATTTTTGTATCATGAATATATTTATGTTGTTAGATATGTTTAAAAGGCAGTGTTATTATGTTTCAGGTCAAATGAAAACCAAGCCAGTATTGATAGGGCCTCACCCTCTGAATGAGACAGTTACCCTCGGAGGCTATGCCTCCTTTCAATGTAAAGTGAAGAGCCAAGTTAAACCTCATATACAGGTACAGTAAACAAAATTGATATTAGTTTGTTGCTGTTTATGTTTTTGTTGTTGACAGGTTATATTATTAGTCACAAAATTTTTTGACAGGTTATATGGTTATAAATGGTTGTTTGCATATATGACTAGCTGCAAGATACTGGTTATATTGCAAACAACCGATTATATACAGCCATATAACATGTCAACAAACTTTATAATAACAAACTCTGTTTATTTGAGAGAAAAAAATTATAATAACTTCATAAATTGACAACAGCATTGTATATAGTTTATATACATGTCATGATTTTCCAACAAAAAGTGATGTTACAAAGTTAATGTGCAGTATTTTTAAGTGTAGTATGATTATATGGTTGTATTGTTATATTACATTAGCTGCAAGGCAATGTTATATAGCAAACAACCATTTATGCATTGCTATGTAACTTGTCAAAAAGATGTTAATTTTCCAATGAAAATGACATAACAAACTGTTTTCCAAAATGTTCATATCATTTACCAAATGTCTCTATGATGATCTTGGATGCATGTAAAATTTTAAGATTATTTCTTGTAATGTGACCAACCAGCAGGGTACAAGATAGTTGTACTAATGTGACCTGTCTTAGTCTAGATATAAATGTCTTTTTTTTCCACTAATAATTATTAAGTTTCTATATGATAATTATATAGAAACTATGTTGCTGAGACTTTATAAGCAGATACTGACCAGAAGTTATCTCCTGGCAAGCTTGTTCAAAACGTTTTCTAACAATATATCATGACATTTTAACTATATTCTGACATATTACAGTTCAGTGTAAACTTAAAAAATATACACTGTTAAAAAAAACTTTTATAGCCTTATCATAACACAATAGTTACATTAGTCATACATTGATACCATATGAGCCGTGCCATGACAAAAGCAACATAGTGCGTTTGCGACCAGCATGGATCCAGACCAGCCTGCGCATCCGCGCAGTCTGATCAGGATCCATGTTGTTCGCTGTCAGTTTCTCTTCTTGTTATAGGGTTTGTAAGCGAACAGCATGGATCCTGATCAGACTGCGCGGTTGCGCAGGCTGGTCTGGATCCATGCTGGTCACAAACACACTATGTTGGTTTTGTCATGGCATGGCTCATATTTGTTTATAAGCATAAACGTTAAGATTTGTATAACTTGTTGGAGCAACTGTAGCTGAGTAGATAAGGTCTTTGACTTCAAACCACTTGTTTCTCACAGCTGTAGGTTTGAGCCACGCCAGAGTCTTCAGATTCTTTCATGTAAAAAAGCTAGCTTACAGAACGCCAGTGGTTCTACTGATACATTCTTTTCATCTGCTTTCAACTTAAGTGAAATTATGTAAGATAATTTCACTGTAGGAGTATCAAAATATATATCACTATCTACTGAACAGCATGTGATAAAATATACAAATATATACAACATATACATCATACTGTTTCTTTATTTTCAGTGGTTAAAAAGGTTAGATAAAGAACTAGAGGCCACTGTTAATAGTACTAATATAATAGAAGTTAAAGGACAAAAATTTGTGGTGCTAAAAACTGGTGAGGTGTACAAAGACAATGGAGGTTTCTATGTGAATAAACTTGTGATAAAAAATGTGTTAGGGTCAGATGTAGGCATGTATATATGCCTTGGTGCCAATACAATGGGCTACAGCTTTAGAAGTGCCTTCCTTACTATAGTATCAGGTACTGTATGATTTCCTGACCATTTCTTTATGACAAAAAATTTTGGTTACAAATATTGAGAAGATTTGCTGTAAAACTTCAGAGATCGTCCACTAGTAATTATGAGTAGAATTTAAGAGAGCTCGATGCAGGACGAGTAGTAAAATGTTGCCTGCACATTGGATTTAGAAGCTACTCATCTTTCTCTGAAAATATTTTTTGATGCCTTGAATTTAGAATTAACAAAAACTTAACGTAATGAAACTTTCATTTTCCTTTCTCAAACAAAATGTTTGAAACAAAGTGATAGTATAAATAATACAAGACACTGTTTATATGTAATTGTTAAGCTGATTGCTTTTGTTTTTTAGTGTATAATTATCATAATTATTTTGTACATATATTTATTAGTAAAATCAAATTTGCTGAATAATTAAAGCCATTAAAAGATTTCTCATCTTAAATTTCAGAAAGTTTAGATAATCCGATGGCAATAAATCCTGCCTCGGCAATAAAACCTGGTTTACAAGGAATACCATCTGGAACGGCACAAGGATCAGGGTCGGAGGGGACTAGTGAAGAAGAAGTTGGGAATGGCAGTTTGCCCCTTATCATTGCAATACCAGCATGTGTAGCAATAGTGTTAGTGACGCTGGCTATATTTATTCTAAAAAGGCGAAAAAAGTGTAATAATAATTCAAATGCTCGTAGAAATACTCGCTTTAATGCGGTGCCGACGCAGGAGCGTGAAAACTTTCCTCCTGCGGCACAATACCCTCATATTTTACCTCCTAAAGGTCCGCCCAATAGATCTATGGATAAAGCATCCACAAAACATAGTTCAGACTTTTACTCAGACATATCGTCTGTATCAAGGTGCCATCATCATCCGCAACAAGGGCATAGCAATCATCAGTATGGGTATTGAACTCTTGGTGATGATGGTAAAAACTTGAGAAGAAAAATATGTGTCCAAAACACTAGTGCTATTTTCGGAAGCTGACATTGAGCATGTTGGTGCTTCACTGCAATATGTCATGGCTAATACAAGTAGAAAATGTTGTGAAATAAAAACTTCAAAAGCCATTTTTCAAAATATTGCTGACCGGCCATTTGCAATATAAAATGGCCGATAAGCTGTTTTTCGGAATACAAAGCCAATAAGCAGTTTTTTTCAATTTTAATAGTTGAAAGATCTGTTTTTCGACAATTACAAAATGGCTGACATGTAGATGTGATTGTAAGTCATAATGGGTCTTATAGGAAGTAGGCAACTACGATAATTAGTTAACATTTATGTAACTGAGAAGATGAGCTATGTTTTTCAGAATTGTGATATTGCTTTACAAATTAAATGATTGATATTCACGGAGAATCAAAAAGCATAGAGGGAGCATTTGCGTGACAACATTTTCACTAAAATGACAAAACTTTCGTTATCAGAAAGTGTTTCTACAAGAATCAGTGGTAAACTGAATTGTTTACACAATTATTTATACTAGCATTATTACCTATATTGATTTGATGTATTATTTTTTTACATATTAAAAAAAAAAAATGTTTATCAATACATAAAGGGTACATATTGTGTAGAGACTACAAATTGCCATGTGTAGGTAAGGACGATAGACTGGTGCCACAAGTAAAATTCTAGACTGTGATTACATTTCTAAGAGATAGTGACTGAGTATTGTAACATATTTTTAGCTGATCATTTTTGCAATATATAATATGTTGTTGTTTTTTTTTCTTTTTTGCTGGGGAAGAAAACATGTTAATTCTGATTATTGTAATAATATTTGTTCTTTTAAAGTAAACTTAAATGTAACATTGTCATTCATGATAGAAGTAAATTAGTTATAATAATGATTTTTAACTAGTTTTAGTTCTTATAAAAAAATTGTTTGGCTTCCTTTTTTTACTTTTTTTTTTCCGTTTTTTAACGTAAAAAGTCTAACAATCTTCTTTTTTTTAAATTGATGTTCAATGTTGATAATCATTACTATATATCTAGTATTGATTTTTTTTTTTTAATTCTCTAATATGATATGATATAAAATATAATAGAAGATTTGCGAGATGAAATATTCTTAGAAGTGTTGGTTTCTTGGTGCTATAATGCTATATCATAGTTTATCTGTGTAAGGTAAGGACACTTGATAGTGTATGATTTTGTAAATGTATTTCTAACATGTGATACAAGTTAGGCTTAAGAACAGTGACGCAGTCAATTTTTTTTTATTTACAAGTCCAAATGGACAAAATACAGCTTTTGTCATAAGAAAATACAGAGAAAAGAAAAGATCATGACTAATTATTTTCTTTTGATTAAGTAACTAACTATAAACACAACTATGATTTTTTCTAGCCTAACAATTTTTTCTACAGTATATTTCTTGACTATTCTACATGTGTCTCCTATTTTCAATCAGTTGACATTATATCTAGAGACCAAATTTCACCAGATTTTATTGGAGTGCAATTTTTATCAAGTTTTCTTCTGGGTAACAGAGAACAAGCAACTTTAGTGCAGAAATATTAGAAATAATTAAGTTCATTCATGAAAAAAAATGAGCTGTGTCATGACAACATAATGGGTTTGCGACCAGCATGGATCCAGACCAGCCTGCGCATCTGCGCAGTCTGATCAGGATCCATGCTGTTCGCTTACAATCCCAATAGCAAGTAGAGAAACTGATAGCGAACAGCATGGATCCTGATCAGACTGCGCGGATGCGCAGGCTGGTTAGGATCAATGCTGGTCGCAAATGCACTATGTTGGTTTTGTCATGACACGGCTCAAATGTCATTCAATTACAGGTATTATTCAATTATTTCATAAGACAAAATTAAAAGAACATATTAAGCATGCCTCTGAAAATGCTGTAAGAAATGAATTTAGTTAATGTCATTAAGCACTGAGGTAGATGGATACTAGATACGGCATAAACATGGTAACTTTTTCCAGATTTATAATAATTTCAAGCAAATTAATAAGACATTTCCTTTTTGCATTATCAAGTAGTTTATATTTTGAATGACTCATTTTATATAATGTGTGCAAATGAGTGTGTGTATAGTTATAAGCTGTAAACATACACACAAAAAGAAGTTCCTTGTAAGAGGAGTGATACTAGAACTATTTTTATGTAAAAAAAAATCAGTATTTTATGTGATATAGTATATATATTTAAGTGAAAATGTGTGTATTTGTTCTTTCTCCTATTAAAATGAGTGTTTAAAATGAGATAAGATGTATTTTTAATATATTAATTTTTTGTGCATCTTTGAAATTATTATGCTAGTAAATGTAAAAGCTGATGCTCTTACATTTATAAAGTAAGCAAAAAAAATAATTTTGATATGCTTTTAAAGAGTTCTAAAAATGTTGAAACATTTCTTCTTAGTTTCTTATTTTGACATTTATTGCAAAAAGCGTTGTTTTCTCCATGGATAGGTTGTTCAGGTCTTTTATTTTTGCCTATCTAATGTCAGCACTTTTTATGATAGAAAATTTGGTGGAAAGTTTACTTTTCTGGGAAATAAAATGTCATGAAGATATTTGGAAATGCATTCATATCAGAAGTACTTGGGATAAGTATAGCATGTAAAAAGATAGTAAGAAAAATCCTTGGGGGGGGGGGGATATTGGCAACAAAAGTCATCTTAATGAAACTGCATGCTTCCAGATTTTTTTTTTGTTATTTTAGAAATTCAAAGAATGCATTTGTTGGTAACAAACAGTAATGGTTGAAAAAAAGGAAAAAAGAAATTAAGTGAATTAGTAAAGATTTTATCAACTGACATTCTTGTAAATCTGCTGTCTAATGCATACATACCAACACACACGCTAAATTTTTGTCAATTTGTTGTTGAGGTTTTTTTTCAACAGTTGAGTGTTAGCAACATATTCCACAAACATACGCCACTAGAAAAGACCCCAAGTCAGTGACTCAGTCATGCAAGGTGCATAGCAGTTATTCAGACTAATAGATAATAATTGCTTTTGTGAAACTGACAATGTAGGGTGACCTAACTAAACAGCAAGTCCATTTTGAAGATATTTAAAAGATTATAAATTTGACAGGATTTTTTCCAAATTTAAAATTATACTAAATTTTATTTGTCACTCACTCAATTTCAAATTGTTAATGATTTAATTTGTCACTGACTCCATATATTGGCAGAAATACTCTGCAAATTTTAAGATAAATGAAGGAAAAAATATAATTCTTTACTGCGTCATGTTCCCATTCTTGTCTGTGCACAGATTAATTACCCATTGAATTATTATGATTACATTTGAAATGCATTTTCTTTCATTATATTAGAGCACAATGATGATTCATCCTTATTTTTGGGGTTTTTTTTCTATTCATTTTTTTCCCGCCTTTTTTATTTCTACACAATCATGCAATTACACAAAAACCTCATAACATTTTTTATGATCTTGACAAGAGGTGCAATACTCATTCATGGACAGAAGTTTATTACTGTTTTGGCTCATGTTCTACTATAATAGCACATATCGTCACCTTAGTGCAGTAACAGGTTAACTCCTATTAAATTTTATAAGGAGTTAACCCATTACTGCATCAAGGTGACTATATGCTGAAGAGGTTTGTTATTGTTTTAAAATACAATGTAGATTTTAAAAAAAGTCAAATGCTTCATTTCGTAATAATAAATCACATTTTTTGCTTTGGTTAATTGTTTTTCGTAAAAATAGAATGTCTTTTTTTCCAATATAGTATTTTCCTGTTACTAATTAAGTTCACACATAATTTTTGTATTTTCTTGGGCCGATGATTATGTATATCTTCACTCTGTAGGGAATTCCTAAACATTGACTGGCATTTATGTACTAACATAAAAATAATTTCATCTACAACAAAATTTGTTGTCATACAATTCTTGCTATGGAGTTTAGTTTTTTAAAATCAAGGATTCTGGTTAAAATCATTTGCCATTACCATTTGAAGATACAAACCCTCTTTTTAGCATTTATTGTATCTGTAAACCATTCTTTTGTGTTCTTGTTGTGTGTTTGACAATAACTATTGGATAAAAGGTACTTAACTTACTTTTCTTTAAAATAAAATAATGTTAAAAAAACGAAACTCAATAAATTTTCTCATTAACACAAAATCTTCATCAAGCACAATGAATATGTAGACAGGACTTGGATGTTTTAGTTATAAGAGCAAATGAAGGATGAAAGGTTTCATTTTACTTGTTAAAAGTAAATGATGTAACAACTGTTGACAAAATAACTTTTACTTCTTTATTTCTTACACAGCAAGCTTTAGTTATTTTCCCATTTTGTAAATGATTCCTCACATTTGTCACTTTTCCTGTGTATATATTGTTTTGTTTTTTTATTTTGCAAATAGATATTACCTCACAATTGACTAGTTTTGTTTAGCCTGTTATCTGCTGCATTTGTATAATGAATCTGCCCTGCTTTTAGTTTGGAACAGTCCAAGTTTAAGGGATTTCAATATCAATGTACTGAAATTGAGCTACATGTTCCAACAGTATAGAGTCTGGCCAGACTACATGGATGTGCAGGCTCTCCTGGCTCTATACTCGGGGGGCCATTGTCTGTACCAGTAGGTTGCAGATTAGGTTACATCAGTCTGGTATCGCTAATGTTTCCTTGTTGCTTTGTTTCAATTTTGTTCTTAAACACTTAGTTCATTATTATAAACACTTAGTTCATTATCATACAAGTTTCTTTCATTTATTTTTAGTACCAACAATCTGTCAAGACATTTTTGCAATTTGTGAGAACTTATTTCTATAAATACTTGAGGAAGATAGGGTCTTGTCTGATCTGATTGGTTTATAAAAATAGAAGTGTAATGACCACTTTTTATTAAAATCTATATGAATTATAAAACTTTAGGGATTCAATCTTGTGTGTATTTAGTGCATACTTCCTATCAAAGGGAGGGAAAAAAAGAGCATGAGAGAGGAATGTGGTCAGATTAAGTAGAAAGAAATAAGGGTAGAATATTACCAGTTATAAGAATGTGTGTGCCATTTTTATTAGAATAAAAGGTTTGAAGGAATAGCATCTAATCCTGAGTAAAATTTTTAATGGAAACAACATGTTTGAGATTTCAAAACATTTTTATTTTTGTTTAGGTGCAAAACTCTAGCTTTATTATTTATTAAAGGGTAAAACAAGACAAATTGTTTGTCTTAAATTACATTTTTATGTGCATCATTTTGATGGCAATAACAAAGTTCTAGCTCTTGCATTACTGTTCAATGTTTTTATAATAGATTTAAAATGTTTTTCATCTTTAGTTTTTCATGTCATTTGTAATGAAAGTTGAAAGTATGACTGATTACAAGTAATAATAGATCCGTTCATTTCCTAGGAAAAATCTGTCCAAAATAAAGAAATGATATCTTTACTGAAAAGGTAATTCATGAAGAGGAGTGCGCGGAAATTATTATAAAATGACAAACAGATTCATGCGGAATAATGTACAAGTAACTTTTGATTTGTAAATTTTTCATGGAAATAAAAAAAAACTAGGAAACAAATTTTGGCATGAAAAACTTCAGGTGAAAATTGTTTTGCTTATTTTGTCTTATGTGCAATATATGTAAATATTTGATTTCTACAAACTATAATATACATGTAAATTGTTCTGATAATCCAGGCTGTAATATTGTATTTTGATATCAATGTGATGACCACCATTGTTAACATTGATGGCAAGTTTGTGTCAGTCAAGATGAAGTGTGTGAGATGAGAGCTGACTGCTTGTTCAATGATTATCTGTAAAGTTTCTGGCAGGGTATTCATGTAATAGTGTTTTCAATCAGTATTCATCAACTTTAACCTTTTAGGTGGCAGCATGACCAAAGTTGTTAGCGCGTCAGACTAGTAATCTAAGGATTGCTGGCGCATGGATTCAAACCCTGTCGGGGGGCAAGCTGTTATTTTCATAACCAAGAAACTTTACACTCATTGCTTAGTACTTGTTGGTTTCAAGAATGACTTCAAGAGTGTTTCAATAAGCTTATAGCTTCTAACACAGTCAAACTAAAATAAAGTAATATAAAGTAACCTTTACATTGGTGATAGTTACTTAATTTACCAAATTTTCTCTAGATGTTCTTTTTGTAAGAAAGAAATACTTTTGAGTTACAAAAGCAAAATTATAATGTAAACATTTTTATTAGAGTTAATGTTCTAAAAATAGCTGACACATTGCAATAAGGATAACATTATAATTATGAATATTATTATTGTTGATAACATTTCTGTGACACTTTTAGTGAGTACAATCCCTTAAGGCTAGGATTTTCCAAACAGCAATACAAATTGTTTTATGCATAATACAGTGCTTTTAAAATACCAATTAATCCCACATGGGAGGAATAGCGCAATGTTGAATTATATACAAAAATGTACATGAATTTCTATTGTCACTTAATTGTTTCTTGAATATCATTATCACCTTAGTGCATTAATGGGTTATGTCCTTCTAACTTTAATAGAAGTTAACCAGTTATTGCACTTGGGCATTGGTATGCAATGAATAATGAATTTTATCTGTTTGAAGTTCATTTGTTTAGCTAAGCCATTGAAACAAAACCACAATAATATATACATTCTTTATAATTGATTAGAATCAGTAAAATGATTATCATACATGTATAAAACTAATTATATATCAAATTAAGAACTGCCAGAAGGTGTATATTGCCACCTTAGAACATTAATGGGTTATGTCCTTCTAAATTTAATAGGAGTTAACCAGTTGTTACACTAAGGTGATGATATGTGCATGTGATTTGAATCAGCAAATGAAAATGGTGTTCGTATCTTAACAGACTGCTTTGTCATCTTTTGTTTAATTTTTTATAGCCTAGTTTTGTTCAGTTTGTTCTGTTTATTAAGTTTAATTGATATTATGCTATACTTGTTCACAAAAAAAGTGAAGTTTTTTATGTGAACAGCAATTATTTTTAAGCATTTTTTATTATTTGGTAACAATTATTTGAAGGGTTATTATCAAAGTGCTGTATGTACAAACAATATTGTATGTACAGGTTTGAAATAATCTTTCAAACTAGCTTAGTATGTGAGGTCAGACAGGGTAAATGTCTCTTCTGTATTGTTGTATTGATACTTTATATGTACAAAATATGTACACAAGTAAAATGATTAAAAATATCAGTTTATACAATGATCTTCTCTTTTTCTTTGCCTACCTATCCTTGTTATATCATACAGGTACACCTGAATTCTCAAATTAAGGATCAAACACAGCATGGGTATAAAATGGACTTGCCCCCAGGCCAGAGATCATTTGTTACTTCTCCAAAGAGACAACAAGGCCTATTTCGTAAGAGATATTTCACAGTGAATCTGTGCAAAAAATATAACACTTAAGTTGAGCTGGTTAGGTTACTCTTGTTATGCCCATTTTTGGAGAAGCAACAGAAGGTATAATGTTTTGCAACTGTTGGCTGGTGTGTGGGTCTGTCAGTCATTAGACAATCTTGCTTCTGCCAAATATCTACATTGCCATTTGATACCCACCATGAAGTAAAAGACCCCTTGTGATTTTAAGGCACTGATGTATGAAGGGCACAGTAATCTTGGATGTGAAAGCTATTTCCACTCGATAACTAGAGAACCATTTGACCCACAGCCTTCAAACTTCATAGGATTATCATCCTTATTAAGCAGAAGACCTCTATTGTGTTTTGGTATGTTTGAAGGTCAAAGTCAATGTGTCCTTGAATGTGAAAACCATTTCAATCAATAACTAGATAACCAGTACAGCCTTCAAACCGGATAGGATGATTACCCTTATTGAGTAGAGGACCCCTATGGTTTTTGGAGGCCAATTTTTGAAGATCAAGGTCATGGTGACCTTAAACGTGAAAACAACTTCTGCTCAGTTATTAGAAAAGCATAGCCTTCAAACTTAGGATGCTTCTAAATTAAAAATTTCATGTTTGAATTAAGCAGGTGCTGGGGGTTGTAGATGGTAGCTTGCAATTTTAGTACCATCAATCAAACGGAGCCAGCACCATTGACAATTCCTCTGTTTTGGGTGTTCTTTAGGTATTCTGATTTTCTCTATTTCATAAGATGAACACCCTCATTGAGGCGAGTGGAATGCCCACACGGATGTATTTATGTCGAGGAATGTTTAAACCTTTTAAGCTCAATAACTTATGAACAATTTCACCCAAAGCCTTCAAGATTCATAGGATCATCACTGTCAATGAGTAAAGGACTGTTATTTTTTGTGTGATTTTTTATAGGCCCCAACTGGGTAACCTTGTTTAACCCGTAATAGGTATGAGAGGGTCTGGTCATCCCTCTTATACGGTAATACCTTACACTATTTATACAGTACATGTATATCACATGGTAATATTTACAATAAAAACATAATATACCTTATAATTTATCATATTACCAATATAATTGTTGACAGTATGCAAAAAGTCTTTTTTACAGTCATGTGTATGTTATTTTTAAAAAACAAAATTTAAAAGTAATTATTGGTGAACCAGTGACTTCCATAGCAACCATTGATTTTCCATAGCAATCGTGACTTTTCATGGCAACCAGAGACTTCCAAAGCAGCCAGTGACTTCCCACAGCAACCAGTGACTCACAGCATACATTGACTTTCCATATCAACCATTGACTACTTTAGCACCCAACTACTTGCCATAACAACCAGTGACTTTCCATAGCAACCATTGGCTTTTTCCATAGCAATCAGTGCCTTTCCATAGCAACCAGTGACCAATATTGCAACCATTCAGTTTCCATAGCAATCATTGACTTCCATAGCAATCACTAACTTTCCATAGCAACCAGTGACTTCCATAGCAAGCAGTGACTTTCCATAGCAAGCAGTGACTTTCCAAAGCAACCATTGACTTCTGTGGGAACATTTCCATAGCAACCATAATGGCTTGCCATAGCAACCAGTGCCTTCCCATAGCAATCAGTGACCAATATTGCAACCATTCACTTTCAATAGCAATCACTGACTTCCATAGAAACCACTTACTTTTAGTATCAGCCATTGATCCATGGAAACCAGTGACTTCTTTTGCAACCATTGACTTCCATAGAAACCACTGAATTTCCAAAGCATCAGCAATCATTGACTTCCATAGCAAACAGTGACTTCAAATAGCAATTACTGACTCTAATATAAGCAACCATTGACTGTTTGTAAATATGGAATTAACATGTTTTGACTTCATTCAAAGTATATAATTATACACACTATAGGTATGAATATATAGTGTCATTAAAAAAGAACATGGCTTCTAATACATAGTTAATTATTTTTAAAATATTTTACTGTAAACATTATCTTTAATTGTTGATATAATTATACTGTCCTAGGATGATAATTTGGTCTTAACGGTACATGGGAAAGTCCAAAAACGGGGTTATCTGGATTATTATCCAATATCGTAAAAGTAAACACTTACATATACTATATAGCATAATTCTTAAAGTATCGTTTTTGTAATTACCGTTATGGCTCTGTCAGTAGACCGAAATTATTGTAACATTTAGTGTTTTGTACTCATAAGTTCGAACCCTACGTAGTGCCATTTTAAAACCACAGTTTTTCCTTCTTGCTCTGTTCTTTTTATCATTAGAATTATTTTTTTATTTTTCGTTTTCCTTTTTGTTTTTTTCTTATAATATATATTTTATAGTATATATTTATTTATTTTCATTTCTATTCTTTTTTCTTTTTGTATTTTTTGATCGCAGTGTAATAAAATATTCGATCTCATATTCATATATATTCGTAACTATGTATATGAAAAAAAAACGGTCAAACTTGTTTTCTGAACAATTGAGTGTTCTGAGGTAAAAAAAAATGTGTCGTACTAGTAGTCAAACTTCTGCCTGTACGGGTAAAACATTACTGACACGGTTGCTCTACCTACTTCGCTAACAAGACATATGATAACATGCAGTTTTATTTTCATTTTTATAGGTTGTGGCATTGATCTGCCTAACCTATTTTTATGCCACCGCAGCATCTGCGATGCGGTGGCATATAGCGATTCACCTGTGTGTGTGTTTGTTTGTGTGTGTGTGTGTTATATAGGTTATATATAGTGAACTTCAAAAATCTTCTTGTGAAAAACCACTAGTCCAATTTCAACCAAACTTGGCAGGATTGATCCTTGGGTGAAGGGCTTCCAAAGTTGTTCAAAGAATTTCATTCCATGCAGAAATCTGGTTGCCATGGCAACCAAAAGGGATTATAAGAATAAATTTAAAAAATCTTCTTGTAAAGACCCAAAAGGCCTAGAGCTTAGATATTTTGCATAAAGCATTGTCTGGTAGACCTCTACCAATATTGTTCAAATTATAGCCCTGGGGTCAAAATCGGCCCCGCCCCGGGGTCATTGATTTTAACTATATGTACATATAGTAAAAACTTAAAATACCTTCATGTAAATACCCAAAAGGCCTAGAGCTTAGATATTTTGCATAAGGCATTGTCTGGTAGACCCTTACCAAGATTGTTCAAATGATAGCCCTGGGGTCAAAATCGGCCCCGCCCCGGGGGTCATTGATTTTCACTATATGTACATATAGTAAAAACTTAAAATACCTTCTTGTAAAGACCCAAAAGGCCTAGAGCTTAGATATTTTGCATAAGGCAGTGTATGGTAGACCCTTACTAAGATTGTTCAAATGATAGCCCTGGGGTCAAAATCGGCCCGGCCCGGGGGTCATTGATTTTCACTATATGTACATATAGTAAAAACTTAAAATACCTTCTTGTAAAGACCCAAAAGGCCTAGAGCTTAGATATTTTGCATAAGGCATTGTATGGTAGACCTCTACCCAGATTTTTCAAATTATAGCCCTGGGGTCAAAATCGGCCCCGCCCCGGGGGTCATTGGTTTTCCTTATATGTATATAGTAAAAACTTATAGTAAAAACTTTAAAAAAAAAATTTCTAGCAATTGACAAATGCTAGAGGTTAGATATTTTGCATGAAACATTGTGTAGTGATATCAGCTGACCTAGATTTTGACAAAGTGTCTAACTGTGTTGTCCTTTGATGTAGTCATGAAATTAATAGGCTGTGTGAAATATGACCTTCACCACCAAATTCACCAGACTCAAGTGCATTGATATATTCCTACTCTGATCTTTTATTGGATTAACAATAGATTTAACCACTAATCTGATAATAAGAATTAGATAGGTCAGGGATCTATGCATTATGACAATCTTCAATTGCATAGAAACAAAAAAAAATCTGTTCCTACACTACTATTTAGTGTTGTATTAATGCGGTGGCATAGCATTTTTCTCAAATGCAATCTTGTTCACATTGTTATTGGTCTTTGTTATGTAAACAAAGGCTCAAGTTATCATCCTAGGACAGTACAATGACCCATCAAACCAAATACTTTTTCTATTTTTGCTTTGCTTGGCAATCTATCTTGTTGCCATTATTGAACCCTGTTTATACAAATATTTGAAGGCAAGCAATTAATTTTCTTATTCAAAGCCAAATCTTGAAGTTTGTTGAATTGCATATGTACTACAGTGGCGGATTCAGGCCCGGGCTTCAGGGCTGCAGCCCCCCCCCCCCCCCCCCCCCAGCTCGACCCAAAGATACGTTTACAAGCTGGGCTGGAATATATTTTTGTCAGTTTCAAACTTTATTGGCTGTTACAAGTGTACTCCCTTATCAAAACATTAATTGCTGTCAGTCAGTTGTTAATCTCCTGCCTGGGGGCTTGGCAGAGATCTTTATCTATCAACATGCTTGAATGACTTCAATGTTTAAACTGCATAATTGATTGGTTTATTACTTTCCAAAGGTCTAATGAAATCAATAGTCACTGATAGTGGCAAATAGATGTGTTACAGTGTGCACCATATTTTACTATCTTTGTTTTTCCAAACCCTATTATTAAGAAATTGAAAATTATTATTTGTAAACTTAAAAGATGGCGAGTTTTATAATGATGATATTAAAGGATTCACGTTTTAATCACTAGTTATATTAAGATTTTTATTTAAATGATATAATTGGTCATTTGCTATTAATAATTTTTTATGGCAGTTATATTTTTAAATAGAATTTAAATTGTACTGACCTCTTTAGTATCTAAAACGGATTCATTGATGGGAAAAAATTCTTATTGAATACTTTGATTGATTGATTGATTTTCTTAAGACCGGGCGGTCAAGGATAACCTACGAAAGTGCAAGCACTTATTTCCAGTAGGGTCCTTACCTCAGCAGACACTAGAGACAGCTATGAGATACAAGGAAATCCGGGAACCAGTCCCTAGCTCTTATTGAATAGATTCCTTGGTTCTTTTACATGCCCAGTGTATAGCACTGATACATGCGAGGATTACCTGGGTTTCGTACTAGTATTTAATTATTTTTTTTTAGTTCATTACGAAGGCAGTATTTTAATATCACTTTACTTTGGAAAATCGTCTATTATTCAGATGAGTAAATTGATCAAGTGCTTGATTTATTTTTATCAACAGTTGTGCATACATTGTTAAGTGTTCTGATATTTTGTAAATGCTCACTACTTAACACCAGGGGAATTCTTTTTGAAAGACCCTGCAAACACTAACCTATACAAAATACATTGTTTTGTAAAACCGTCCAAAAGGTACAATAACAGCACTAGAAAGTCAAGGAAATAACACCATTTTCAACCTCATATTTCAAAATTTTCTCGGTCTATGGGAGGGGACACCCCTCCCATGCCCACCCAAATTACATATATATTTCTAATTTCCATATCATCTAAATATTTACAAAAAACATTAGTATACTCATATATATGTATATAAGGAAAACGCATCGCCACTCATAAGATGAACTATAAAACACACCAATTACATTTTTTGTCACATGAACAAGATGCTGGCCCAATCTTCAATTTTCGCTTTTCGCCTGTTGCATTATGTTTGTCAAATTCGTCCACCCATATGACAGACCCCCCTGCCCCCCCCCCCCCCCCCAGGAAACCATGTTCTGTATCCACCCCTGTGTACACTATTATTTGCACAGGAGTTTGGTGTATCTGATGGTCACAACCCCAACCCCTCTACAACTCCCAACCCCTTTCCAAAACAGCTTAAACTGTACTATTTATCATGTTAAAAGTGCTTAAATAAATAAATAAAAATATTCAGATGCAGCATCATATTGCAGTTAATTTTTTCTGACATTTAGTAGTGTTCAACTATTTTTAAATTACAACGTGTTAAAAAAAACAAGTATGGCTGCCGACGACATCCACGTCAGGCTATGTCTACAAGAAATTGTGAAATTAGACCTTAAAGTTAAAGCGTATATACAGGTATGTATTTTAAAATGTATATATATTTATATGTTTGATAACTTAAAAATTTTATAAGATGTTATTCAGTTGAATTTGCGGTAGACATGTGAATTTATTGTGACATAGTCTCCGGATGAGCTAGACTTCGGATGTATCTGCCAAAAAAAGGTTAAAATGGCGTCATCGAATTTAAACCAGTGAAAAATTTTTCGGGCCCCGTGAAAATTTTTAAAAAAAAAATTGAAGAAAAAAAGAGAAAATTTTTCAAATGGGAATTCCCTAATGTAATTTTTTTTATAATAAACAAGAGGTTTTTAAAAAAGGGGATTTTAAAATAAATTGATTTTTTAAATAGCAAAAAAATTTAAAAGGGGCGGTGTCCTTTCCCCCCCCCAAAAACCCCTCTTTCCACCAAACTTGCCACTGTGCCTGGCAAAACCTGGGAAAAAGGCCTTATTGTAAAATAATGTTTTAATAAAACCTCTTTTTTGTTAAAATAATTTAAATAACCTAAAATTTATTTCTTTTAAAATTTCGAACACACGCGCCCACTCAGTATAAAAGATAACCAAACGCATATGTATAAACATTATTGAATGCTGCTACTGTCATTACGGAATTGATTCATTAAATGCGTTTGGTAAAGTTTTATACCTGCATGACATCATTTGAGTTATATATAAACATTGTGTAAAAGAGCACATTAATGTTAACATTTCACTATAGAGGCATGAATAAAAAATATATGACTGTTTTTACCTGTGAACTGTTCTTATTTTGGATGTTTGTGATAAAAAGAATTATATTTGTGTAGATTCAATACTAAATTTATTGAACTTGTGGAATAAAACAATATTATTCAACTCGTTCAATTATTTAATATTAAATTTACACTCATTTGATATCCTCTATATAGATATATATAATGTAAAAATTATAGACATTGAAATATGATTTTTTTTCAAAACAAATATATTAAGTTGTATTGATATAATTATATGATATGATAAAGTATATTATCTGCTGGGGTTGACAAATATACATTTGGATCTCCACACCCAAAGTGTCTCTGATTTCAGGCAGTGTTATAGGCCACATCCCACTGGGTAACAACCAATACCCAAGTTAATCCCTCCTCAAGTCAACCCAGCTCGAAGTTTTGTCAATCTGGCTCCAAAATTGGTAAATTTGTCCATACAATATTATTTTATTTGTCAATCTGTTATTTTCTTCCTTGTGCATAGTAAAAAAATGGTAAAGTTATCATACAGTTGGAATCCCAAGATTACTTTGTATGTTTCCATAGATTTAATGTTGTTGTTTTTGGAGCTGGATGTGGGAGGGGGTCAGAGGCTCCGTGAGTCACATCATTGTAAAAGTGCCATATTTGTTTAGGCTAGGCTTATGTGACTCAGTTATGGCTTGAAGTTTTGGTTAGCAGTACAGGCAAGCAACTTCCTTTTTGTTGTTTTTTTTCTAGAAATACAAAAAAATTAGATCAAGCAACTGTTGGAAAAACTGCTGAGAAATATGAGGCAAATTTGATTTTTAAGCAGATACATAGGTAGAAGTAGAATAAAATTCAAAAATACAAATTGTTATCATAATTGTCTTTAACAACTCCCTTTTTATTATATATATATATATACAAAGTATGTTCATCTTCAAAATTCTATCAAACATTTGTCTCATATTTCTCAGGTTGTGAAAGTGGATCATTGATGTTAATAAAGTGAAGGTTCAAGTGTTTTGGAGTACATGATGAAACTAGCAGCATTTCCAGTCTACTGTTTGTCAGGTGGTGTTCTTATTGGAGCAGTTCTGACACAATTGCTTTATGTGTTCATGCCAGATTTCCCAAATTTTGCCTATTGGTATAAAAATGCAAATTTGAAAGGGCCAGACACAAAAATTGTCATTGGAATTCTTTCAGCAAGGGAAAACTTTCATGCAAGGCAATCTATTAGGGAAACATGGCTTCATGGAGCTCAAGAAGATGTGATATATAAATTCATTGTTGGGAAAAAAGGTTGTGAAATAAATCCTAGAAATAGAAAAGATGTGTATTCATGTGATGTGTTGAATTTCACATATAACAGCCATAAAATTCAAGATAATCCTAATTTCCCTCTTCTTTCTTTGGTTAAATTTCATGAGTCTAACAAGGAGTTAAATACAGACAATCTACATATTGTTTGGAATGCTTCAGTCATTATCAGACATCCAGTGATAGTGAAGAGGATAGGTTTGCTTTCAGCAGTGGAATTATCAGAAAAGCCTGTCACTGTGCAGCTGTATGATGAAATAAGAGAGGAAGTTGTGCTCTCCACAAGATTTAGTGTACTTGATCAGGGGATAATCGATGGAGCTAACACAAATTTTGAAACATACAGATTCCAGCCTGTTAGTCAGGTTCTTCTCCCAAAAGATTACGAATGCACATTGAGAATTCTTTCAAGTGAAAATATAAATATTAAACAAGGTCCATTTGGTAAACTAAAATCATATTCAATAAATAATTCTGGCAGAACCGTAGAGCTGTTACCTTTAGATGATAAAGGTTTTGTTATGTATGAATTTGAAAACAAACTGTTTATTGGAAACCTTATCCTCTCTGTTGATGATTTAGAACAATTGAAAATGATGCAGAAAAATCAAGCATTGTTTGATGAAGAATATAAAATTGTTCAGGAAAAGGTTGGCCATCAATTGGAGGAAGAAAAACGCAAATATGATGACATATTGTTTGTAGAGGTTACAGATGTGTACCGTAACCTTCCACTTAAACTGTTACAGTTTCATCAGTGGGTTTCCATGGAAATAAAAACACATTTTGTTATGAAGACTGATGATGACTGCTTTGTGGATATTGAGAGAATATTGACCATGCTGGACGCATTATCAAGGACTAATACTGGTAAAATTTGGCTGGGAAATTTCAGGGAAAACTGGTTTGTGGAAAGATTTGGGAAATGGGCAGAAAAAGTGTTCCGTTCAACAGAATATCCTCAGTTTGCCTGTGGATCTGGAAATATTGTTTCTAAGGATATCAGTGATTGGTTGGCTAGGAATGCAGGTGTTTTGTTTCCATATCAAGGAGAGGACACTTCAATGGGAATATGGTTAAGTGCAATAGGTCCGAAATACTGGGGAAGTAAGAAATGGTTGTGTGATAAAGAATGCCATAATAATGCTTTTGTTATACCACAATTGTCTGTTGTGGAGATGAGATCATTTTGGGAGAGTAAACAGAAATGTGGCAATATTTGTGGATGTCTGTGAATATTTTCTTTAATTATGCAGTACACACTGATGTTTTTTTCAGTGACAATTACATTTACTTTTAGAAAATCAAGTATATTTACAATGAATTGAATATGGAAACTAAACAGTAATGTTCATAGTGCAGCCTGTCGTGATTACAATGTAATAAAGTTATATACTGTAAATTATTTATCAAAAATGTTGTGACAATAAGAAGCTAAATGCACTGCAGTTTACTATGTACATGTGGATTGTTATCAACTTGAACCAAAGTGGGAAATTCAAAGAATAAGAGAGTACATGTATATAATGTAGAATGTCAATATACATGTAGGTACTTATGTGCATATAAGTTGGAAATTACAATAATGACATCTGGGATACAAATTTAGGAAGTCATTTCATAAAAGGTAAAAACAAATGGTGATTCTTTTCATTCAATATAAACACCAAGTACAACTAATTATACTGTCACTGCTGGTTTTTATATATCCTTTCGACGGCCATCGCTATAACCGTAGGACGGCCAAAGCGTATCGAATTTTTACATTTCTGAAAGCCAGTCTTATATTACGACAGACGTCCATAGCGTAGTTAAACGTATCAAAAATATACCTTTCTAGAAACCGTAGCGTAAATCAGCGTAAAACTTGAATTTTGTTTCATGCAACCCCGTAAAAACCTCGTTTTCGTTCATTCTGGTTTTTTTTAATGTGTTTATGAAAATCGAAATATTACGCTATGGCTGTACAACTGCATATGATAAACAACAAAGCCATACCGTATAACACTGTTAATATTACGTTCAACTGCAATAAACAGACTCACAATCCTTGTTTTTTAGCTCGACTTTTCTATGAAAAGGGGAGCTATCCTACTCGCCCCGGCGTCGGCGTCACACCTTGGTTAAGTTTTTCGTACCACCCCACTTTATTTCAGAAGTATTACAAGTATGGCTTTGAAACTTACCATACTTGTTCACCATCATAACCTCCATCTACAGACAGGAGTACATAACTCTGTCAAGGTTTTTGACAGAATTATGGCCCTTTTTTGACTTAGAAAGTGTATTGAGCTTGGTTAAGTTTTTTGTACCACCTCACTTTATTTCAAAACCATTGGAGGTATTGCTTTGAAACTGACCATACTTGTTTACCATCACGACCTTCATCAACAGACAAGAGGACATAAATCTGTCAAGGTTTTTGACAGAATTATGCCCCTTTTTGACTTAGAAAATACATTGAATATGGGTAAAATCCACTTATTGCCTTAACCCTTTGAGATATTGCTTTGAAACTTTTAATGCTATTTCACATCATTACCCCCATCTGTACGCAAGAGAAGGTAACTCTGTCAGGGATTTGTTTTAAAAATTAAGGCCTTTTATCGACTTAGAATCTTGGTTAACTTTTTTGTACCAGTCAACTTTTTGACTGAACTGGTTGAGATATTAAATTGAAAGTTGGAATACTTGTTTACCATCATGGTCCCAAAACATGGGCAGGAGAAGGTAATTCTGTTAAGGATTTTATTTGAATTATGGCCCTTTTTGACTTAGAAACTCAGTTAAAATTTTCATTCTTGTCCACTTGTTGACTTAACCATTTGAGATATTACTTTGGAAGTTGGAGTTCTTATGTGCCATCATGAGACCTATCTGTAAGCAAGAGAAGATAACTCTGTGAAAATGTTTCTTGATTTGTACTTAGAAATTCCTAGTTAAAGTCTTGTGTGCCCTTAACTGTCAAAGTTTTGTTTTATAGGCAAGCACTAAAAAAGTCGAGCGCGCTGTCCTTCTGACAGCTCTTGTTAAAACAAGTTCTGAACGTTTTAAAACGGTAAATTTTACGTTATTTACCTACATGTATATAGCCCATTAAAATACCATGTTGAGTAAAACGTCCACAACGTTTAAAACTTTATTATTGAAAATCAATGAAAATCAATTTTTCTCAGGAAGGGTGATTGATACATAGAGGATATTGAATGAGTGTAGTTTAATACTAAATTTATTGAACGAGTTAAATAAAATCATATTATGCGAGCCTCTGGCGAGCATAATATTGTTTTATTCAACAAGTTCAATAAATTTAGTATTGAATCTACACGAATATAATATTCTTTTTATCACATACATAAAATAAAAACAGTAAACTGTTAAAATGAGTTATTTTTCAACGACGCGTTTATAGTGTAATGCTAACATTAGCCCGCTTTAACGCTATGTTTATATATAGCGCAAATGACGTCACGTCAAAGTGTTATTACACTAGTGTAATATCGTTTTTATTAAATGGCTTTATTACACTCCTGAGTCGCGGTTTATGTGATAATATGCTTTTCAACGTGAATTTTGTAAGTTCAACTCATTTTTGTTTCAAATTACAGAAACTCTGTTTGATGTATCAATAAATCTTAATGCATTTTAAAATACTATACCATTTAGAAGATTTTCTTCAATTAATTTGGATATCGATTTGATTACCACATTATTAAAAAGTGTACTGTATATCTAAACATTTACTATATCTGTCAATAAAGGGCACTATACAATTAACATATTTGGTATTTTTATTTGAACAACATTTAACAGAATGAAATAAATGAAAGGTAAACTTCAAGAATTTAGTCATTTAAAACTAAATTTTGGTGGCTTTCAGGAAGCTAAAATTTTATACCGGTTTATTACGTTATAGCCTTCTTATGACTATAGCGCCCGGCTTTTGAGAAGTCGATTTTTCGGTACGTTTTATTGCGCTATGGCCATCGAAAGGATATGGACTTCATTTAATTTGTTCAAATAATAAAATATAACTTACAACTAAAATGAATTTTTCTAAGTTTTATATCAAAATCATTCCACTAGATATGTTAGTCTGTATTTTTTTTTTAAATAAACAATGAAAAACAATATTTAAAACATATACACTAATATGTATTATGTAATTTAAAATATAAATATTCAATATTAATATGAAGGGTATATCAATTTAGAGAATTTTAAATGGCAAATATAAAGATATACTATGTTCATCTTTGGTTTACATACTTTTATTGCAGAAATTTATTGAAATCTAGGAAATTCAAAATGAAAACATATAATTTGAACAGTGGAATGCATAAAGTATGTTTGGGAAGTTTCATTCCCTATTATTTTATTTCTTCAACAATTTAGATATCATTAATGTCCAAAAGGCAAAAATGATGAGTAAAATAAAGATAATGATGGCATGAACACAAATTTCAATTATTGCATTATATATTATTGTAGGATAATAATTAAGTGGATTCATAGTTTGTTAATTAAACTTAGATATATTTAGGGTTGCTTATGAATTGAAAATGATGCCCATCTCGTTTATAATAAGCAATAAAGTTCCAAATATGTGTAACTTTGTGTATCAAATAAGTACAAGTACATATATTTGTTTTTATATCAGGACATCAGAGACAGTAAAGATATTGAAGAACTAGAAGATCTGAACAGTAAAGCTAGAAATGTATTGAATCAACTGAAAACTAAAATCCAGGTAAACAAGTCTGTTGTTGATGGTTTTAATGATTGATGTAACAGTAATAAGCAATTATGTATACTAAAATAACAAAATAATACAGAACAGAACATACATGTATAACAAAATTATATAGCGAAGGTATATTCGAATTGGCTAGAAACTTTCTAGAGTCAGTTTTAGTTATGAAATTTTAGCATTGTGAAAAATTGCATACATTTTGTACTTGACATTGTATATAATTCCTTACAAGTGGAAAATTTGGAGCTGTTTTGATAAATGGTTTGGTGACGCTTAAATATTTTATTATTTACATATACATGTACATGTAGTTTATTTTTAGTTTTCGTAAACACATTTGTATGCTATTTACATGTACAACATTTTTAAATGTTTTAGAGGAAAGCTTAATATTTACAGATTGACATTTCAGTAATATCAATAAATACATGTATACAGTAACCTGTTGTAATAATGGTAAATGATATATGATTTAAACAAATAACCTCTATAATATGAAGTCACATATATTCTATTTATGGTTATATTATATATGTATTATATGTTTGTATAGGATCTGGAAAGACTTGGGAAGGAACAGGATAGGGAGGAAGACAGACAAGTCATCTTGAAAAACGTGGAAAATCATCGCCAAAGAATGACTACGTAATTTTCTACAATATTTACTTGATTTATTTTGTAATGTAATATATACATTTCCTATTATAAGCGAGTCTACATGATACCATTTTCAAAGCATATTGAATCTTAATGGTACAAATGTCAGCCTGTCAAACAAAGGCTTTGTGGGATTTAGACTAAATGTGAAGCAAGACAAAACCAGTGCTGGTTTATCCATTGAGAGCGCTCTTTGCTTTAATCATAATCAAGCTAATATTATATTTATAATATGTGCATAATTATAATAAAGTTATTAACAAAACAAAATATCTGTACAATACTGTTGTCCAGTTATTATACAGTAAAGTTATTAACAAAACAAAAATAATCTGTAGAATATTGTTGTCCAGTATATACATATAAATTATGTTTTGTCATTATAAATTTTCAGCAACATTGCATCATTACGTAAGACCAACTTAACAGTGAAAATATCAATAGACAAACAAGAGAAAGATGAACTTCTTACTGGTGGAACAACGAGGAAACGGTAAATAATTTGCTCCGTTTTGTTGATAGGTTTTTTTAACAACAAATATCTAGAATGGACTTGTCCATCTTTCAATTGAGACAAAACCATTCATCATTTTGAGGGAAAATTTCAAAATAAGTTCTGACTAAAAGCTAAGACCAGATTGCATAATGTGCCAGCTGATCTTGGTCTGTACTTGGTAAAATCTGTTGTTGCTAACAGGCTATGGTTTGATTACATCTGACAACTCTGTTAATGTCATACAGATATTTTCCTGGTGCCATATAGATTAAGATCAGCATTAAAGTTAAAAGTCTACAATTTTAAACATTCTGCCTTGCAGGACAATTGAAAATGTGTACATATATGAAAATCTTAAGTTTTCTTTATCTTTCTAATATGAAATGATTGGCATTTTTTTTGCCAAGAATATATGCAAATAATCTAAAATGTTATGATGGATCATAATGATCATGATTTTCATCTTCATGCATTTGGTAAAAAAAGGGAAATTTTTTATTATACCCCCAAAAACGAAGTTTGGGGGGGTATATAGGAGTCACCCGGTGGTCGGTTGGTCGGTCGGTCGGTCGGTCCAGACGTCCGTTGCATTTTCCTTGTCCGGACCATAACTTGAAGACTAATGGTTGGAATTCAATATAACTATATACAATGGTCAAGCACATTGAGAGGAAGTGCAGTGCACAAGAACCATAACTCTATCTTGACTAATTACAGAGTTATTGCCCTTTGTTACTTTTCCTTGTCCGGGGCATAACTTGAAAACTACTGGTTGGAATTCAAAATAACTTCATACAATTGTCAAACACAATAAGGGGAAGTGCAGTGCACAAGAACCATAACTCTATCTAAAGTAATTACAGAGTTATTGCCCTTTGTTACTTTTCCATTGCTTTCTTTTGTCCGGACCATAACTTTAAGACTAATGGTTGGAATTCAATATAACTACATACAAATGGTCAAGCACATTGAGAGGAAGTGCAGTGCACAAGAACCATAACTCTATCTTGACTAATTACAGAGTTATTGCCCTTTGTTACTTTTCCTTGTCCGGGGCATAACTTGAAAATTACTGGTTGGAATTCAAAACAACTTCATCCAATTGTCAAACACACAGTATAAGTGTGAAGTGCAGTGCACAAGAACCATAACTTATCTAAAGTAATTACAGAGTTATTGCCCTTTGTTACTTTTCCATTGCTTTCTTTTGTCCGGACCATAACTTGAAGACTAATTGTTGGAATTCATTATAACTTCATACAATGGTCGAGCACATTGAGAGGAAGTGCAGTGCACAAGAACCATAACTCCATCTTGACTAATTACAGAGTTACTGCCCTTTGTTACTTTTCCATTGCTTTTTTTTGTCTGGAGCATAACTTGAAGACTAATGGTTGGAATTCAATATAACTTCATACAATGGTCAAGCAAATTGAGAGGAAGTGCAGTGCACAAGAACCATAACTCCATCTTGACAAATTACAGAGTTATTGCCCTTTGTTACTTTTCCTTGTCCAGAGCATAACTTGAAAACTACTGTTTGGAATTCAATACAACTTCATACAGTTGTCAAGGACATTAAAAGGAAGTGCAGTGCATAAGAGCCATAACTCCATTTTGACAAAATACAGAGTTACTGCCCTTTGTTACTTTTCCTTGTCTGGAGCAGAACTTAAAACGTACTGGTTGAAATTCAAAACAACTTCATACAATGGTCAAGCACAAAAAGAGGAAGTGCAGTGCACAAGAACTATAACTACATCTTCAGTATTTATAGAGTTATTGCCCTTTGTTCCTTTTCTTTGTCTTTCTGGACTTATTACAGAGTAATTCAATAAAACTTCATCAATGGCCAACCACATTGAAAGGAAATGCAATATACAACAACCACAACTACCTTTAATTGCCCACAACCATAACTCTATATTTCAATTCTTTTACAAGGTATTCTGTTACTAGTTAAACATCCTCATTTCCGAAGCAGTCTTGTGGGGGTATTAATCACATTTAGTGATAGTTCTAGTTTTATTTTGTGTGTAAAGAAGTTACAATATTTATTGCAGAAATATTAACACAAAGGAGTCATTAGCGAAGTCGGCCAATCGTATTACAGAGAGTTTAATGGAACTCAACCAAACAATGGATGCCCAAGTCAAAAAAGGAAACTTTACTCTCACAGCCTTGGGTAACTTCCGTTGATATATATAATAAAGCGTCTTTGTGGTTGATTGATTTATGTTGTTAACTCAAAATCATTTGCCCCTCAAATCCTGCATGCGACTTTGAAATCTTTCATGTCAGGAAGGCAGCAGAATAGTTTATTAGTCATTTGTTCAACTCAGATGCCTGAACAATTACGCAAGAGGGCACCTGTAAAGTTTGAAAGTCTCTATATGATGGTGTTGATGTGACTTAAAAATTCCCCAAAGTAATTTTGATAGTTTCATAATTAACAAGAGCCACCGCTGGGCGGGGAAAACGCTCGACTTTTTACTTTTTCTAAAAGCAAGCAAAGAAATGTTTTAACAAATCTTAACGTTTCCTTTTTGTGTCGCCTTGAAAAGGTGACATATAGGGGTTACTTTTGTCGGCGGCGTCTGTGTCGGCGTCGTTGTCGGCTTCCCCTAAAGCTTGTCCAGAGCATAACTCAGTCACTATAAGTCTGATTGACTTCAAACTTGGTATGCATGCTTCTTTCAATAACCCGAAGTGCAGTGCACAAGGACCGGTACTCTGCAGTTCTTATTTTTTGAGTTATTGCCTTTTGTTAATTTTCATACTTTAATTTTGTCTGGGCCATTTCTCTTCAACTAAAAAAGCTATGGACTTGAAACTTCATAGTATGATAGATCTCATTAAGAAGAAGTGCAGTGCACAAGAACCGGTACTCTGCACTTCCTAATTTTTGAGTTATTGCCCTTTGTTAATTTTCATACTTTATTTTTGTCCGGGCCATTTCTCCTAATGTATAAAAGCCATGGACTTGAAACTTCATAGGATGATAGGTCTCATTAAGAAAAAGTGCAGTGCACAAGAACAGGTACTCTGCATTTCTTATTTTTTGAGTTATTGCCCTTTGTTTATTTTCATACTTTAATTTTGTCTGGGCCATTTCTCCTTAAGTATAAAAGCTATGGACTTGAAACTTCATAGGATGATAGATCTCATTAAGAAGAAGTGCAGTGCACAAGAACCGGTACTCTGCATTTCTTAATTTTTGAGTTATGGCCCTTTGTTTATTTTCATACTTAATTTTTGTCCAGGCCATTTCTTCGAAAGTATAAAAGTTATGGACTTGAAACATCATAGAATGATAGATCTTATTGATAAAAAGTGCAGTGCACAGAAACTGCTGCTCTGCACTTATTATTTTTTTAGTTATTGCCCTTTGTTATTTTTCATATTTCATTTTTGTCCTGGCCATTTCTCCTAAACTACTTTGTTCACAAGGCGACACATCCGACTCGCGGAGTTCTAGTTATAAATTTAATCGGTCTGTCTTTTCACATTAGTTTTGTCTATATATTTTGTATATATAAATATACTTATTTATATATATAAATAGAAACACGCAATGCATTCTATAAATAGATACACGCAATGCATTCTATAAATAGAAACATGCAATGCATTCTATAAATAGAAACACGCAATGCATTCTATAAATAGAAACACGCAATGCATTCTATAAATAGATACACGCAATGCCTTCTACAAATAGAAACATGCAGAGCATTCTATAAATAGATACACGCAATGCATTCTATAAATAGATACACGCAATTCATTCTATAAATAAATACATGCAATGAAGTATATTTCATTCTATAAATAAATACACGCAATGAAATATATATCGTCATTTAATGCACAAATCTGAGAAAATTCAGTAATTTAAACCTTCAAGGTCAAGGTCATTAAAGAGCCCAAGTCAATTTGGGTTTGATAAACACCAAGGTCTTGTCCTTAAGAAAGTCTGTTATAAGTTGATCCCTTCAATAATAGCAAAAATACAGCCAGTTACAGCCAAAACAATGAAAATTTCAATAATTTGACCTCCAAAGTCAAGGTCATTAATGATTGAAGGTCAAGGTCTGTCTGGTTATTTTTAAGGGTTATCCTTAAAGATTTTTATGTTCAAGTTTGAAGACAATCCATTCAAAAATAACAAAGTTACAGCCAATAATAACCAAAAAATGAAAATTTCAATAATTTGACCTTCAAAGTCAAGGTCATTTATGAGTGAAGGTAAAGGTCTGCCTGGTTATTTTTAAGGGATATCCTTGAAGATTATTATGTTCAAGTTTGAAGACAATCTATCAAAAAAAACAAAGTTACAGCCAATAATAGCAAGAACAAGCAAAATTTGGACTTTTAACCTTGAAGGTCAAGGTCATTTATGGATGAAGGTCAAGGTCAGTGTGGTCTACTGAAAGGTCTTGTCCCAAGGGTTGTTGTGGCCAAGTATGAAGACAATACACCAAGAAATAAAAAAGTTATGATCCAGGTACAAGTTTGCGGACGGGAACGGCAACGCCGCCACAACTATAGCAATACCTCTACTTTATTTTTCAAAAAAAAAAAGTCGAGCTAAAAATTATCAATTCAGTTCTTTATTAACATAATTCACAGATTTAGGGTAATTAACCCTTACCATGGTAAATATCTTAAATGGTCTTGTCCATTATTCATTCTGGACAAAACTATTAATTATTTTCAGGGAAATTTTCAATAAAAGTATTGACTGAAAGTTATCAGTGCAGACCATGATCTGATGGCATATACGTGCAAGCTAATTGTGGTCTTTACTAGATGCATGGGTAGAATTGTTGCTGCCAGCAGGCTGAAGAATAATCAGAATTGAAATGTTTTTTCCACTTAAATACAGGCCAGTCAGGCTTAAAAGTGGTTGCATAGACCATCCACAATTATCAGCTATTAGCATTTGACTGGTTGAGCATTTATTAAAGACTTTTTCAGGAGGCATAACTAAACCAAAAAGCTTTGAAATACCTTACAGCTTAGTTATGAATTCAATCTTATAACATTTCATTTCATTATATACTTTAATTTCATTTCATACACTTCAATGGTTTGCAAACTCAGAATATTATTTATCATAAGTCTTTTTTTATATTTGCAGAGCAATCTTCAAAAAACTTGACCGACACACATGAAGAATTTAAAACAATGGGAGGCCATATACAAAACTCTAAACGTATTTTGACCAAATATGGTCAGAGAGAACTTACTGATAAACTTTTGATATTTATAGCCCTAGTGTTCTTCTTTGCAACAGTGATTTATATATTAAAACGCAGATTATGGAGTTAGTATGGAAAAGTGCAAATAGGTTGCTTGTATTGTCTTTCTTTGTTGGTACATGTAAATATTATGTTATTTGTGAATAAAACTTATTGTAGCAAATAAACATTTTGATTTTCTTGAACTATTTACCTGTCAGAAATTTGCTTTGGATTGTGCTTTTTGAATGGATCTTTCCTATTTTTAGCAGTGTAAACTTTAACCCCACCTTTTAAGCTCACCCTTCACAAAGTGACAGGGTCAGCTTTTGTGATCGCTTTTCGTCAGGCGTCCGTCCGTCCGTAAACTTTTACTTTAAATGACATCTCCTCATAAACCACTATGCCAATTTCATCCAAACTTCACAGGAATGTTCCTTTTGTGGTCACCTTTAAAAATTGTTCAAAGAATTTAATTCCATGCAGAACTCTGGTTGCCATGGCAACCGAAAGAAAAAACTTTAAATATCTTCTTTTAAACAAGAGGACCATGATGGTCCTGAGGTCGCTCACCTGTATAAAGGCACTCGGAGCGGGGCCAGTTTAAACCCCAGGGCTTTTATTTGAACAAACTTGGAAGACACCCATTAGAAGATGTTTCACAATGTTTAGTTTTTACTGCACACATATAATGAAAAACAACAATTTTAACCCAAGGGCTTTTATTTGAACAAATTTGGTAGACACCCATAAGAAGATGTTTTATGCTAAACATCTAAGCTCTAGCTCATTGGGGTTTTTTTAAAAGAAGATTTTTTAAGTTTTTACTATACACATGTAGTTAAAACAAATGACACCATGGGGCGGGGCCAATTTTGACCCCAGGGCTTTTATTTGAACAAACTTTGTAGACAATTACTAGAAGATGTTTTATGCTTAATATCTAAACTCTAGCTATTTGGGTTTTTTCAAAGAAGATTTTTAAGTTTTTGCTTAATATCTAAACTCTAGCTATTTGGGTTTTTTCAAAGAAGATTTTTAAGTTTTTGCTATACAAATATAAGGAAAATCAAAGACCCCCTGGGGCCGGGCAAATTTTGACCCAAGGGCTTTTATTTGAACAAACTTGGTAGACACTCACTAGAAGATGTTTCATGCATAAAAGCCCTGGGGTCAAAATTGGCCCTGCCCCGGAAGTCATTGATTTTCCTTATATGTGTATAGCAAAAACTTAAAAATCTTCTTTGAAAAAACCCAAATAGCTAGAGTTAAGATATTAAGCATGAATCATGTTCTAGTAAGTGTCTACAAAGTTTGTTCAAATGGAAGCCCTGGGGTCAAAACTGGCCCCGCCCCAGGGGTGTCATTGTTTTTAACTATATGTGTATAGTATAAACTTAAAAAATCTTCTTTTAAACTAGAACTCCGCGAGTCGGATGTGTCGCCTTGTGAACAATGAAGTTTAGGGGAAATGGCCAGGACAAAAATGAAATATGAAATATAACAAAGGGCAATAACTAAAAAATAATAAGTGCAGAGCAGCAGTTTCTGTACACTGCACTTCTTATCAATAAGATCTATCATTCTATGATGTTTCAAGTCCATAGCTTTCATACTTGAGGAGAAATGACCAGGACAAAAATAAAGTAAGAAAATCAACAAAGGGCAATAACTCAAAAATAAGAAATGCAGAGTATCAGTTCTTATGCACTGCACTTCTTTTTAATGAGATCTATCATCCTATGAAGTTTCAAGTCCATAACTTTTATACTTTCGGAGAAATGGCCTGGACAAAAATTAAGTATGAAAATTAACAAAGGGCCATAACTCAGAAATTAAGAAATGCAGAGTACCGATTCTTGTGCACTGCACTTCTTAATAATGAGATCTATCATCCTATGAAGTTTTCAAGTCCATAGCTTTTATACTTAAGGAGAAATGGCCCGGACAAAATTAAAGTATGAAAATAAACAAAGGGCAATAACTCAAAAAAATAAGAAATGCAGAGTACCAGTTCTTGTGCACTGCACTTCTTCTTAATGAGACCTATCATCCTATGAAGTTTCAAGTCCATGGCTTTTATACATTAGGAGAAATGGCCCGGACAAAAATAAAGTATGAAAATTAACAAAGGGCAATAACTCAAAAATTAGGAAGTGCAGAGTACTGGTTCTTGTGCACTGCACTTCTTAATAATGAGATCTATCATCCTATGAAGTTTTCAAGTCCATAGCTTTTTTAGTTGAAGAGAAATGGCCCGGACAAAATTAAAGTATGAAAATTAACAAAGGGCAATAACTCAAAAAATAAGAACTGCAGAGTACCGGTCCTTGTGCACTGCACTTCGGGTTATTGAAAGAAGCATGCATACCAAGTTTGAAGTCAATCAGACTTATAGTGACTGAGTTATGCTCCGGACAAGCTTTAGGGGACGCCGACAACGACGCCGACAACGACACCGACAACGACGCCGACACAGACGCCGCCGCCGACACCGCCGACAAAAGTAACCCCTATATGTCACCTTTTCAAGGCGACACAAAAACCCAATGAACTACAGCTTAGATGTTTAGCATGATTTCATTATATGTGTGTAGTAAAAACTTAACATCATGAAACATCTTCTTATGGGTGTCTTCCAAGTTTATTCAAATAAAAGCCCTGGGGTTTAAACTGGCCCGGCTCCGAGGGCCTATATACAGGTGAGCGACCTCAGGGCCATCATGGCCCTCTTGTTTCTATTCATTGATAGGTCAACTACTCGCAAATAAATGTCACAAACAAAAGTATGTGTTCTATTGTGTAAACCAGGTTGCATAACCCAGTGAAGCAATTGGTTAGCCATTTAGTCAATTTCCATTAAACTATAAACACTTGAAAGGACCTTTCATGCAACCCTTTAAAGTGGGTTTGTTCTTAATTATTAATTGAATCTATCATGTTAAGAACACTGAATTCTTTCTTGTTGGGAACACACCCAACTAGTCTATTTCCCTGGCATGAGGACATTGGTTCTGCTTAGATGCCTACAGTACTTGAGTCTGAGATAATCTTTGTGATAATCTATGTGAAGGCACATTAAGTCTTTCTCCACAGTAAAGCTAGTCACTATACAACCGAAACAGAGTTGGCTTGATGTAAAATCTAACCAAAAAATAAATGTCATTGATTAAAGTTGCATTTCTTATTCATTTTTATTTAATTGTGAAACTTAGCTTCTTGATATAAATAATGTAAGAATTTGAATATTAGAACTTGACATAATCTTAGATTTTACATTTTTCAATATCCTTTGTAATCATTTCTAAACTTAATAAATATCCTATCCAACTTGTGAACAGATCATCCTACTCTGGTAACCACTTTTGCCCAAAATACAGAAACAGGTAGTTTTGGCATGTGGCAATCCACCAACAGTAAAACTTTACTCGCCATATAACCTAAATGATGTCGGAAAATCAAAACCAAACTCTTAAGAATACTGAATAAAAGTCTCAAATACAATAAAAGACATCTTTTTTTATTATTTTTTACTCAAATAAGCAGAATATATATTCAATTCTAGAAAAAAATATAAATACATGTTTCAAGGGTGTTAGTTCTTTTTAATACTTTTCTTTAAAGAGAAAGTAATACATTTTCCCCAATTTGCTTAAATATTTTCTTTATATTTTTGACTCGGGAAAATTTTTAAATGACCCCTATCAAAACCCTAAAAAAACCCCGGGCCCGAAAGCCCCCCCTAAATTTTTTTTACTAAATTTTAAAAAACCCGGGAAAAAAGTTTTTCTAAATTTTTTTGAAACTGGTTCCTAAAAACCCCACAAGTTTTATTTTTATCTTTTGTCTGACCCTGAAGCACAAAAAAGGGTTTTTGTATTTTTTTAAATTTTTTTTACGGGAAAATTGAAAAATTTTAAACAAAGAATTTGAAATATGCCCCTTTGTAAACTGTAGGGATATTTTTAAGGGAAAACAATTTTTGTTAAAACAAAGGTAATTGATTTACTTAATTCTGGAAGAGGAATCATTCAGTAAATAAATTCTTGCAAGAGTTGGTTGGTAACCTACAATTAAGTTCCTGAAGAATAGTAAAGAATACCTTGTAGTTGTGGAGAATAATACAAATGGCATATCAGACCTAAATTATTTCTTTTCTTCCAAAAGTAAAATAGTTTAATTAATTATCAATGATAGAGATAAGGGACTTGTGAAGTTTCAAGTGTATAACTTTTATAACAAATGAAAAATGTAATCGTATCCAGTACCTAAACCAAAAACGACTTTGATACAAAAGTGAGGCCAGTTTCCTTTTTCTTCAAATACAGAAAAGCTCAAAATAGGAAATTTTTCATACAATATTAATTAGATATAAAGAAAAACGGGCAATTACTTACAGATTAAGCACTTCATACAATATTATATCAGACAACAACAATGGAATGTAACGGCATAAACACTGATTTAAAATATAACATTATTAACAACAAGAGCTGTCACCCAAGTGACAATTGCCCCCGAAAATGTTTCTTAATCATGCAGGTATTATGAAAAGAAGAATGAAAGTAACTAATTGCTGAATATTGTTCTTTATATCATTGTACCTGTAATCTCTAATTGTTATAGCGTGAACCTTCAAAATATAAGTGTGACCTTTGAAGAAGGGACGTGGTTCCTGGACGCAACTGAATGTTGCTATGAGATAGACATTTGTGCCAAGTTATTTCAAAATCCCTCCATGCACGACAAAGTTACAGTCTGGACATGATTGTTGTGTAAGTGGGGACACAAAGATGGACAGGGAGACATGAGCCTTAGCTGCAACACATTGTCTTAATGTGGTAGACATTTTTGCCAAGTTATTCTAAAATCCTTCCATGCATGACAAAGTTACAATACGGACACAAATATGTGCACCTATAAACTCTTTGTGATAAAGTGAACCTTCAAAATGTTAGTGTGACCTTGACCTTTGAGGACTGACATGATTATTGAACGCAACACATTGTCTTGAAGTGGTAGACATTTTTGCCAAGTTATTTTAAAATCCTTCCATGCATGACAAAGTTACAGCCAGGACACAAATTTGTGTACCTATTAATTCAAATTGTGATAATGTGAAACTTCAAAATGTTAGTGTGACCTTGACCTTTGAGGTAGGGACGTAATTCTTGGACGCGACACATTGTCTTGATGTGGTAGCCTAGTTATTTTAAAATCATTTGATGCACGACAATGTTACAGTCCGGACACAAATTTGTGTATCTATTTACTCTAATTGCAATAATGTGAAACTTCAAAATTATAGTGTGACCTTGACCTTTGAGGTAGGGACGTGGTTTATTGGACGCGACACATAAAACTTGATGGGGAAGACTTTTTGGGGGGCCCGTTTTTTAAAAATCCTAAATTATGCCCAAATTTAAAAATCTGGACTTTCAAAAAGTGGGGATCCCAAAAACAGACGGCCCCCCCCAAAAAACAGTGGGGTTTTTTTAAAAAATGCCCCCTTCTGGGGGCAAAAAAAAAAAATTTACAAAACAGGATTTTTTTTTGAAATTTTGTTAACAAATATTTCACAGAGAAAACCCCAAAGTTTGAAAATTTTTTCCCCCCATTGGGCCATACCCCATGCCCTTAAAATTTTAAAGCCCAAGTGTTAAAGAGTGAAATAAAATTTTGTCTTAAAAATTTTTAAAACTTTAGAAAATTTTCAAAATTTTTTTTAAATGCTTTGAAGTAGTTTTTCAGCCATTTTTACTTTTTTTTGCTGTTAACAACATTCATGAAGTCTTAAAAATCATGACATCAAATTGTTAGTGTTGAAAAATAATTCTGTACAATTTCACAATTTTTGTTACATTTTCAATATGACATGGGCAGACTTTTTTATGTTCTTCTCATAATCAAGCACATTTAACTTTAGACAGAGTGTTGACAGCATTTCTTCTTATTTATGTTACGTTCTTTTCATTCACATTTAAATATAGTCTGGCTATAGTGAAAATTATATTTTGATAATTTCACTGTGAATTTATCGAAATATAATTTCACTGTCTACTGAAAAGCATGAAATAAACTTGCATCTTGAATTCTAACAAAGTTGCCATACAACAGTAACAAAATGTGTGAGACTTAAAACCAAATAAAAAAGTAATACCAAACAGTATAAATAATAGTAAGTTTCTCTCTAACATGCTGTGTAAGTTCCCTCTTTCTATCATTAAGGCCAAAAATAACTGAAGACTTCATATCTGTATCCTTATTTTCACATATAGGTGTTGTGCTTTAACACATGTTGTCTTACTAAATGGGAAACATCTGTATATGAGCCGCGTCACGACAAAACCAACATAGTGCCTTTGCGACCAGCATGGATCCAGACCAGCCTGCGCTTCCGGGCAGTCTGATCAGGATCCATGCTGTTCGCTTCCAAACCCCATAACAAGTAGAGAAACTGATAGCGGACAGCATGGATCCTGATCAGACTGCGCGGATGCTGGTCGCAAACGCACTATGTTGGTTTTGTCATGGCACGGCTTATATAGAAAAAAATCCTTTGCTATTATCAATTAATAGTACAATGGACAAACTTGTTTATCATGATTCCGCAATGTGCTTCATTGCTAAAATTTGCAGTTTATTAAAAGGGGTTCTTTCAATTTATTTTCTCTTGTATATGAAACATCTTGGAAATTACATCGGACAACACGAGAATATTAGAAAAATGCTATCCAAATAAAAAGAATGTGTCTTTCTTCAACCTGAAATTTATGTTTTTCTACTGGCAAAAGTTTTAAAAATGTCTCAAATACAAAATGAAATTGACATAGTGCATGAATTCAATAAAAAAAAGCATGAAAATATGGCAACAATATAAAATCGTGAAAGACATACATGTATAATAAGTATTTACAACCGAAATACAAGATATTGAATATCTGTTACTTACAATATCACAGACAAAATATTTAGTGATGATGCAGACATTTTCATGTATAAAGTTTTTCATAGACTAGAATACCTTCAATTTTTTGGGAGTTTTTAAACAGAATTTCAATAGATTTTGGTTGTTATTTAATGTTTAAAACTGATTTTGAGAATACAGAAAATGTTCACATATTTAAGGGATGAATGTAAGCAAAAGAATGAAATCCTACAGACCTTTTTAAAATTTATCCTGTACTTTTATTTCCTTGTAATGTTTTTTCCCTAATGCTTTGTTCAGTAAGTCAGACAAGTCAGGAATGATAAAATTTGTTATATAAGCTATAAACATAAGGCAACTGAAGCCCTAATGTCTTACAAAATCTATGAACTAAATGCCAATAATCTAACAAGACTCAATGCAAAGTTATGGCCTTAGGCCAAAAAGGAAATGATCATGAAATTCTGCACATAATTTGAATGACTTTCATGCAATCATAATAAACGTTTGGTTCAACACAGCAATGCTGTAAATTTTTCACTTAATAATTGAGTTACCTACCCTTTCAAAGGACTATTATGACAATCAGTATCATGATGCAAAAAAGGGCCATAACTCTGACAAAATGAAAATAAATATTAAGAGTTATGTTCTACTTGATGATTTCATGATTACAACCAAGCATATATAGATTCAACACAATAATAACATATATTTTTCTTTAAATCAACAACAACAAAAACCCACAAAAATTGTCAAAACTAACATCAATAATATCAAAGATAACTTTCATAACATCAATGATTTGGTAACAATCTATCACTGATATGTTTTAGAATAGCTCAAAATCACATCACACAGAATATTTGTTTGTTTTGAGTGAGCACTGCTTATACCTGACCTCACTAATGTGAGAAATAACAATTTTTCATACAATTGTCAGTTTGTTCAGGGAAAAAAATCACAGATTTTACAATAACTGAGATACAGTGTGTGATACAGATTATTCCACAATGATTAGAGAAAGTATTTTCTTAGTTCACAAAAAAAAAATCTGAATAATCTTAAAGTAGAAATCAAAATATATTGTTCAAAAGCTACACTTGTCAATATACTACAATGTAAAATATGTCAGGAAATGTGAAAAAAGTATTTTATAACATCATTGATCTTGACCTTGATAATTACAACAAAGATGGAGGGTCACCAAAGTTATGTTCCTATTAAATATTCCCAAGCCCTGCTCAAAGTTACAAGACCATCAAAGGTTTACATTAAATAAATAAGGAGTACATCTGTCAACATGTGAAGCTGCTAGGGAGAGACTGTATGCAAGTGTGACCAGACTTCATAATAATGCCTTTGCGACTTGGCAAGTATATTTGTCCCCAATGTTTTAGGGAAGCATAAAAAACAATCAGTAATAAAACAAGCCTAAATATCATCATCATAATCATCATCATCAACATCATATAAATTCAAAAGTTATAGAAAAATGTAAATTTAACAGTGAATGACAGTTGTGTAGAATGGCCAGTCATTGCTGTAAGGACGGAGTTGATGTCTGGTACTACATGTCATGTGATCAGGTAAAAATAGAGCAATATGTTGGAACTTTAGACTTGATCATTGGTAGACACTCCTGTAAAATATGTTTCAAACAGATGTCAAAAGTGTGAAAATCAATTTCATGCTATAATATAACTTGTGCATATTGAATGTCTGAGAGATAAAATTTCATGACAGTGTTCGAAATTAGCAGTAGTGCGATAGCCCCTGACGACTAAATTTCTCCTCTGGCTACCAACTTTTCACAGTAACAAGCCCAACCAGGCTACTGTATTTTCAGAGGCAATATACATTTTGAACAAATGAATCGTGCTAGTGAACTGTCTTTTGGGCTAGTGAATATTCCAATCTGGTAGTCCAACCAGCCTAGTAGATTCAAATCCAAATTCCTTACACTGTTACATACATGCATAATAGATCTATTTCATGCATAACCATGAAATTTAAATACAAAATGTACTTAAATACCCCTATCGATAATCTGTAAATAATAAAAAGTCAACTTACAATAAAATTTGCTGGGATTTTAGATATTTATATTGTAAGTAAAGTTCATTCAAGGATCTAGGTCAAACTTAGTACATGAAAATGGCCTTCTCTTCAAGAGATATTTTATGTCCATAAAGTATGAAGACGCCATAAACTGTTATAACATGAAGATGCAATGATCTCAATACTATGTTTTACAGTTACTTCATCTTTGTTGAATTTTGAATATTCTACATGTATAATGCAAATTAAGTCACAACTCAAAGTCTTTTTACTGGAGCAAAAATTCTGTTTGATTTTTGGGCATTACTTTCAGGACAACTGTAGCATCATCGAGCCTTGGTGGGTTAGTATTAATGTTCTACTCACAAAGAAAAATCACTCTCTTGGTAAGAGAGGAAAGTGCTGGGGCATACAAGTCAATGATATGATATTTAAATAATATAATATTTACAAAATTTCTAAAAGTGTGCATTTTGCAAAATAAATACAACAATTCTCAGTATATAAAACAATGTGATTCATCTACAATGTATTACGATCACTTTTTGTGAAAATTAGAGAAAAACAAGATATGTTTGTAAAACATGTATGCCCCCTATCAGCAGCCAATTATTCATGTGATAAGGTAATTATGCATGACTCCTGACCCAGTGATCAAACAATTAATAAGGGTTATCAAGTATCTACTGGTCATGACCTTGACCTTTGACCCCTTGACCCAAAACTCAATAGGGGTCATCTGCTGGTCAAGACAAATCATCATACAAAGTTTGAAGTTCCTAGGCCTAAGCGTTTTTACTTAATTGATCAGAAACCGTTTTAACTTACAAGGTCAATGTGACCTTGACCTTTGACCCTTGACCCAAAATCAAATAGGGGTCATTTGCAGGTCATGACTAATCACCATGCCAAGTTTGAAGTTCCTAGGCCTAAGGGTTCTTTTATTATTGATCCGAAACCGTTTTAACATACAAGGTTCAATGTGACCTTGACCTTTGACCCCAAAATCAATAGGGGTCATCTGCTGATCATGACCAATCACTATGCCAAGTTTGAAGTTCCTAGGCCCAAGTGTTCTTTAGTTATTGATCAGAAACCGTTTTTACTTACAAGGTCGATGTGACCTTGACCTTTGACCCCTTGACCCAAAACTCAATAGGGGTCATCTGCTGGTCACCACCAATCATCATACAAAGTTTGAAGTTCCTAGGCCTAAGCGTTTTTAGTTAATTGATCAGAAACCGTTTTTACCTACAAGGTCAATGTTACATGACCTTTGACCCCTTGACCCTAAAAACAATAGGTCATCTGCTGGTCATGACCAATCACCATACCAAGTTTGAAGTTCCTAGGCCTAAGGGTTCTTAAGTTATTGATCGGAAAGCATTTTTACCTACAAGGTCAATGTGACCTTTCCCTTTGACCCCTTAACCCCAAAATCAGTAGGGGTCATCTGCTGGTCATGACCAATCACCATACCAAGTTTGAAGTTCCTAGGCCTAAGGGTTCTTTAGTTATTGATCGGAAACTGCTTTTACCTAAGAGGTCAATGTGACCTTGACCTTTGACCCCTTGACCCCAAAATCAATAGGGGTCATCTACTGATCATGACCAATCACATACCAAGTTTGAAGTTCCTAGGCCTAAGGGTTCTTTAGTTATTGATCCGAAACTGTTTTTACCTAAGAGGTCAATGTGACCTTGACCTTTGACCCCTTGACCCCAAATCAATAGGGGTCATCTACTGATCATGACCAATCACCATATCAAGTTTGAAGTCCCTAGGCCTAAGGGTTCTTTCATTATTGATCGGAAACCGTTTTTACCTACAAGGTCAATGTGACCTTGACCTTTGACCACTTAACCCCAAAATCAATAGGGGTCATCTGCTGGTCATAACCAATCACCATACCAAGTTTGAAGTTCCTAGGCCTAAGGGTTCTTTTGTTATTGATCGGAAACCGTTTTTACCCAAGAGGTCAATGTGACCTTGACCTTTGACCGCTTGACCCAAAAATCGTTAGGGGTCATCTACTGATCATGACCAATCACCATACCAAGTTTGAAGTTCCTAGGCCTTAAGGTTCTTTACTTATTGATCGAAAACCGTTTTTGCTTACAAGGTCAATGTGACCTTGACCTTTAACCCCTTGACCCCAAAATCAATAGGGGTCATCTACTGATCATGACAAATCACCATACCAAGTTTGAAGTTCCTAGGCCTTAAGGTTCTTTAGTTATTGATCGGAAACCGTTTTTGCTTACAAGGTCAATGTGACCTTGACCTTTGACCCTTGACCCCAAAATCAATAGGGGTCATCTACTTGTCATGACAAATCACCATACCAAGTTTGAAGTTCCTAGGCCTTAAGGTTCTTTAGTTATTGATCGGAAACCGTTTTTGCTTACAAGGTCAATGTGACCTTGACCTTTGACCCCTTGACCCCAAAATCAATAGGGGTCATCTACTTGTCATGACCAATCACCATACCAAGTTTGAAGTTCTAGGCCTTAAGGTTCTTTAGTTATTGATCGGAAACCGTTTTTTGCTTACAAGGTCAATGTGACCTTGACCTTTGACCCCTTGACCCCAAAATCAATAGGGGTCATCTACTTGTCATGACCAATCACCATACCAAGTTTGAAGTTCCTAGGCCTTAAGGTTCTTTAGTTATTGATCGGAAACCGTTTTTGCTTACAAGGTCAATGTGACCTTGACCTTTGACCCCTTGACCCAAAATCAATAGGGTCATCTACTTGTCATGACCAATCACCATACCAAGTTTGAAGTTCCTAGGCCTTAAGGTTCTTTAGTTATTGATCGGAAAACCGTTTTTGCTTACAAGGTCAATGTGACCTTGACCTTTGACCCCTTGACCCCAAAATCAATAGGGGTCATCTACTTGTCATGACCAATCACCATACCAAGTTTGAAGTTCCTAGGCCTTAAGGTTCTTTAGTTATTGATCGGAAACCGTTTTTGCTTACAAGGTCAATGTGACCTTGACCTTTGACCCCTTGACCCCAAAATCAATAGGGGTCATCTACTTGTCATGACCAATCACCATACCAAGTTTGAAGTTCCTAGGCCTAAGGGTTCTTTAGTTATCACTCGGAAACCATTTGGTCTACGGACCGACGGACCGACGGACCGACAAGTGCAAAGCAATATACCCCCTTTTTTTCAAAAGGGGGCATAATTATCACTAAATTCATCAATTCAATATAATAAAATAAATCTACAAAAAGGTCACATACCCTGCCACCATTATTCTCCAGTATATTTAATGTATCTACAACTTTCTCCTTGTGTCTTTTATCTGTCATATGTTTTGATACCTAGATAACAAAAACTAATCCTATTATTCCACGGTAAATTATTTATTAATTCACTTATTGAACATTGTAACATGTAACCAGTTCTAGTATCTCATAGGTATTTACTAAACATATATAATAATTGACAGTACTTTTCCCCTTACAAATGTACCCCTTGAAAAGTTAGTCATTCTTAGAAAAAAAGTATTTTATAATTATGACATAAAATGTGAAGCGACAAAAATTCAAATTGGTGGCCTGTACAAGCTGAACTCAAATATTTCTCAGTCTACTATCAGGTTTTTTCCATTGTTAACCCCAAATAGGAAGAATGAGAAGTACAACTTACAGGAACAAGGAGTTTATTAATGTGAGCATTTAATGCTGGTCCCACAACTTCACTCAGCTGGGCTACAGCATCAAGTCCTCCTGTTACTACAGTTGGGTCTGTATGTCCCTACAATAAAACAAACATGTTTATATTACATGTATAATTTGAATTGTTTGGTTTTACTGCACAACCAACATAATTAAAGTCATATGGCGTCGAAACAGGAAAACTGATTTTGGATAACCTCAGGTGTTACAAATTTAAAGCAACATGTATCACTAAATTAACAAATATGAATGATTGAAAGAAATCTTGTAATTGTTAATATGTTCATGATTTTAATTGGATACTTGCAAAAAGATACATTTGTAGTTATTTTACAAGTTTTATACATGTATAAGGTTTTTTTCTCTCTCATTCTATAGCAATGGCCATTTAGGGGCTGCTTCCATTCTGGAATTATTTTTTTTTAAATCATGTTTTCCCCTTAAATTCAATTTACATCAATTTTTTTCTACCATTCATGCAAAAAAAAATTGTGATATTTCCCTATATTTAATAGAAGGGCCACTTCCCCTACCTGTGAAAATGTAAGATTATCTTGAACCCTTACCATGCAAAACATCTTATATGGACTTGTCCATCTTCAATTCTGAACAAAACCATTCATCATTTTTTAACAAGCAGCAAAAAGGCATTAAAAGGCATGTAAGTATGGTAATGAGTTAATCAAGGAAATTTAGAAAATTAACTTACAATAGCCCCTCTTATTGCAACTGATAGTTTAGGCAAGAGTGGTATAACTTTATTAGCACATCCTGGTACCTCTAGTAATTCTTTAAAACCTGTCCTGGCAACAAATGTATATGGATGAACAGTTTCTTTTAAACCCTGAAAGTACATGTAGAAAAAATGATTCATTAGATTCATTTAACACTGATGCTAGTTACACACATAATGTTGGGATAATTTTTTATTTGATCATCTTAAAATATCATATTTTGTTTTTTATTTTTGTAGTATGTACTATCTCTCTTGTAAATAAATACATGTTTATTCAATTATATAGCTTGCCTACTTTTATATGCCATTAACTAATAATGTTTCCAAAATCGTAACACATGTACATTACCATTACTGATTCATAAATCCTTAGATATCTCCAATACTATACCATATGAATCATTACTGGTTCATTTATCACTACATATCACCATTACTGATTTAGTAAATAACCGTCACTAAATCATCAATCCTTATTTATGTATATAAAGAACCAGTCAATTTACTATTACATATTACATGTACAATTTTTGGTCTATTTATTACTTAATTTTCTAATTTCTCATAATTACAAAATTGAACAAACGGTACTTTACCTCAGCCAATGTGACTAGTACAGGATCAAACTGCACCTGTTCTGGTGGTGTATCCCAGGCAAGCTTGTGTCTCACAGAGCCATGTGTCAACCTGAAATAAAAGTACCAGTAAGTTTTATGTCATAGCTGTATATCATTCACACTGAAAATCATATAGAATTGCCAACATTAACAAGTTCACATATGTTAATATAACCTCAACATTGCCACACATTACTTCAATAACAAATAAAAGATTATTTAACCTTTACTCTGCTATAACTGTCATACACGGTAATAAATTGTTTATCGGACTTGCTCTGTTTCGAATTTGAAACCGTCTATTATCTGCGATATGGGATTTGAATGTCAAACTGCTGTTCCAGAGCAACAATTGTATAGAAACTTTCAAACAGCATAGATATAATAATAACAAGGTTCAAAAAGCTTTATACTAATGGCATTTGTGGTATTGACATGTCATTCTGAACCAAACATTTTCAAAATCAAAACAAAATTCTAAAATTCACAAACCTGCAGGGGATTCCTCCATTTGAGTAAATTGCTGCAAAAGCTGACTGATTCTTCGTAGAATTTGAAAACTGAAATAATTCATACATGCAAAAGCTATATAAAAGTTTTATCAGGATTCTTTTTCAATATGATGGTATTTTTATCTAATTGCTTATAAATGTCTCTATGAAGATAAATACATGTAATTTACATTGCCTGGGCTTTATCAAACAAGTATCTAAGCTAGATTCTTTCAGTACAAAGTCTACTTTTTTAATTATAATTCATTGAAGAGTCATTTGTGAACCAGTTTCAGAAACACATTTCTCTCACAACACCACATACTTGTTGCAGTCTTTGGCCTAAGTAATAAGAGAAGATGCTAATATTATAGGGATTGCACAGAAGTTTTTGAAATGATAGGACTTGAAATAATTTTTCGAAATAAATGTTCCATTTGATGTAGCTCCAGACCAGTAGATTGTGTGCAAAATTTCAGATCATTCGCTCACTCTGTTTTTCAAGATTAATCAGTTACAATGTATTGTCAAAAATTACCAAAAATGGGAAATGCTTTTCACTCAAATTGGGCTATGAAAAGCAAAAAAATATGATTTTTTAATTTATTTCTAAGAACATTGTATGTTTCTTAATAACTTTTGCATATCTTTCTAAAGTATCTTTCTGTTTAAGTGCCCCGATTGATCTATGTAAGAATTTCAAATTTGATGTTTTTAGGCCTTTGGACCTTAGTGTAGTTTATCTTAATACTATATCCACATACCGGGTCAATTGTTTTAGGATTCAACTTATCCGAGGGTTTTGCTACACGACCAGCCGATTTAGTTGAACCAGCTGACTGGCGACCTCCTGACCCCTGTGAACTTGAGCTTGAACTTTTTTTCCTCGCCACACCTGAGCTTGCCATATTTGAAATTTAATTTTGTTTTTTTTATGAAATCATCTTCATCCTTATCAAAGAATTTCTGAAAAATAAAAATACACAAACATTTTGGTAGTATTCCAATAAATATTTTCTTGTTTTGGGTCATATCAAATGTACATTGGTCAAGTGAGTGTCTAATTCTACCACTGTTTTATATGGGAATGGGTTAATACATGTACAAATGTAGCTAGCTTGAAGAGCAGGCCCAAAAGGCAAAGTGAGCCTTTTTAGTACCTGCTAGATAGTGATGGTTTTGAAAACTTTTGCCGGAAGTATTGCAATATTATGGGTAATAGACCAATCTCAACTTACAAGATAAGGATAAAAGCTGCGGAATTCTGATTGAAAACGAATTGTAGTCTGGTCTTCTACACACATCTATGGGAACCATAATTGGCCAGGGAACAATAAAATAAATGGAAGCAGTGCATAAAACACGGAATGGCACATTAAAAACGGAAAATGTAAAATAAAAATAAATAATTTTCATATTATCATTCAATTTGTTTACTTCTGAACAAGTGATACATGATATAAAATTATAATTTAAACTATTTGGCAATACTTTTTTCATTATTTATACTCGTATATATGACTATAAAAATAACGGCTGTCATTGAATATTGCGATATCGAATGGATATATCATCGATATTCATCATACGATACAATATCGATACACACTTTCAAATATCAATACAAGCTAAAATTAATTCATTTCTGTTTATGAATATATCTGTATTATTTGCCTAATAAGAGAAGTCACTTTTTTTCAGCTGTCTTGGCTAACTTGTACTTTAAACTCTGTTTTCAAATGTCAGTGACAAAAATAACAGAAAAAAACAAGCTTTCTGTTAGTTTGTAGTATTTGTAATGTCTAATACAAGCATGAATAATACAATGATCCTAATTTTAAACACATATTTAAATGTTTTCATTGTATCAACTGAAGTCGAAACATGATATATTAATATATCATCGATATTTGTCTCTCAATATATAAATACAAAATTGTCCATCAATGCCAGCCCTAGTTCTGGCTTCCATAACTTTATATGTCTCTTTTATTTTGACGTTGTGCAACAGTAAAGTTATGGGTCAACCCTATTTGCAAAGGCTACCAGAATTTTGGCAGTTCGTTCGCCGTACATAAAAACCTATTAAAATCACCCTTATTAATCAAATTTGGGTCAAATAAAAAATACCATTTGATAAACAAATCAATTTTGAATCAGTTCATGTTTTGTTTTTAAATGAAACTTCAATGACATTGTGTACCCAACTATTTGTTAGGGAAATATGTAGAAAATGTTTACCAATATGGAGTCTGCTTTCAAATGAAATCTCACGGGACTTCATGTTTTGGGAATTTTAGCATCTATTTTTAGTAATGGACCATACACTATTTTTAGAAAGTGTATGATTTTAAATAAAAACAAACAAACAATGAATTATCACTCAAAACAATATAAATCCAACATGTTTTGGTACAATGTCTGTTATTGAATAAATACACCATTATCCATAATTGCAAAGCCATGTTTTAAAATTAAAAATAGCTTTTGGGTCAAGGGTCACCAAATGTCATGCAAAGGTATCCGAACATAAATTCTTGCTAGTCACGTGATAATTAGGGCAGAAATGGTGGTGAATTTTATGAAATGTGAACCCACTGATAAACTTTTAGGCATTATTCATCAATCTAACGTTCTGTGTTCAAAATTATAGACTGAAGTGTCCCAAAGGTAATGTAACGATTCGCCACACTAACGATTCGCCACATAACGATTCGACACAGAGTAATAACGATTCGCCACAGTTAAATAACTATTCGCCACGTGTTCAAATACATTTTTTTTCACATCTGTTTTCAAACTGTTGATGGAAAACCTTTTTCCGTTTTATATTTCATTTGTTAATTACATAAATTAATTACACTAAATACACATTTTATTGAATAAAAACACACGAAAACCAAATATTTTATTAACAAAATTACATAACACATTTTATAACTTCGTTATTTATATAAACTGGAAAAATATACGTGTACGTATATTTAGTTTGTTTTGTAATTTGTCTTTGAATTTCTGATTATATTTAAATGCCATTATGTTTGTAATGTTTTGTACACGGACAATCTTTAAATGTGACATTTTTAAATGGATAAGTCATGCCTTCTACTACCTTTAAGGTCTTTTCTAGTAGATGTTTTCATTGCCTACTTAAGTTATAGCCATACCTACAATTAGAAGAACTTCTTACGAATACAAACAGAACGTGTAAAGCGCATTACAACATAAAAATTACTATTGCGAACTTTTGGAAGGAATTTGAATTTGACCATCTTTTGAATTTCATGAAAAAAAATCTTGAAAGATTTTTCCAGCATTCTAAAGGATTTGAAAGTTAACTAATCCCGTTTGCGCCTACAGCTTTCTTTTTATAGACATTGAATCAATTTGAAGGTATTAAATTGTAATTGCTATAAGTTATAAATAGATAAAAAAAATGTCTACAAATTTATGTGGGTATTTTATCTTTATTTATTTATATTATTGTTTTAATGATTATGTCATTTAATAATGTACTGGAAATAAAATTTCAAATGTCATAGATGCATATGGTCTACGAAATAAATGTGGTCTCAAAGACTACTAAACAATGGATAATTAGCCGAGAACATTTTTGGAAGCCTTTCTGTTTTATGTGACATAAATCAATTCAACTTGAAAGACATAATGTTTTAAGTCACATTGAACACTTTGATTTTAACAATTTTTGAAAAAAGTTACAAGGACTGTTCTATCTCCAAATGTTTTCTTAGGTTTTAAAGCAAGGAAATATTAAAATCCACAAATCTTTAACGATATTGAGTTGTTCTCCGACACCACGTTTAGTAGTTTTTAAATTTTCAAAATCCGACAATTAAGATAAAAAGTTATGCAATACTAAATCTTTATATGCTTTTTTCTCAAAAGCAAAAAAATTGGCACTGAGAACAAAATGTTTTTCAAGCCACGCTGTGTTTCCACATTTTATACATGATGCCATCTTTGACACTTGTCACATGTAAGAGCACGTGGGTTACTGTAGATACATCTTAAACAGAATGAACAAGGAGGAGCTGGCATGATTCTGATTTCGTTATTTTTCGTTTGTGTACTATTTTATGTATGTGTTTAAGCTATTTAAACCCTCTTAATCGGCATATATCGGCTCGCTCAAATTAATTTGTAAACAAACATAAGCTTAATTGCCGCATTGTTTTGAAATCTGAATACATTGTCAGATAATTAAAGGATTATTTCGGCGTCAATTAAATATTTCTACAACAATCCTAAGGTGATTGGCTTGTTTACATTAAAGGTGTGACAAATGTTTTACATATGCGTTCTTTAATCAATTATCGTAGATCAATTTTCGTATGAACACATGTTTTTGCAATACTTTGTTTAAATATTTGACATATATTATAATATATGAACTATATATTTATATATAAATATTAATTGACATATAATTATGTTTATATATGAGTAATTCAATAATTATTTCAACATATAATTACTTTCTTGTTAATGTACTCCTGTAATAATGTTACTTTGATAAATTGAAATCCGCGATGGGGGCCTTCACTTCATATTACTTGTATCAAGAAACATTATTAAATTATTGTCATTGTCAAATTATTAAAACAAAAGGAAAAAGTTTGTTGATTACTAAAAAATCATTGTTATAATCATACTGTGGCGAATCGTTATTTAACTGTGGCGAATCGTTATTACTCTGTGTCGAATCGTTATGTGGCGAATCGTTAGTGTGGCGAATCGTTACTAATTCGTCCCAAATATATCTAACTAGCCCGGGTGTCCACGATACCGGTGTACATATTTTATACAAGGTGTTTTTCATATAAAATTTTTCTGATTTGAAAAAAAAGAAGGAATAAACAACTTCATTAACATTTAATCCTCTTTAAAATACATTACAGAGTTCTGTTACTCTGAAATTCTCGCTCATTGCCAATGTAAACAATGGTCGACCATTTTGTATGACGTAGTTAAACAGACCAGTGCACTGGTAAAAATGTTATTTATTTGGAAAGCCATCGCAGTTTTAATAGCAAATATATCATTTTAGCATTCTTGTATTAATTTAATAATAATATCTGAAAAAAAAACAACACTTTATAACAACATAAAAACGTGTGTTTCAATAATTTACTGTTCATCTTTTATGACTCCCAAGGGATCTCTGTTTTAGAACCTTTTCCTCCCAATTACAGGTGTATATGTAGCTGGATTCAAAAATTCCCTTCACTTAATTTTAGTGTTATTGTGATTTTCTGGTCATTTTATATCATTGAATCAATTTTATTTCTATATGATGAAGATAAAATATCAATATAGCACTTAACACAGGCTCCCTTAAAAGACTGAATGAAACTGACTTTAATTTTCACAAACTATTTTATATGCACTAATGGCTTTCAGGGTTCGACACTAACGGGGTCCCGGGATTCCGAGGATCCCAAAAAGTCGGGAGGAATCCCTGTGATTCCTAGCTGGGGATTCCGTTGGGATCCCTGAAAAATTGCTGTGTAAATTTTTGAAATTTTCTGAATTAATGTCATTGAATCACAAATATTAAAGAAAAGTGGTTCAAGAAAGAAAAGAAAAACCCCGCCGGTAAAATCTACACTCTTGAATTATGTTTAGTTTTTCTTTGTGCAGTGACTGCTATCAACTCATTTGCGATATAAAATGACAAAAATGTTTTGACTGAAGAAACATTCTTGTATACAGTAATTTTATATCATGCATTGACTTCATAAAATAGAGTTGTGAAAATTCAAAAAAGAAATGTAATTATCGTATAATTATTACACAAGCGATGTGTACTTCAAATTTGTGTTGATCGGCAATGCCGGCGGTAGCTACTGTACAGTTATCCAGTGTTTGTTGTTTGTTTTTTTATTGCCAAAATTCGGCACTTGTGACCATTGTAAATTTTCGTCAAAATTGTGAAAAAAATATAACTGGTGTATTTTTTCTCCCTACAGTAGACTACAGCAAAAGTATAATTAATAAACAAAATAAAAAGAATCCATACTTTTAAGTTTAAAATCCTTTTTGAAACTCACAGCCTTCAATGCTAAATTAAAAAACATTGTCTAACTAAAGTCTAAGTTCAATCAAGGTCACGCATTATTTACCGACAAGAAATACAAAAAATCCTTACGCGTTACATGAAACATACAGCAAATGACGAAATATACAGCAAATGACGTATATTTCATCTGACAGTGCTTTTAGCCAATCAGTGTTGTTAGCTACATGACTGCTTGTATGGGGTGAGTGCCTTTGATGTGACAGGTGTCAAAACTTACAAAAAAATCAATACACAGGGAGGAAAGGGATCGGACATTTCAGTGTAAAAATTGAGAACAATAAATTTGGATATTGCCCATCCTGTCAGGGACTTGGAGCAACTTATCATTTTTAAAAATGAAATCATTTAAAGGTACCGTACTTGTAATGCAAACAAAACTGTTTCTTGATATTTTTATTAGCTTAAGTAAAAGATTATCAAAATATTTAATTTACAACAATCTATGGGATTTTTCCTTTTAAACACAAAAATGTAAAATGAAATCAAATATTTTTTTAAAGTGATTATAATTAAGAATTTCCTTAAAAATGACATGAAAGTAAATAATTATAGACAGTTATCCATACCAGACCTTTCTGGAATATGGAGCCTGATCATTACCTGTAACTTTTTAAAGATCTACATATGATAAGTGGGCTCTATTTCAGTGAACCCTAGGCTATCTGGGAAAATGTTTCCCCAGTTCCTATTTAACTTCAAAAATTCAAACCACCTTGTCAAGTCACATGCATTATACCTTCATTTAGATACAGAAACTGGTTCACAATTATCAACTCCAGGGAGAAAACGGGTTTTAGCAAGCTATTTTCAAATCGAACTCTTGTTCAGTGAGCTTAATGTTATTCTGTTTCCATGTTCATGTAAAAATATATTATGTTTTAATTTATCTTAGCAGTCCAAATATATACTTTGAAACGCTTTTAAAACTTTAAATAGCATTATTTCCAAAGAGCTCATAAACTAGAAACTACATTTTCTGCATCTGAAACAAGACAATATATCCTGTATATAGTCTCAAAAATGAAAAGAATTTGAAATTGAATTGCTGCAATCCCTTGTTATTCTTCACCTCCATATTTTACTATTTTGATCTGAGGAATCCCTGACATTTAGGAGGAATCCCTGAATTAAATCTCAGGGATTCCTATGGGATCCCTGGTAAAAACAGTTAGTGTCGAACCCTGGCTTTCCATAGATTAATTTTTTCCCGCCAAAAATGATGTCAAAAGGTCAAGTGACATGTAATGGAGGTTGAATGACGTCTGCACCAGTCATTTTTTTATTTTTTTTGGAAAAAAAAATGTTTTGTAGAGAGACCAATTTATGCAATGGAGAAATAGGATAGTAAAATAAAATAAGGTAGGATATGTGAAATATTTCCTTCATAAACTCATGAAAATGTTTAAAAACTTTGAAATAGCCAGTATTACTGGGAGCATGTCAAGATAAACACTCGGTAGGTGGCGTTGACAATGATATCGCGAGATTTGTTAATATACCGGTACAGTGGAGTCACCGGTATCATGGGGTTCGAGTATACCTGTATTAAAATAGCTTTTGTCCAGATCACGCAAATTTATTGAATTACAGCATGACATAAATATATCACGGTTCTGGTTGACTTTAGAAATGGGATTGGTTTCGGCGAACAGGTCTAGCAGTAGCAGTACTATAAAACCTGTTCGCTCAAGTCTCTTTTTATTATTATTATTATTATTTTATTTTAGCAACTTTAGCTATGACAGCCCTAATAAAAATGATATTATTTATCACGATTTATCCATAATCTTGTTAAACAAATGTGCATTTCGTAGGCAACAAGTGCATTTCGCGAAATGGAGTCAATTTCACATTCTATTACAACCCTCAATATGCTAAGGCCTTAGAGTTAGACTTATTAAAGACAATATGTACGAATCGCCAGTGGGACGAATCGTTATAAATATTTATCATAATTAATTCTTGTTATCCCGACAACTTAAGCTATAAAACAGAATAAAACTGATTGTTTAGAATAAATGTATGATTACGTAAATTTTCTTTATCAATCATTTCACAATTTCACAAAAACATTTACCTTTTTAGAGTAAATTCTAACAACCGGTGTTACGTTTTATTTATTTCATCGTGATATACTACAGGGCTTTAGGCTCTAAAGTGCTAAATATTGATAATTGCTTATGCAATTTGAGAAGGTAGACAAGAGACCTGTCTGCTCTTTAATGATATCATGCAAATAGCAAAAAAAAAGATAAAATTGGCATATTAATTATAATACACACCTATAAAATGTTAAAGAAAATATATTGGTGTCATGGAACTAAAACAGAAATTGAAAACTGCTATGTGTAATTAATAGCCAGTTAACCATATTTCTCCCTATGGCCTAAAAGTTATAGACTAAGTGTCTTGGAAACAGAACATTAAATGGGGATTACTTATGGCCATAAATGTCATGCCAGCTTGGAAAAAATATTTTCAGTCCCATCATGTCAAAAAACTTCAGTTGAGTCCCTTTAATTGCTGATGCAGATTTTAAGTGTTAATGGCATTAAAGCTTCATCTCCATTTAAATCTTAAATACAGCTCTGTGACTTAATGAAAACTATAGTTGTTTCTAAAAATCAATCTTTAATGTAAGATCCTCCTGCAAATACTTCTTCTAGTTAGTTAGCACTTCTAAATATTGCATCCTAAGATTCATGTGAATTTATTATTGCATTCAGAATCATGTCAATTTCTTATTGCATCCGTAGATTCATGTTAATTTCTTATCTCAACCAGATTAATGCTAATTTCTTATTACATCTAGATTCAAGCTTATTCCTTATTAACTAATTTCTTATTGCATCCAACTTCATGCTAATATCTTATTGCATCCCAAGATTCATTGTAATTTCTTATTACATCCAGATTTATGTGAATTTCTGATCACATCCAACTTCATGTGAATTTCTTATTACATCCAGATTCATGTGAATTTCATATTGCATCCAGATTCATGTGATTTTCTTATTGCCTTCAGATTTATGTAAATTTTTACTATACCAAACTTCATACTAATTTCTTATCACATCCAGATTCATGCTAATTTCTTATCACATCCAGATTCATGTTAATTTCTTATTACAATTTCATGCTAATTTCTTATCACATCCAGATTCATGTTGATTTCTTATCGCATCCAGATCCCTGCTGATTTCTTATTTCATCAAGATTCATGTTAATTATTTCTTATTACAGTCAGATTCATGCTAATTTCTTATTGCATCCAACTTCATGCTAATTTCTTATTGCATCCCAAGATTCATGTTAATTTCTTATTGCATCCTAAAATTCAGATTTATGCTAATTTTTAATTGCATTCAGATTCATGCTAATTTCTTATTGCATCCAGAATAATGTTAAAATTTCATTGAAACCTTGGCATACAAATTATTTTGCTAAAAAAAGGGGATAGTTCCAAATATGTTGATTGTGAATACTTATATATTTATGAAACCATTAATCTTTTTTCTTTTAAATATTCCCTCACCCATGGACGCATACAGCTGTAAAGAAATTAACTTTGACCACATTAATTTTTAACTACCTGATGTTGGTATTTACCTTCTTAATGTCTGAGATCCATCACATGTAGTCTTCTGTCTAATTACATTTAAAGAGAATAATCTTTAACTTTCTGCAATGGATACATAAAGCAGCCTCATGTTCTTAGTCAGATTTTTTATTCATCTTTGATCTGATATATATCAAGGGTCTCTACCTTGAAACAACCAATGATCATGTTGAAGGAGAAAACATGTTTGTATAAAAACAACATCCAAAACCCTAAATTGGTTGGTTGACAGGTGACACTTGAACTAAAAGAAACTCTTTGTATGAGCATGGTCAGATTCGCTATTGTCTTTTTGTTCTTAATTAAAAGCACATGCTCAACATATTAATTAGTACAAGGCCATTACATTGAATATAATCAGACAGACTCAGCTAATAAAGGAATTGTATCAATTAGGGAGTGGTGGCCTAGTGGTTTCGGTGTCTGCCTCTCAACCCAGAGATCATTGGTTCAAGTCCTACTCAGGTCACAACCAGGTTTCCTTATATGGCTCAAGTACTGGCTACTTCCAGGAGGCAGACTGGAAATGATTGTGTTGAAAGAAATTGTTCAGCAATTGAGCTAAAATTTAATAAATATAAAACTAAACCAACTGTGCCAATGATAAAATTGAAATATCTCTATGTGCAATTATAAACATTTGTACATAGTCCATAATTATAGAACTATTCTACACAAGATAACAATGGAAACATTATAACTTTTACATGCCAACCATTTTTTCCTGCATAACTGCCATGAAAAAAAAAACATTTTTTAAATACAATTGCATAGATTTTACTAAAACACTGAATGAAAATGAAGAAGACATTTCTGTTTTTTATTTTTTTAATTCTACATAATTATTAGCCATATTCATATAATCATTAACATTTAAACAATACAGGCTAAAACATTTCTATTACTAACCAGAAATTCACATCATGTGTATACAGGAAACATTTCAAATGAAGAACTTGTACCAAACATTGCTGCAGTGTGACACTAGAGCCATTTACATATGAACAAAAGTTTTCTACTGAATTGTCACCATATTGTTTTTAGAATGTCATAACGAAGGATGAAATAATCTTTAAATTTTGATTTTAGGTGAAATGTATGTCACACAGCCATTTTTTTTTTGCATGAAGGAGAACAATGAATCCAAATTTAATCGTGGAAAAAGAAACATACACTTTGCTTACCCTATTATTATTGTAATAGTTTAAAAATGGAAAAACAAAAATAATTTGAATAATATTTTCAACTTCATTTTTTTTTTAGAAACTAAATGTATGGGTCAAGTTACAAAACTGAAATGTATTACACAACATATGTATCACAGACAATGCTACTGAATAAAATACAATAAATAAAATAATGGAACAATAAATACATGTACGCACATTTGAAAGTAATAAAATAAATGATAAAAAGCAATTTCAACATAAAAAAATACATCTTATCATATCATTCATGACACTCATGTTTCAGCGTAATAAAACATTAGAAGCCAAGTAACGAATGACAAAAATCTGAACGCATATCCAGTATTGGTATATTAACTTCTAGGTTGGTCCCACATCAATACAGTTCATTTATAAACATAAAAAGGAGAGACATAAAAATGGACATGGATTTTAATATCAACAAAAAGCTGTGTATAATCAAATCTATGGTCTCCAAGATCTTAAAATATATACATTTGAGTGAAGATGATTGATGACTACAATATATACATTCACATACAATAATGAGACATAATTTTACTGATGTTGACAATAAAATCATAACTAAACAAGATGCAATTTAATTAAAAAAATTATGCAATGAATAAAAACTATAAAAAACAATCAGTCCCAAACACTTGACTGCTATCATACACTGTACTGTGTACATAATATCCTTAAAATTGAGACTTTTATCTTCCTAAAATAAATAATGAAGAACATACACTTTTGACAAAGCCATTTGAGCTAGTTTTAAAAAACAACAACATATTTTAAAGGCATTTTATGATTTATAATGGACACATTACTTCTTTTCCTTCTTTATACAAAACACGAGCATGTTCAACGTTTGCACAACCTTGAGTCATATTCAGTTTGTAAAAAAATAACAACGAAAAAAAAGATCTACCTGAAAGTTCTGAGGCATCAAAAAAAAAATGTCAGCAACCTAGATTGATTTTGCCCTTGGGTAAATTTATACACAATTAAAGCACAGCAATTTAAACTGAAGATGAAGTTGCCTAGATCTTTAAATTATCTTAATTTATTAAATCAGGCATAAGTCAAAGGGGAGTTTTACAACCCATTCATATGTACACATATTTGTCGACTTATGGCTGATTATATACAGAATAATAAGTTAGGTTTGGCTATGAACCATATGGGATAATTTTACTGGCGGGACTCCATGGTGGTCGGAAATCTTCCCCTTCTTCCTCTCTAAGTTTCCTAAGTTTACGTAAATGTGCCTCTTTTTCTTCTTGTATCTCCTGAAATCATACAGGAAAAATATGGAAATGGACTTGGCAATCACTTCTTTTTTTAGAAAGACCAGCAAATAAAAAGACAATAAGATGGAATTACATAGAAATGTATTCAAATCACACTGGCAACTCAATATAGGCTCAGTATGATAAAATGTTAAATCAAAGCTAGGAGGCTAACTGAAAGCCAAGAATCTCTGTTGATTTAATAAAAGCTAAACTGAATGAACTGTTTAATAAACAAATGCCACATATGAAACAGTATATCATCAGTTGTAGCTAATTCAATTATCTTCTTTATATCCTCCTGCAAGTATGTTCTGAACAATGTTAATTTACCTTAAAAATTAATTTCTTTTGTTAAGGGGAGACAATGTAACTACCGGTACAAATATTATGAATGAATGCATCTAGGATAACTGTAATCACTGTTGATGATGATTTAAATGATACAAAATTTTTATTAATGAGTGTGGTGTACCCGTAGAAATAAAGAAAACTATAGTCATGTTATTTCATATTCATATTCATATATCTTAAGTTTATAAGACTGTCTTTGTTATTTATCTAACATAAATTACTGTAATTATTCACCAATAAGACAGATCACTTATAAGAAGTGGCCCTAATTTTGTCTCAAAATGACACTTTTTGGTATATAAGATAACAAAATATTTGACTACATTATTGAGTGTGTTAAGTGATGTTTCCTACATATTGATCCTACTTAAACATTATTGTTTCAATTTTGGTACTTTAGTTTAACTTTTGTTAAATATTATTCAGAAGATTTAGATAACAACCCAATATAGCTTTCTATCATTTAACAATATTAAAAGGGAAAACCTAATCAGTGCTGAAAGAGAATAGGAATGAAAAAAGTGATATTATATGTGCTTTGTGTGTGCTATAAATACAGGAAATAACATATGACGAATGTATGAGAATGTTACATAGTTACATTTCAGTAAACAAACAAGTCTACTTTGACAGAAATGTTAAAAGTTAAAATATATAGGCTCCGAAGAAAAGTACAGTAAATGGAAGAAGCACAAGCTTGTAATTGCAAGATGTGGTACTTAGCTAATTGCATATTTTAACCATTTTGTACAAAACAGTGGCAAACATAAATGTAGAAGAGAAAGCAACATAGCAAATCAGAACATAGGTAACAACAATTAACCCATTACTTCATAAAGACATGTCTTGACAGTTTTTCATACCCCCCCCCCACCTTCTAGGAGCCTCATATAGTGAAAAAATGCCCTATCTCAGGCCCGAAACACTGTTTTTTGTTAGAAAAATAGTGAAAAAAAAGATCACTTTTTGCAGCGCCATCCCTTATCTCCAAGAAAATTTTGGACTTGTGAGAGGCTAGAAATGGCCTCAGGTCAACCTTACAGTTATGTGTAACCAACCCTGAAAAGCCTTTTACTCTATCTCAAACCATTGAGAAGTTGCAGCACTTTAAAATCAGTTTTGATGGAAAAAATCAACGTGATCTTTTTGCAATTTTGAGATGTCCCCTGATTGCCATGGTAACAGGAAACTTAACATTGAGTATGCCGTAACAAAGATTATGGTCCAGTCAACATTTGTGCTAAGTTTGAACAGTATTGAAACCTTTTTTTGTAGTTTCATACCAATCTGAACTTTTAACAGGAGGCTTTTCAATAAAAACAGCCATTTTTCACAAAATGCTAATGCAGTAATGGGTTACGTTAATTCAGAATTCCTTATTGTCATTGAACAAATCCACTGGTATGAGCATTTACAAAATTGTGAAGACAGTACAATGCTAACACAGCACAAGATATCCATATCATTTCATTCCATTGTCATAATATCATGCATACTTTTACAATTTTTGTTATATTTTTAACTTTGAGTTTGATATTTGAATACAATCTTTTTTTCCTTTTTGACCAAATTTTAATGTTAATTTCAATCTGTTATAAAAAGATATAAGATAAATATATTTCTAAATCTATGTTTGTGGTAGCTGAGTAGAAAATGACATTTGACCTGAAAATATACCCTAAATCTACTAGACAACAGGAAGAACTGTTAGAAACTATTTAAGGTAATATGAAGTGTCACACAAATACGAAGAAATCTAATTCATCTTTCAAGCAGATCAAATATATAGGGCATTTTTTTTTTGCTACAAACAATATTACCAAAAAATATTTTTCAAATAAAAAAAAGCCCATCAAATTATGATTTGCCATGTGATGCTACAATTTGATATATTTTTTTTTCACACCATGAAAATTAGATAATGGTTCCCCTATCGTCCACATGGTATGAGTTTGCTAGCCGGGCTCCAGGCCGGCTTGAAATCATCATAATAATCATCATCATGATGGTGATGTCTATTCTTCATTGCTTCAATTTCTTGCTGCTTTTCCTGAATAAACAAGGTTTTCAAATATGGGGCAAGTAGCAAGAATTGATGATACTTTAACATGCATATATTGTTGTACATAATGTAAGTTAGTATGTGTGGCAGTTCACATTTGGTTACCCAATCTTCCATCTGGCCTCAAGTAAATTAAGTAAAAAAAAACAAAAAAAAAAACAAAAAAACATGCATGGTTATACAAATATTGGGATTAATTTTTGTATGTTTTGTTCATGAAAATATGATAAAACCATTTCTCTGCTAATTCATTGAAACTGTATGTACAAGTGTGAAAAAGCACTGCAGTTTTTGCCTTTATCTAGCTAGAACTGTCCAGGCTCCCTTTGGTGGACAAGATATCACGCACAATGACATTAAGTCAAAAAGCTGGAAACTTTTCATATGTCTATAACTATGTCAATATGTCTTAAACCCAAATAAACAAACAACAGTAACAAAACACAATAAATTTGTATGTTTTCAGAGGATTTTCTGTACAGGTTATTATATCCCTATATCATAATAGTGGCCTGACACAATCTAAAAATTTGACCTACCTTTTTCCTTAACCATTCATTATATTCTTTTAGAGCACTCCTTTCTTTCTCTTTTTGTGTTTGCATCATAATTTTCTTTGTTTTTAATTTTTCTTCATGTTGACGATGAACGCTTTCCTTGATTTTCTCATCTTTTCTCACTTTCCTGTAAAATAAAAGATGATATAGCCTTTTGATTGTCTACCGTTGATCCAAGAGATTTTAAACTGACTTTACTAAACTTTATTCAAGTATCCAACAATACAGTGGCTCATCAGTATGTACTGAGAGTTGTAAATTCCAGATAAGTCCAATATTTACCCTACATAATGCTAAATATCTTAAATAGACTTCCACCTTTAAGTCTGGACAGAATCATTCTTTCTTTGTAGGGTAACTTTCAAAATATTAACTGACTAAATAGCAAGCAATCAAACAAAGATTGGACAGCATATATGTACACGCTGATTTTGGTCTGTACTGGTTGCATAAATAGAATCTGTTGCCCCAAGCCGACCAAGAGATAATATGAAGCTGTGTGATATGCTTTAACTTGGACATAGTTTCAATTTCTATAAATAAAACAAACTGTGACTTAGAAATTAAATTAAACTCCATTATTCTATCAAACTTGTGTATGTGATGAAGCTAAGCAGTTAGCTTTCATAAAGGTTAGTGGTTCTACTCAGGTGAGCACTTATGCTTGAAATATGGCACAGAGAAGGGGCCCAAGGTCTTCCTCCCAACAGAGCTGAAAAGGCGCAATATGATCTAACAGTTTTGTTTTGACTCAATTAAAATTACACAGTTTGTGTAGAATTGAAATATTTTCACAGTAATTACCATCCTTTGAACGCTGTCTCATTTTGTTTTTCTTTTTCTCTCTTGGCCTGTCTCTCCTCCTGTTGTTTTCTGTGTTTTTCTTCTACTTTCTTTTTATGCTCCTCAATTAATCTTTCATCTTTTGTTTCCTTCCATTTCATAAAGTCCTGTAAAATTATATACAAACATACCATTTCATAAAGTCTGGTAGAAATATACAAAATTATAAACATATTATAAACATATTATATATTTACTTATAAGTCATCTAAGGCTGTAACTTCACAATGAAATAATAACTTACCAGTACTTTGAATGTGGTATGGAAAGCCTTAAATATATGAATCTTTGATATGCAAACCTGAGCCCTTTCTATCATATCTTCATTCAATAAATTGTCATTTAAAGGATGTGTTAAACATGTGAATGTAAAATCTGACTCGGATTTTCAACATAACTATCAATATATACCTTCTGAGCATCTTTTTTCTTCTGTAATTCTTCTCTTTCCTTCTCTTTCTGCTTCTTTTCTTCCTCCCTCTTTTTCTGTTGTTTTTCTTTTATAAATGTTTCCTCTTTTTGTTTCATCCAGGCATTGTAAGAGGCAAGAGACTCTAGCTTCTTATCTTTTTCATCCTGGAATAATCAAAATATTTATGATACTTTCTGGTTTTCAAGCTAAACATGGTCCTGTTCTCAAGATAAAAGTCCATGGACATCCAAACAGGTTGCACTGCTTTTTGTATGACATTGTTCATGAAAGTTTAAATGAATCTATAAGATGATTTATCTATGTAACATTTTATATAAACTTGTAAACACCATTAAAGCTTCATTTTAAGATAAAAGTTTCAAGATTACTTATTTCACACATGCTATGTAATGGGCCTTGGTCAGTTTTAACTCTGAAGACTTTTGGAGGGGAACTGGGTGGGTGGAGCTGGGTCTTACATTGCAACAACACAGTAAAGGTAATTTAGTGACTTTCCAGCTATACTGGTGTGTGAAATCCTTTAGTGCCCTTACGTGTATTATTTCAGGCACAAATCGGCACCTGAGTAAAACCAATGATGTTTCATAAGCTAGCTGGATAGCTTCCTCACATTAAAGAATCCAAAGTCTTTGTCAGGATTCGAAACCACAGCGGTGAGAGGCAAGTGGTTAGAAATAAACTACTTTAACCACTTGGCCACAGATGTCCAAATCCTGAAGACAAGGTCTGTTAAATTGTGGATTAAATCTATGGTTTTCCATACCAAATAATAATAATGGTAATTTAGTATTTCATAGATTTAATTTACAATTTAACAGAACATTCTGGTAAAAGATAGGTTTTCTTTCAACGTTCATTTAGGTTTTAACGGTATATGTGTTAAGTGATTAACAGAACAATGGGATCACCTTTTCTTTTTTCTTCTGTTCTTCCTCCTCTTTCTTCTTTTGTTCATGTGTTTTCTTCACACTTTCTTTCGTTTTAACTTTCTTCCATTCATCAAATATTGCCTGCCTTATAGATGTGGTACTGTTAAAAGCATCAACTGAATAATCTGTAGCAGTAGAACTAGGTCGGGAGCCAGGTAATGTATGACGTGGTTTGGGTCGCAGCACCGCATCATGTGTTCTGTAATATAAATGTCATTCATACTATTTTAAGGTTTTGAATCAAATTATATATTTTTGGTTTTTGAAAAAAGGAAATACATAGTCAATTTTGAATTATTTAAAGCATGTGGAACAGGACATCAACAATAACTGAACACAATCTCAATTAAAGTTTAAAAAAAATACTGTTTGTAGCGATTTGTAATACTCTACCACCTTGAATTCTTCTTTAGTTGTTTGCAAGTTTTTCAGCATACATCAGCAGTTTATCATGGACAAATTATGTTAGTAATATCAAAATGTTATATAACACAACATGTCTTTAGAGCTTGATCATATTACTTGTGTTGTCTGTAGGTCAAATAGATTCCCTGTTGTCATAGCTTACAATTTACTGGTTCACTTATTCAACTAGCACAATAAGCATAATTAGAGTAGGACATGGTGTTTTTATAAAAAGCTCAATTAAGACAATCCTTGAAAATGTTGGTTTTTATTTATTATAAACCCCTATGTTTTAATTACACAGTCAGAAAGAAATAATCTTTAAATGAAGAGCAACAAAGTTATTATTTCACCAAAATAAATTGAACTACTATTTAGCTTAAGGTTTAATACAAACTTGTAAACTTATAAAAGAATTTTTATGAAAATACTCAACATTTTTTCCTACAAGTGTCTTAATAATAATGTAACATACTTAGCACTGGTAGGTCCTTTCTGTGAGATTTGTTTAGGATCCGATTGAGCATCTTCAACTCGTGATATGATATCATCAGCTGCTTTACGATCACTCCTCTGATTGGTTGAACTGTAATATACACAATAAAATGTTATAATACATGGCTTGAAATAATAAGATTACCACAAGTGACTTTATCCATACCGAGCATAATGCACTTGCCCTGCTCTCATTTTGGAAGAATCCATGTGTTATTTAAAGGATTTGATTTATTTCTGTATAAAAATTCTGAAATTAAGCCGGTAAAAGCATAGACCCTGACTAGACTGCCTTTATAAGCAGAATGGCCTGACTCAATATTGGTGACAAAGGCCTTCAGTAATTATTTTAGTTAAAAACTGAAATTTTTATCTTTACATTTGCAATTATCTGATTTTTTTTCTTTATCTAAGTAACAATGTATTTAGGAAGGCTTGTAACATCTTCAATATGAATTCTTCAAAGCAAAAAACTATAAAACCATTACTTTTCAATATGCTATTACAATTATGCATTTCTTCCACTCTTTAAAATGATATTATCCAATCTTATACAAACTCATGATAACATCATTTCAGATGTATCCTCTGATTTTTTATTATCATAACAAATCCCTGATGTTTTTCTACATTTATCATAATTAAGATGCTCTCTACAAAATTAAATGTTAGAAATTCTGTATTTTTCCTAAAACCCAGTTAATTCTTATAATCATCATTAATTTATTTAAACATCCACCTTAACTTTACTTATTGTGTGTCATCAACATGCCCTACTCTAAATTTCAACTTTTTCCTAAAAGCTCAAGTGATTTTAATATTTCATACAATAAAATATATGTAGTAAAAAAAACCCCTCACTTATCAACGTCACAATTTTGGGTTATATGCTCTTGAAAATGACATAGAGAGTAAAAAATATCACTTTATGGGGCAAATAACTCAAGAAGTATGATGGTGACCCTCAATTATTTTTTCAATTATGATTCTCTTTAATCATGCAAATTTAGAGTCAATTCTCCGAACTAGTTAAAACTTTCCTTCTTTGAACATGTATAAAAATTGCAGTACTTCCATACACATTTTTAAAGAAATGATCAAAAACTTACGTCAAACGTTTTTCTTTTTCCTGTAATCTTTCTGCTTCTTTATTTGGGTCACGATCAAGCTCGAAGCATACAGAACTTTGATCACTGGGAATTTTTTTACTGGTCTGTTCATCTCTGGTAGACTCCTCATACATACTTGGCTGCTCTGTTTGGGCGGAAAATTAGCAGAAAGTTAATGGTAAATTATTGAGAACTCTGTAAAGGTTCAACAGTATAAACTTGTCCCCTAAGAGAATAGTCTCCTTCCCTTACAGTATAAATCATACATGATGGTAGAGAAAATCTTCCAAGAGACAAGGGTGATACTTTTAAACATAACAAATTTAACTTTGATTGAATTTGGAAACTAATTAACATCAGAAGGATATTGATCACAAAATTATATAGTAGCGGGACACCTAATGAACACTGTTTATATAACAGAAAAAAATCAAGAATATAAAACTGACCTTTCTAGCCTATTAGAAAAACTGTTAATGCCATTTATAAAATGTGTCATAAATACAAAGTTTTTTAACAACTAAAGTGACAATTGTTCAGTGTTCACAAAACTTGTGAAAAACTTAATCAAATACTCTGCGTTCTTCCTGTTTTGATATGGACGAACAATACATGTGTAAATTATATTTGATATAGTTAAATACTGTAAACATATTTTAAATAGAAAATATTTCCTTTCACATTTAATAATTGTTATAAGACTAAGAATACTATAATTTGCCTCATATTTTTCTTCTTCTATTAACAACTAACTGATAAGTTTATTATCATGTATGATTATCCTGGAGCATTTTTGAAAATGAAATAAAATGTACAAATGTGAAACTTTATCAAATCTTATTGGTTGCTATATGATATCATTCTTAACTATAATATTATAGTCCCTTAAATATTTACCATTAAATTCATCAGTAATAGAGTCATGTGACACAGATTTCTTTAGATTGCTTTGTCGACCGCTCCCAACTCTATGGTCAGTTCTTGTTTTAGGCTTTGGCTTATCAGTTGGAGCATCATCAGTCAGGAAGTCAAACAGCCCTGGTTCCTTTTTTGTTTTAGTGTCCTCATTTTCTTCTAAAATAACATCAGAGATGATAATAGTTATTATGTTTGTCCATTACTTATCTTTTGCAGTATGTCACATCAATAAAAACAGAAAAGTTTCGGGTTAACTGATCAAAACACCACCAACTTTCCATAAGCTTTAAAATCATGTCTTCACATAAATATGCAAAGCAAGTAAAATTAACTAAGATAAAATAAAAAAAAGAAATTCATGAAATATTAGCTAGAACTGCCAAAAAATCATGCCATTTTCAATACAAAAAACAGATCTAAGCTTAAGCTTCACTCTCTTAAATTAACAAATACTAAAAGAATGAAAAAATATGACTACAGCCTTCAATTTATAAGCTTGAGTCTCCACTATGATTATTTGGCAAATTTTTGTTGCAAAGTAAGTAACATTTAGTACAAAATTCAGAAAGTCTGGTAATGAAACTGCTTATAAATTCATCATTCATTACTCTAACTTGCATTAAATCAAAGCATTGAATTTTGCTTATGATACTGAATGAAATGTCAAGCAGGTTCCTGAAATAGTTATTGTGACATTTTACAGAAATAATTGCAAATAATAATAACATACCTCTAGAATCAGCTTTAGAAAATCTTTTGGAAGGTGTAGTGCGACCAGTTGGAGTTTTACGGCCAGTTGGGGTTTCACGCCCAGTGGGTGTTTCTCTTCCAGTTGGCGTCTTCCTCCCTGTTGGGGTATGCCTGCCAGATGACATTCTTTGAGATGCAGGTGTCCTCTTATCATCTTTTTGGAAACGTCTTCGCTCGCGAGTGGATGGTAAATTTTCTGATTCATCATCAAGCTCTACATGTTTTTCCTTTCTTCCAAAAATATCCACCTTTGGTTTAGGACGTTCTGATCTTGGTGATTCCATAGACAGAGTCCTGCATTAGGTGTCAACCAAAGAAACATAAATTATCCATCCATAGTAAGAGCAGTTATTTGTTTGTTCTACAGCATATGATCTGACTGTAAACAATTCTTACACAGCTTAACTTGTTTTATAGACTTGCCCAACTTTAAATTTAGAATTGCCAATTTTGGTTAAAAGAGGTTTCAGTATCAAAGAGCTTAACTTGAGCAGATTACCATAAAGCATCTGGTCATAGAGCATTATTCTGATATAACAGGAAAACATTCAGAAATTACAGAGAACATCTATTTAAATCAGAGAATACACAAATTTTCCATATACTTAACACATGATAATCAATTAACCATATTTATTAGATTTTCTTTACAAATATAATGCTACATACATATAAGTCAAGAATTTAAAGACTATCAATCAAATAAGGATAAGTCTGAAGTGTCTATTAATTGTTTTAACAAGGTAGACCTAAAATGTAGGACATTCCTTACAACTTGATATTTATTTATACATTTTTAACATATAATATGGGTAGATATATTAAGTTACTAAGATATTAATTCTTAATAGCTAGATTAAAATCCTGCATCAAATCAACTGCGACATCCAAAAATTGTAATAAATAATGTTGTGCAACTTTACCTGGGAGATGAGTCTCTAGATCTAAGTCGTGATTCCTTCGGGCTTGTTTGTCTTGCTCGAGGCACAGGTCTCGGACTTTCATTGATAGGCTGAAGACTTGAATCAACTGGTGTTTTTCTTCCTCCTCGCTCTACAAACAAAAATAACATAAATGCATAATTACTTTTAAGACAAGCACCAAACTTATTATCATTAAAAGCTTTCAAATGTCCATGAGGCTGCAAGGCGAGCATAAATACAAACACAGAACTTTGTGTCATATAATCATCCGGAATTGCACCTTCAATACAATGACTGTGCTGTCTACTATACAACAAATCTTATAAAACCAGAAATAGCACTTAAAGTGATACAATCCTTCAGAATTACACATTTTTGTAATTTTCATTTTATTTTAAACAAATGTGCAAAGTACCTTCAATAAAATGCAAAAAGAAAGTCTGAACAAATATAAGGATATATTTATCGTCATGAATAGACTACACAGGTTATTGATATGGTGTTATGACAGGCATAAAAATAAAGTCTATAAACATTTGTGACATAATATCTCCCACAAAGCAAAGAGTGAAATATAAAAAAATTATCTGTATATTTGTATATAAACTACTGAAAATGACAAGTTTAAAAAAAAACAGCCTCATATTTTATCACTCAAGATCCTTTATTTATTCATGAAATAATTTAGTAGAATTAGGGTTATCTGAACATCAATATATTACTTTAATGATCAACATTATTTTTTGTCCACTCACATTGTAGTATTTTTCAAATTTCTGCTAAGTCTAACTTTAGTTAATGTGTACTAACTAAATAAAATTTACTTAATCTGCCGTCTAACCTGAGTCTAACAAATTTCAATAATGCATTATATTAGGGAGGAGTTAGAGGTGTGATTTGCACTCTGAATTGTAAAATATCTAGGTTAGCAGAACAATGCTAACGTAAAAAACAATTAGGCGAGGTCATGTGTTTCTAAATGTGAGGATACAATCAATTAATTTATTACATAGATAATACATGTGGGGCATGCAGAGACAAATGTTTTTTTTATATCCTTTTAACTCTAAGAAAAATGCCTGTTATAAAATTGCTGACTGTTTTAAACTTCTTTTTTTTATCTTGAAAAAGTAACCAAAACATAATTTTCTTTCAGTTGATAGGAATGAACTGCATTAACAATCCTTGATATTAAGAATACAATGATTATAAATACATTTTTTGACTGGAAAACTCATGGTAAATGGACCCCTCCACCTGTAAACCTAGATTGACACACAAAAAAGCTGTTTTTCAAATGAGCAAATCAATAGGGATTTTAAATGTTAGTGAATAACTTAAAGCTAATAATGAATTTGTATAAATTATTAATCTAATGCATTTTCTCACATTTTCCATTTATTTCATTAACTCCATTGCTTTTACCTAATTGCATCATTTTCCTCGCTGTTTTTTTTTCAGCATGATAGTCTTACTGTAGATAAAGGTATAAATTCTGTGACATTTCAGTAAAAAATGTGCCTGATTATTTGTTGATAGGGCCATTTATTTAGCTTATCTAAATGTGATATGTTAGAAACTTGACAAGGTGTAGACATCTTGTAGAGCGAAAGGGCGGAGCTATCGGTGATTTAGTGAAATGCCTTGTTTTTGGTTGAAAAAATAATGTTGATCATTAAATAGGTTAATGTTTAATAATATGCATTAACAAAAATAATTGGTCGCCTGCCTGCGGCAGGCTTGACCAATTATTTTTGTTAATACATATTATTAAACACTAACCTATACGAAATGTTGTTATAAAATAAGATCTATATAACAATGTTTATTATACTCACTATCAAGTTCTGCACTGGGCGATGACCTGTCTTGATCACCAAACGGGGATCGTCTAAAACTTGGAGCAGTCCATTCTTTGTCATGCTTCTGCTGTTGCCTATATAAACAAATATAGTAAACATTTCAATTCTTCTGTTCTGACTTCATTATTAACTTTTCTTTTTCTTATACAAATTTTAATTTATCTATTGATTTTATAAATGTACAGCACAGACTCAAAAGTTTGAGCAGCAAATAGTACATGTACAAAGCAATGTTGGACTTAAATGAAGTGCAGATTAGCCTCAACGACCTGACTATATTGATGCCATTAGAGTAACATCTTAGCTCAATAAGAAAACTACATGTATATTGAATCATAAAACAAACAAAACTGTGATGAATCTTTATGTTAACTTAGAAACATGAAACAATGAACTATAGAATGAACTTAGAAATTCAGGCTTACCATACAATTACATTTGTGAAGATTTTTTCCAATTGGAAAGTTTTTAACATATGTATCTGTTAACATTAAAAATGTATCTGTTAATATTAAAATCATAATTTGCTTTATTGTTTTATTGGGTTTTATGTCACACTGACACAGTATATAGGTCATTTGGTGACTAGCTTTACTGGTGAAGGAAGACCTCAGGTGCCCTTCCGTGCATTATTTCAGGCACGAACGGGCACCTGAGTAGAACCACTGACGTTCCGTAAGCTAGCTGAATAGCTTCCTCACATGAAAGAATCCAAAGTCCCTGTCGGGATTCGAACCCACAGCGGTGAGGGGTAAGTGGTTTGAAGTCAACGACTTAAACCACTCGGCCACGGACGCCCATTAAAATCATAACAACAAAGTTAACTTAATAGTTGTTCATATCTTCAAGTATGGCTTTTGAATGACATTAATACAGAAAAGATTCATTTCAAATACATACAATATATCATATTAAAAAAAAATTCAAGAAAAAAAAATTAACATTACATTTCATTTGTTGGAGTCTTCCTCCCAAATATTTTTTCTTCAGCTGTCAATTCAGGAGTAGATTCCTTTGTTGATACTGGTGATTTTTTCCCTCCAAACAGTGACTTAGGAAGAGATGTTCCTGATCCAGACGGTGAAGGAGAAGTCCTTCCCTTTGAGAATAGATTTTCTTCCACTGGGGATTGTCTCATAAACTTTTTATCCAAAGGAGAAGTCTGAGTGCGGGGACTAGCTCCAAACATTTGGTCAACTTCACTTCTTGAAGGCTGTTTTGAAAATCTTGGTGACTCTTTCAACGGTGGTGTCTGCCTGAGTGTGGACATTGTATCTTTTTTAGACTGTGAATTTTTCATCCATTTATTGGTGTCAGAAGGTCTCATAGTGTCACCTAAGTCTGGTTTACCTCTGCGTTTGGCTGAAGTTGGTCTGTCAGTCCTTTTTTGATTCATTCTATAGTTCATAGTCATGCCTAGGAAAATGAAAGAAAATACATACTACTTATCTTTAACTTGTTAGCCTTAAATTTTAACAATTTAACTAAAACTTATCACATATTTTTCTTTAGCAAGACAGTTAGAATTGAAGTGTTTTATTTTTTTCTGAACCTGCAATACCAGGACTAAAACATTGCATATTTTTACAATTAGTGACCTGGAAAACATTCAGGCATGTCAAAGATATTAATAGCAAACTATTCTGAACAAAATAAATTAAAGAATACTAGTCATATAAATTATAATATGCCGAATTTTGCAATATAAATAAACTAAACTTACTGTTTTCTTCCTCACTGTCAAAGCCATCATCCATACCCTCTGATTCTTCACTTGTTATGTCTGCAGATAGACCTTTTTTCTTGCGTTCCCTCATTTTCTGCCTTAGTTCACTCTGAAACGAGTTTGCAGGCTTCTCTCTCCGCTCCTTCATTGACATATATGGGCCATCTACATAATCCATCTGAAAGAAGACTTACATGATATAAAATTTTATATTGGCAAATGAAAAATGTTTGTAGTTTTAAGAGTTCCTATATGTGTACCGGTAACTTCAATTTGGTATATTTGAAATTAGTGTATAATGGACATGAAAATCTTTCAATCAAAACTTCTGCGCAACTTTTGTATTACATCTTGCGAATAGAATTACTGAAAGTTACTGAAAGATACCAAAATATAAATTTATTGGCTAGCTAAAAAAATTAATGAAGGTAAAAATAGGAAATTAGTCATTAACTGTTAAAAGATATATACCCGGGTACCCTAAATTTGTTCAAGTCTTAGAGTAATCACTGTTACTGTGTACAGTATGTCATGAAGTAATAGTATCAAAAAATTTTCGAAAGAAAACAGTTGGATATTTTTGTACATGTACATGACAGAGTAAATTTAATGAATCAGCCGAACACTTGGATCTGACATTAGAAAATATAGTGTATCATTCCTGCACTAAAAAGATAAAGTAAACTTTACACACACATATGTGTATCTACTGGTCGGGGACCATCAACCGGACACTTTTTAAACATTTTTCCGTACAGATTTCATAATTTTTAACCTAGAGACCAACAAATTTGACACAGTTCAGCTAGGTTCTTCTCATAACTAACAATATACCGGTAGTTTATTTATTTCTGATTGTATAGACACTTATATCTGAGGCTCGATAAGGAGGGTATCAAAATTACCTAAATTGTCTACACTACAGTACCATTTGTCCGGACAGTTCTGTACATGACGTGATTTAATTAAGATTAAAGCTTGGGTGATTGTTTTTTTTATTTTAAACATGATATACAATATTTCAGCAACAAATGCTGAAGTTTTGGATATTCAATTGTATACTCTGCAAATAATTATAGCTGGTATATGAGGTCAGGCATTGTTTTCTTGACCCCCAAATCTCAACGTCAACATTCTTGAAATAGACATTAAAATATTACCATTTATGGAGATTGAAATAAATTTATTTACTTATAATTTAAGAAGGAACATGCATTTAGTGTTGATAAAAAGGTGACCGACAACCACTGAACAAAGAAATTACTAAATTAAGCATTTTCGAGGCCGTCAAGGTTTGGTGGTTGTCCGGTTTTGGTGGTCCCCAACCAGTATATAGATATATGTATTTTGCTTCTAAAATTTTGAATTATTCTTCATTTAATGAGAATCAATATTTTTTTGTGAAAACATAAATTTTTATGTGAAAACCTGACTTAAAATAAATTAGATCTACATCACTGATGACAATAATTCATTCATTATTTGCGAATCATATTATTTTATCATTTATCGATATTGAATGATACAGAAAAGTGAATGTAATATAAACCCTCACCATTTCCGAAGACTATATCTCTGCAAATAAGCAAATGATAAGTATTTTGTCTAGCAAAAAATGTAATAGTTATGATGATTCAACCCAGGGCCTTCCCCTTTTGAAGCGATTTAGGCAAATGTCCCAAAACAAGCTGCAGCATGAAATGTGTGGGGATAAAAACATAAAATAAACTACAATTTACAATGCTGCCGACAAAACATTGAAAGAATTCTTAGCTTATAAAAATATCATTTAAACCCTTACCTTTCCTGATGTTCAGATTAATTAAATTATGTTAAAAATACAAATTATCACTACTATTCTACACAAAAATTTCAGCAGGCAGCCATGTTGTTTACGTTACTACGATTCGAAAAATTTACATATTAAAATTAAATCTAAACGAAATCTTATTTTGGTCTTTTATGAAAAAAATTGTCAGTTACGATATTTCTTTCATTAATCATATATTTTCGCCATAAAGTATGGTTTATGCTTATATCTTAAAAATATTTGGCATTAATTTAAATCTCTATTCTATATTTTACTAATTTAATAAATAGACGTGATAAAAAAAATTCGTTTAGCGCGTTTATGAATTTTTAAAATGTTTATTTTACTTCCTGGATTTTAAAATCTTGTTTTTTGCAAAGGATTAAGAGAAATCAACATAATTTTATAGGTTATTTGAAATGCTACTTTTATTTATTTTGTGACCATCCGATTAGAGATGTCTTTTTAATTGAGTGACAAATTGTAACAAAATTGAAAGCTGTGCAAACTGTTTGGTTTTGATAATTTTTAAAGTTTGAACTGTGGCAACATAGATTTAAAACAGGTACATGTATAACCTATGTTTAGTAAGGATAGTCTTTAGTTATTAAATACAGACTGTAAGAAAACATTTTAGCCTAAAATTTAGGGGCCATTAAATTTGTGACAGGGCCTTTCTTGAAAGTAATATTTCTAATTGAAAGAGCCTGGAAATTGAAAGCAAAACTTTCTTGTTTAAAAAAACACTCAAAGCCATTGCCATTCTCTTTGCTTGGGTTTTATAAACTGTAGAGCAGTTGCCAACATTCCCATAGGTGTTCAGCGCATTGATTGGTCACTACCCTTGGGCCCCCCTCACCCACTCTACAACCCTCCTACCTCTCAAAACCATGTAAAATGTAGCATTTTTCATTTGAAACTAGACTAATTTGAAACATGTTTTAATATTTGGTATATGCTTTTAATTCAATTATCTTCATTTCCCACAAAAAAAATGAAAAATTGATATAATTAATTAGTAGATCTATATATATATATCAATTTTTTATTTTTTTGTGGGAAATGAAGGTAATTGAATTTAAAAAGCATATACCAAATATTAAAACATGTTTCAAATGAAAAGTGCTACATTTAACATGGTATTAGTAGGAGAGTTGTAGAGTGGGTGAGGGGGACCCAGGGGTAGTGACCAATCAACACGCGGAACATTTGAACATTCCTTATTAAAGTGATATCCAATGGGCATCCATGGATAAGTGGTTAAGGTTGTTGACTTTCAGCCACTTGCCCCTCACTGCTGTATTATTGAATTTCTCCATGGACCTTGATTCAAATTTCAGTCAAGTGAGGAAGCTATCCGGCTGTTCTTAATAAGGTGCCGGCTTGTTCCAGAAATATCCAATAAAGAATTTAACGGTAAAATCCCATTCAGCAAGCAGATTATGTATTTGTATTCTTTAACCTTTTCCCTCATTATAAGCGTGTTTCATTGTATGAAAAATAAACAAAATTGTTTCCATTTTTTTTTCTGACCTGATATATATATATATACGGTATATGGAATAATTTCCTGAAGAATGGGTTTGGTTATCTACATTTTGTATATATGCACACATACATCATTTACTGTAAATACAATCTCTAAGTCGACAAATTTTTATCTGTGTCAAGAATTATATTTTGTCTTAGTGGTCAAATTAAGTTTTAATTTATAATTCTTTTTTTTTTTTTTTTTTTTTTGCACACTGGACAGCATGAATGCACATGGCATTTCAGGGGCATTTTAGGGGTTAAGGAAACAGCCTTTATTCAGCTAAAATATTGGGAAAAATCACAGAGTCTTGTTCAGCTTCCATTATTTGTGACTTTTATGGCTATCATAACGAAAATTTAAATTGTTCAGCCAACAGTATAGAGCCTGGTCAGACTGCATAGATGCATCTATGTCAGTGGCAAAAGCTAATCATTAAGTTCCAGTAAGTTAAGTTTTGATATATTATAGTTTATAATTATTTTGAGAGACCTCTTGTCATTATTTCATACATTTCATATATTATCCTTTGCTGCTGAAACTATAGCATGATAGTTTAACAATTATTGTACATAACATAAGTTCCTTAATACTTAGGGCATTTCAACGTTAGCATTGTTTAACTATGGTATCCTCTCATTAGACTCTTATCACACTCTGAGTTATACATTTGACATCTGAACCTTGCTCCTGTTAAGATACTGTATGAGAAATGATCTTGTGCTGTTAACAGTGAAATAAAGATAAATATTTTATGTCAAGTGAATTTAAAATCTCTAATCTTTATATACTTGTATTGTAAATATTAGGAAAGAGGACTAATTTACTTGACATGACATGAAATGTTGGTATGTTTCTTCAATACTGAATACATTAAATCATTAAAACTGTAAAGTCCCTTTTTATACGCCCGTTTGAAAAACGGGACGTATTATGGGAACGCCCCTGGCGGGCGGTCGGGCGGCGTCCAATTTTGTCCGGAGCATATCTCCTACATGTATGGAGGGATTTTAATGAAACTTCATAGAAATTTTCACCACTATGAGGAGCAGTGTCGCGCACATGAACCAGGTCTCTAGGTCAAAGGTCAAGGTCACACTTAGAGCTCATTGAAAAATGCTTGTCCGGAGCAAAACTTCCACATGTATAGAGGGATTTCAATATTACTTGGCACAAATGTTCACCATTGTGAGGCGGAGTGTTGCGCGCAAGATTCAGGTCCTTGCGGCCAAGGTCAAGGTCACACATAGAGGTCAAAGTTCAGATAAAAATATTAAGATGTGTATATGGACCATTTAGTCATCATTTATTGAGGGATTGTAACACAAATGGTCATCATCAAGACTATGGCTGTGATACATATAAATTTGGGACAATATATACAAGGTTCAAAGGTCACTAAAAGATGATGAAATATCCAGATTTTGTCCCGAGCATATCTCCTACACGCATGGAGGGATTTTTAATGAAATTTCAATAGAAACTTTCACCATTATGAGAAGCCATTTCACGCACATGAACTAGGTCTCTAGGTCAAAAGGTCAAGGTCAACGCTTAGAGTTTCAATTGAAAAAAAAAAACAAAAAAAAACAAAAAACGCTTGTCTGGAGCAAACTTCAACATGCATAGAGGGAAATTTCAATATAACTTGGCACAAATGTTCACCACTGTGAGGCGGAGTGTCGCGCACAAAACTCAGGTCCCTGCAGCCAAGCGTCAAGGTCATACACAGAGGTCAAAGTTTAGATAAAAATATGAAGATGTGTATAGGGACCATTTAGTCATCATTTATTGATGGATTGTAGCACAAATGGTAACTATCATGACTACAGGTGTGACACATTTAATTTAGGTTAATATTTGCAAGGTCAAGGTCACTGGAGATGATTAAATATCCAGATGTGTATAGGGACGATTTAATCAACATTTATTGAGGGATTGTAACACAAATGGTCATTATCATGACTACGGCTGTGACACATGTACTTTAGGTCAATATATGCAAGGTCAAGGTCACTTAAGATGGTGAAATATCCAGATTTTGTCTGGAGCATATCTCCTACATGTATGGAAGAATTTTTATAATACTTTATGGAAATGTTCACCACCATAAAATATGTATTGCTCCATGCATGATCCAGGTCTCCAGGTCAAAGGTCAAGGACACACTTAGAGCTCATTGAAAAACGCTTGTCCGGAGCAAAACTTCTAGGGGATTTCAATATAACTTGGCACAAATGTTCACCATTGTGAGGCTGAGTGTCGCACGCAAAATTCAGATCCCTGCGACCAAAGTCAAGGTCACACATAGAGGTCAAAGTTCAGATAAAAATTTGAAGATGTGTATAGGGACCATTTAGTCATCATTTAGTGATGGATTGTAGCACAAATGGTAACTATCATGACTACAGGTGTGACACATTTAATTTAGGTTAATATTTGCAAGGTCAAGGTCACTGGAGATGATTAAATATCCAGATGTTGTCCGGAGCATATTTTCTACATGCATGGAGGAATTTTAATGTTACTTTATAGAATTGTTCACCACCATGAGACGTAGTGCCCTGCACATGAACCAAGTCTCTAGGTCAAAGGTGAAGGTCACAGTTAGAGCTCATAGAAAAACGCTTGTCTGGAGCAAAACTTCTACATGCATAGAGGGATTTCAATATAATTTGGCACAAATGTTCATCATTGTGAGGCTGAGTGCCGTGCATAAAATTCAGGTCCCTGCGACCAAGGTCAAGGTCACACATCCTGTGCATATCTTCCCTACTGATTTGTTTTAAGGTTCATTTAACAAAACAGTGCCAAGAATAAAAACTTGCTTGCTAGATAACACTTATCCATAATGCCCCCATCTCCATCTAAAGCTTTCGTAAACGGGCGTATTTTGTGACTATGGCACCCTTTTTAATTAATATAATTAATATTCTTATAGTAAAGAAAAGAAATTGTTTAGAATATTTCAATAAAGTACATTTAATTAAGTAAATCCACTATAATCATTGTATGCTCCTGGGACTTAGAACAATGGGGAGCATATATAATGATTGGTTTAAGTCTGAACGAAAAACTTGTGAACATTCTTTCTTTTTTTTCTGCATGATTATTTTAATTGAGAAAAAAGATCCAAAAAAATACACTGTTTAAAATTTGATATAAGTAAATCCACTACAACCATTTTTATGCTCCTGGGACTTAGAACAAATGAGGAGCATATTATGATTGGTTTAAGTCTGAACGAAAAACTTGTGATCATTCTTTCTTTTTTTTCTGGATGATTATTTTAATTGAGAAAAAAGATACAAAAAAATAAAAGCCTTGTGCTTGCAAATTAAATCAACTCAAACCTTATCAAACTATGATAAAACAATAGTACATTTTTAATTTAATTTTTTGTATGTTAATTCTTGATATATTTTGCTTCTCTTTCTCTTTAAAGTACCCCAATTGATCAATGTCTTATGTAAGAAATTCAATTTTATGTACATCAGTGGAGTTCCTTTACATGTATGTGGAATTTTTTCCTGTTTCTTTTTTTTTTGGTTGAAAAAAATGCCACATAAAAAATCAATGGAAAAAGACTCCAAGTGATGGTACATAAAATTATGTACCTACTGTTATCATTGCCTGATCAATAATTTGAGAAGTAAAAATCTATGTTTTTTTTAAAGCAGTGATAATAGGCTTTCTTTTTTATACAGGTCTGTATACAGCCCTTTATTATGTTCAATCTTTTTTTGCAACACATAACAGTCTGTGCGAAAGTCTGTCGGTTCTCGGACTTGCCAACTAAAAATCGGGTGGGCCAAGATAAATTTCTATACTGAGTCAGTCCTCATGTCCGAATAAATATTTCAGCCAGTTTGAAACAATTTTTGGCCTTCTAAAATATACAAAACTTCCAAGATCAATCTTTTTTTTTTCATCTTTGCATGTCTTCACAGACCCAGATAACCAAAATCACTGCAAGATACAACCAGTTTTTGCTAAGTAATGTAAGCCACCATGTTGTCTTGGATAATTTCCTTACCAAAACATATTTTATCTCCTATCTTCAAAATTAAACCTTTGAAAGATGTATCGTTTTCTTAAGAATTATGCTAATGTTTATTTATTATGTTTCTGTATTTTTTTCATAGTATCTTATAGTTGAGTCTGATAATTCATATTTGCTAAATATTTTTGTTTATTAATTATGGCAATATCCCTTCCCCACCCCTACAAAAAAAGTCCAGGCCGTGAAAAAAACATCAGGGCCGGAAATAAATCCCAGTCCCACAGGTGCTCGTCCAGTCTTTGAAGTTTTTAAAAAAAACAAAAAAAACATAAAAATAACTATTTTTGGGTTGAGTGTAAGAAAAAAAAAATTGAAAAAAAATTTTTTTTTTCCTATATACCATTACTATGAAGTATTACTTCGTATAATGGTATATAGGAAAAAAAAAAAATTCATTTTTTTTTCTTACACTCAACCCAAAAATAGTTTGTTTTTTTTTGTTTTTTTTTCAACTTCAATTTTTTTTATATGGGCACCAAGACTGGACAAGCACCTGTGTCCAGTCCTTGTGGCTGGAATTTTTTTTTGACTTTCGCAGTGACTGACATAAGCTTATCAATAATATTTAACTGTAATTTTTGCTTGAAAATTCCAAAATTGAGACAACTACTGTAGAATCACTTTTTTCTATAATTGCCATTTGCCATCAATGTTATAGGTATTTTACATTGATTAGACAGAAATCATGATTTTGGTTAGTTATTACGATACATGAACAAACTTGAATTATATGATTGTGTTTATGTATACATGTATTAATTATTCATACATAATTATGCCAATAACCAGTATAGTAATGTCACACAAACGATCAGGGATTGATAAATCTACAATACGGTAATAATTTTACACAACATGAAGTGTACTGTTAGAAGGAAGTGGAATAAAAGAAAAAAATAGGAAAGATTTACATGTTTATTTTAAAAATAATTTTTGTGATTAAATTGGTATTCATTAGTTATATATATTTTACAATGTTATACATTTTGTCATGGCTTGTTATATCTTGTGAAGATAAAATGTGACTGAGATATTTTAAGTTTTACAGATGAATAACAGAAACAAAATGACAAGCTGGCTGAATTTTGGAAGGAACATTTCATCTTTATTCATTTTATTCATTAATTTTAATCCTGCTGGCTGAGCAACTAATCTAACCCATGTGACCAGTACAGACCAAGGTCAGCAGCTGACTGATCATGGTCCACACTGATCCCTATTTAGTGACAGTCTTTTCCAATTTTTCAAGTTTTTCTTAAAAATGAATGAATGTTTCTGTTAAGGTTGAAAGAATGGACAAGTTCATTTAAGATATTCAGCATGGTAAGGGTTAAGACATGTGAATTAAAAACTTTAATTTCGTTGTAGATGAGATAAAACAATGGGCGGAATTCGAGTGAGAAATCTTCCAAAAAATGTGACAGAGAAACATTTGAAGATATATTTCTCCAAACGAGAGAATGGCGGCGGAAAAATCAAGAAAATATACTACCCACTCTTCAACAATGATGCTGTTATTCTGTTTGAAGATAAGAAAGGTAAGATTATAATACATAATGTATGAAGTAAGAAAATAAGATTCCTATTTGAATGTAAGGTTACTTTTGATAAAGTACCCAATAATAGCAGTCTAACTCTTACATTATGCTGACTGTAGTCTTTTGTTAACTGGATACCACTTGCATCGAAGTTTTTCTCTAAAATCCGGAAGGTAGCACTGTGCAGCTTACTCTGAAAGAAAACAGGCAGTAAAAATCTCTTAAATCAAGCTTTTATCGCCTATACAGCATTTGTATTTATACAAAACTAAATTACTGATCAACATTGGATTACAAAGATATGTGCTTGTTAGTATCTGATGTAGAATTCCAAGAGAAAAGGAAGAAATATCAGTACTGAACGTACTGGAAAGTTGGACAATAACTAAGCATACATTTATAGAACATGTATAAACAACAACAACTGTTGATGCTCTCAACTTTATTAAGTGTTTTGTATGCTCTTAAATGTGCTACATGCATATCAATGTTGATTAAATGCTGTAAATAAATGTAATTATCTACAGTATTACATGATTAACCCCTAAACACGATCATATTACCCAGTATTGCCCACTTTAGGGAGTATTGCCCAGTTGGCTGGTACTGAAAAATTTAAGGCTGGCATTAGATTTGCATGATTGGCATTTAAGGTTGGCATTAGAATTGCATGATTGAAAGCTGGCAACAGACTTGTTTCCAAATAAAACGACTATGCTCTGAAATAATGTGTGTACAATATGAAAATTCTTAGCCCTAGAGATAGCTGATTTGCTTTAAACTAAGATATGCACATGTTTTGCTAAAAAAATACAGCAGGCATCGTGACCCTTCTCTAGAATAAGGCACAGTTAAGCATGCTGCATGCATGATAGGTTTTGCTTTAAAATAAAGTAGACTGCTTCTGTGTCTAGAATAAGGCAGGCAACAGCTTTGCTTTTAAATATTGCAGGCCACAGCATTGCCCAAATATCAATTGGTGAAATTGCTCTCTAAAATAAGGCAGACAGCAAAGTTTCTCTGAAAATTAAAGAGTTAACAGTTTTTACTTAAATGTTTCAATAAGTCTGTAATTTTTCTACACCCGCACAACAAAGTTGTAACAGGTGTATACTAGAATCAGCTCGTCCGTCCGACCGTCTATCAGTTTTTCCTTGTCCGCCCAATAGCTTAAGAATCCTTTGACCCACAGTCTTCATATTTGGTTTTGAGATTGATCATGATAAGTATATGACCCCAGTTGATTTTGAGGTCACCAGGCCTAAGGTCAAGGTTACAAGGACTTTGACTATAAAAAAACATGTCCACCCAGCCATAGTCTTCAAATTTGGCATGGAGGCTAGTCATGATAATTAGATGACCCCTCTTATTTTTGAGGCCACTGGGTCAAAGGTCAAGGTCACATGGGCCTTGACTTCAAAAAGCTTGTCCGTTCAATTGCTTTACAATGCTTTGGTCAACTGTAATTTAACCTTTTACCCCCATGAGCATATTGCGAAAAATGACCGTTTTCATTGAAAAGCCTCCTGTAACAAGTTCAAACTGCTATTAAACTATGAAAATGCTTCAATACTGATGAAACTTGGCACAAATGTTGACTAAACCATAGCCTCTGTAACAGCATGCTCAATCGTAAATTTCCTGTGAACATGGCAACGGGGGGACGTCTCAAAATTGCCAAAAATCACAAGGGAAAAGGTTAATATTGAGGTTGGTAATGACTAGTCGATGACCTTTTTTGATTTTGAGGTCACTAGGTCAAAGTTCAAGGTCAGAAGGGCATTGACTAAGAAAGCTTGTCCATCCCATAACTTAAGAATCCTTTGACCAACAATTTTCATATTTGGCATGGAGGCTAGACATGACCATAAAATGACCACTATTGCTTTTTAGGTCACTGGGTCAAAGGTCAATGTCACAGCGGCCTTAACTTAAAAAGCTTGTCCGCCCAAAAACCTTAGAATCCTTTGACCCACACTTGTCATATTTAGCATGTAAGTTGATCATGACCATTAGGTCTAGGTCACATGGGCCTTTAGTCCAAAAAGCTTGTCCGCTCAATTGATTAAGAATGCTTTGAGGTCAGGAAGTCAAAGGTTAAGGTCACTTTGAATCTTTACCACTAAAAACATGTAGAATACATATCATAACTTAGAAATGCACTGACTCACTACCCTCAGATTTGGTAAGGAGGTTGTCTTTGAGCTCTAAATGACCACTGTTGATTCGGTTGTCTTTGAGCTCTAAATGACCACTGTTGATTCTGACAAATTGGTATGCGGGAGTATTTAGGCCATGGCAGTGGGAGTTCTAGTTGTATTTATTTTTGTACTCATTTCAGTTATTGACAGTATTCTGAAGATTGAACATCGTTTTGTTGTACAGGAACTTCCAGAACACATGGTAAGTAATTAACTGCCTTTATATTATATCTTCCATTGTCTGAATTAAGAGAATAAGTTATCTTTTCTATTGTTTGAATGATTGAATTATGATTAACTTTTCTTAACTTTATCATTTATTTTTGGAAAGGATTCATGCTCGGACAAAACAACAAGTGTGACTAGACAGACCTATTAAAATTAAAAACAGAAAAAACTTAATTTCTTTTCTTTAATTTTCTTTTTAAAGATTTGTTTAAACTGTTAATTTGTTTGCTTTTAGAAAAAGTAAAAAAAGACAAGCGTTGCCCCCGCCTGGCGGTGGCTCTTGTTATATTATATGAATAACCTATTGATATTATGATGATGATATTTGTGTAATAAAGCTGTATGTCTGCTTCAAAAATTATTGTTTGAATTTTAAAAACGAAGACCCCCAAAATGCTTGTATGAAATAAATATGGTAGATAATTGCCTTAAAAGCTAATGATGCAAGCACAAAATCATTGCTAAACGGATAAAACCCTACTATAGGAAATAATATTTTGTTCTGGAACATTTTATTCTTTTTACGTACAATATTCATGTGTGTTAATTAACAGAGACATTCTATGTTACAACTTGAATGAAACCAATATAATTTTATTGTTGATAGATTTTATGAAAAAAACATAAGATATAGATGTATACCCTTTAATTGTTGTTTTACTTTTAATTGAAGGTATTTTCCTCAGTGGATGCAAAACTAGACAGCGAGGCATCAGTGTTAGTTCTGGCGACCCAAAATTTAAGAGATGAAATGGAGTACAATGAAAATATTAGAATAAAAGAAGAACATGATGGGACTTTGACATTGACAGGGAACTGGTTCCAGCTAGAGTGGGCCTGGCACTATATTGACTGCTTCATGCAACAACAAGTAACATCCTTAAGCTTGGTTTTTCAGTCTTTTTGTTGTTTATAATGGATATTACTGTGAATTCACTTAGTTTTGTGGGCATGAAATTTTGTGGTTTTGTCACAAAACATTTTCATGGGTTATTAAATTTGTGGACTGTTCTTTTTTTTTTCTCCAAAATGTAAAATGTAAATAATTAATTTTGATGCAAAATAATCTTACAACAGACAAAATGAAATTTAGTTGGACCTTAAATTCATGGATTGACCTATCAGAAACCACAAATATTAGTCACCCACGAATAATAATGATTTCACAACAGAATGATTAAAGGGATATGTTAAACATTTTCTGGTAAAGTAGGACCTCAGATACCATATTTCAGGAACCACTGTTCTAATCTTCTCAGTTAACACCCTTGAAGGTATTCTGTACCTTGTATCATTGAGGGGCAAGTCAAAATACTAATCTGCTTGGGAACACAGCCATTTTTGCTAAAAAGACAATTAAATTTTACCACTATCTTTATTCATTATCTTGTGGTACTGTACAGGAAAAAAGTAAAAGATATTGAATATTTATGAAAACTTTCTTGTTGGCTATGTTGATGATAAATATATTTACTAGACAAAGGTCTCAATTTATATTATTAGTATTATATTAAATCGTAAGAGATTATAGTATACTGTCATTTTCATTATCATCATATTTATTTGGTAACAGGAAGTGATACAGCATGAAATATCCCAGCAGCCTCAGCGATATGCTGGCCAACCAATGGAAGTTGACCAGAGCAATACGAATGCAAACTTTGTTACTGCTGAACCACGTGGTAGATCTCTGACTTCTCCTACCGAAGTTAACAGTGATTTACGCAGAAGCATTGCTGAAAGATCCAGTGTGGAGGAATCTCTTAGTGGAGTAAGGGAGAAGAAGAGGAAAGATCATCTCAGTAGTCAGTCTGATCCAAAGTATGATGATATCCCGTCACTAAGCTTTCGAGAGCAAAAGTATGATGATATCCCGTCACTAAGCTATAGAGAGTATGGGAAAGAAAATCATTTTGATGACCACAGGAGTCCTAAACCCCATTATGATGAAGATGACAGTGATAATGAGGATTCAAGGTCAAATCAAAGATCAGATTCTCTAAAGAACATGAGGTCATTGAGGGAAAACATTGGTAGTGCATATAATGATAATGGTCACCAGAGTTATTTGTCGAAGAGTCATTTACGTGACAGTAATGAAGATTTGGCGGGAACTGGTCATAAAATACCATTAGACAGTATGCCAAGTACATTCAATGAGGATGTTTATCGCAGGTCAGAAGATGAAAATTCAACATTTAAAGCTTTCTCTGGACTACATTATTTGAGTCAGACTTCATCAGATAAAACATATAGTAAAAGTTTGAGAGAAAATAGCAGCAGAAGGGATACTGCGCATCGTGAGAGTAACACATCACATGATTCTTTATCATCTACACCAACTAGGGGCTTGCATTCAAGTTCATTAAGGAAAGATAGTATTGGCAAATCAGGAAAGCCTTCAGTTGATGCAGTGGACCAGTCCCTCGGATTAAGTAAACCACGGTTACCAGCAAGATCCATGGATATACCCGATAGGTATACAGAAGAGCAGCTTTGTCACACGTTTGACATTCGTGGGGTGAAGGTCACTATTTACTTTGGTGACCTGGTGAAGGAGGAGACAGATGCTATAGTAAATGCATCAAATGAGCAATTAGAACATTATGGGGGTATTGCTTATGCGATTCTGAAAGCAAGGGGAAGGGAAATGGAAGAAGAATGTAGAAATTATGTCCGTAAAAATGGCAAGCTGAAGACAACAGAAGTTATGTCAACATCCGGTGGTAAGGATATTAAATCAACTCACATCATCCATGCTGCTGGACCTATGTGGCTATCAGAGAGCTATAAAGATAAGTTTACTAGCCAGCTGACACAGACCTTCCTGAACTGTTTTGATTATGCTGATAAAAAGCTCTGGATAAAGTCCATTGCCTTACCAGTTATTAGTTCAGGTAAGAGCATTTATACATTTTTATTCTTGACTTGTATTTAGAATATATGGAATCAAAATGCACAATTCTATTTTAAGAAATGTAGTTAGGACATATTCATTACATTTGTCCTTATTTTTAGAGCTTATATTCTGAGAAAATAAGATGATTAAAAATAGAATGTAGGTTTTTTTCTCAAAATTTTAATAAAGATAATGATTAAGCTAATTAAATCATGTCCTTGAAAAGTTCTGTAAAGTACACTTGTGTTTCTTATTATACAGGGGTGTATGGTGCTCCACTAGATACCTGTGTCAATTTTCCTGACTTGCATTTTCCAATAGAATAGAAACCTTAGCTGGAATATTTATTACAAGATCAGAGACGTAACTTCTATTGTGTTGGTTAGCACCTTGTAGACAGGTAATAACCTACAGCAGATTGAACAATTTAAATTAAAATTGAAAAAAAATTAGGAGATGAACTTTCAGAAAAGGGGCGACCCGAGGTAGTACAGATTTCTCTAAAACGTATACTAAGGGCGCTTCCTTAGGTTTTGATAGTATTAACCCATCTTCATCTAGTGAAAAATGGGCAATACCAATTTCAAGAAGGCGTTCCTCCTCGTTAAGTCGAGCAACAGACAAAAGTAGTGGAGATATAAGAAAATATGATCCTCAAAAGGGAGAGTTTGTTAGTGAAACGAAAACAAAGCCAGATACAACAACGGGAACCAGCAGTGTTGTTGGAAAACACAGGGAACGCTCTGGTTCAATGAATACAAGACCTAAAAAAGATACCAGTCAAAGTTTAAGGAACACAATATCTGGAGCTACAGGAGAAAAAATGTCTGAGTCCCTAAGACATAAAACAATGCTGTCACCTTCTTCAGACACTAGAAGTAACACCCCACCTAAAATTAAAGCCTCTCTTCTCACTTCTGACAAACTGAAACTACATAAGTCCTCTCCAAAAAGATCAGAACATTTCGGCCAGCGAACAAGTGACGATTATGGAGCATTCACACATGCTGGGAAAACCAAAGCATCTTATGGAATGTACACAGATACCAGTGAAGATGATGAAGAATTTGGTTTAAAGAGTTTACCAGCTGACCTTCATAAATATTCATATCGGGAGAAATTTCTTCAGAGTTCAACTGGAAAGCCAGAAGTTTGTGCCATTTGCCTTGATGATGTTAGAGATCCTAAAAAGCTAGCAAAATGTAATCACAAGTTTTGTCGTGCATGTATTGAAAGACATTTCAGGAGCTCGAAACCAAGTTGTCCGACATGTGGAGCACTATATGGTAAAGTTACAGGTGATCAGCCACGAAATGGACGCATGACGCAATTCACCGACCGTAGCCGTTGCTTACCTGGATACGAGCGTGAAGATGGAATGATTGTCATCACTTACACATTCCCAGATGGTATGCAAGAGGTAACGCGCTAATTTTGTTCAATATTTAGATTAACTTTATTTATCTTGTCACCTTTTTGAACCAGATTTATACTTTTGTCTTTTATTTCCTTGTTATTTGAAACTAGAAGACTAGATCTGAGGGAATATATATACAGCTTGGTGCATTAAAATATGTGTAGTTAGTAAGTTACATGTCTATGTGTTATAGTTTTACATCCTAGATACTTTTTGATTTTAATAAGGTTTTTTAGCTTAACTATTAAAAGAGTAGTAGCTATAAAAAAGTAGTAGCTATCCTACTCATCTGGGCATTGATGTCAGTGTTGGCATAACAGTTAGATCTAGTGAGAATAGTCAAACAAGCTGTTGTACAGACGGTTCATTTATTTATTTCAGGCCCTGATTTTTGTATCCCTATTTTTATTTTACTTTGTATTTATAATTTCAAAGTAATGATAAATAAGAATGATCTGATTTGCACTAAATAAAGTAATTTATATGATTTCGTTGTATTGTTTAGTCCTGCCATCCGCAGCCTGGACGTAGCTACAAAGGTATCACACGTAAAGCCTTCTTACCAAACAATACCGAGGGGCGGGATATTTTACGTCTGCTCAAAAAAGCCTTTGATGCTAGACTGGTCTTTACAATAGGTGACTCCAGAACAAGTGGAGATAGAAATGTACTAACATGGAATGATATTCACCATAAAACAAGCATTGGAGGAGGCCCTACAAGGTATGTAATTTTTGATATTCTTAAAAAAATTTTTATGTGAGCAGAGGACATAATACTGACAAGTTTTAATCTCTGACCATCTTGGCTGATCTTAGGCTCAGTAAATTGTTGTGTCATTAATACCCATATTTGAAAACTCACTGATGAATGGCATGACATGAGTGTGAAAATTTGAATGCATAGACAAAGAAATTGCCATACTTGTATATTTACGTGGACCTGAAGGAATATGTTTGTTAAGATTTTTGTGTTGTCTGCTACAGAGTAGTGACAACATATAGGGCTCATGCAGTCTGTCAATCTGTTCATCTTTCCATCAGTCTGTCCTTAAGTCACAAAACTTGTCCCGACTAATGCTGAAAAACACCTTGTCCAATTTAATCCAAACTTTACAGGAATGATCAGTACCAAGTTAAGTTGTGCATATTGTCAGCATTTTCCAGTTCAGTGATTTTTGTCAGAGTTATAACCCTTTAATCATTTTATGTTTTATAGTTTTGTCAATACTACTTTTCTTGCACTACAATTTGAGTGAAACTACAGAATTGATCGATACCTCAAGTACTTGCACATACATGTATTTAACAGGTTTTCCAATTGAATGTTTTTTAACAGAGTTGTGGTTGAATTAAAAAAGCATTTTGGCCAGTTAATGAATTTTGTGTCTCCTGCTACACAGTAGCTGCATTATATTACAAAATAGCCATGACATATAGTGAACAAACTGTCCAATAACCATTCAATACAGCTGCTAAATTGGCTATCATGTGAACACTGATTGCTCTCAAATATAGTACAGACAAACACAGTGATGGGAAACAAAAATTCTTGGTTTTTGTTGACAGATAATGGTTTCTTTAGCAGGAAGGTTTGTGTTTAAATTATTTGTATAAGATTTTATATCTATGGTTTTTATATAAATGATACATGTACTTTTAATTTACAATCGACATTATTAAATTATATTTATAAACATTTGTATTGTCAGATTTGGATACCCAGATCCAGGTTATCTTCAGCGAGTGAGAGACGAACTTGCAATCAAGGGCATCACAAGTGACAAATAGGCTGCAGAGCAGATGTCATTTATTAACCAGTCTACTCTAGTGTTAAAAGCTGTTCGACTTTTGGACCTTCAGCCTTATATACTAGTTATAACTAAGCTGCAGGAAGTACAGTTGGGATACGTTGTCTGTACATTTATACTGTTAACTAGCTACTTCATGTACAAGTGCTCAGCTGTACATAATATTATAAATGGATAGAAAGTTGGATAGGGAATCTGCTGCTAAAAGTTGAAAATGGTTTTTGAAACATAAAAGTTAACTGTTACGATATATAATACATTTTTTAATTTTTAAATTTTAAAGTTTTTATTGCTTGACAAAAAGTTTAAGAATGATTAAAATATCAACCGTCGTCACCCCCCATGTTTCTGTTTAATGGATTTGTCCTGCAATTAAACTGCAATGATTTGTTAGGATTTAAAATCTACCTTAACCTGGAATTGTGAATTTCTTAAATGGACTAGCAGCTTTATTTTGAAAAATCAAAAAATTAAAGGAAAATAAAAAAAATTTTTAATTGAACAAAAATAAAGCCCGGGCAGACTGAAGAAAATACCAGTGGGTGGCTCATAGGGGGCAGAGGTTCCGCAGGTTAAAAAATTAAAATAAAAAAATTTGAGGGCAAAACTGTGGCTAATTTTGTTATTTTAAATTTTGCAGTTATGCAAAGTTTACAGGGATTTTAAACATTATTTTTACATGTCTCCAAGAGATAATATTTAAGTTCTGTACTGCAGTAAATATGTTACATATCTATATATTATAAAATGCTTCAAATAGTTGGAGCATAAATGTACTCCCGCATGGCTTATACACTTACATAAATACATGTAACAAAATATTGTATACCAAAACAATGATTGTATTGAATTATGAGTGCCTCACACAATCTTGTGGGGGAAAAAAACATCTTTGTTTTGCTACATATATAATGAAGTATTGTTTTTTATTATTGCTTGTTAAGAATAATTTTATATATTGTATATTTTTTTCATGGCAGTATGCTCGAAAGAAATAAAATACTTGTAAGTATACATTGTCTACCAAAACAAGGACTATTAAATTTTGAGCACCACACATTACATGTATAATTTTGTGGAAAAAAACAACAGGATGCTACATGTATTATATATAAAGTATTGTTTTTGTTTTTTATTATTGCTTGTTAAGTATATATTTTATTGCATTATGCTCTTAATGGAAAAACCAAGTTGTTGTAATTGTTGCCTTATTTTTTTTTGTTAACTTGTTAAAAATTCCTATACATGTACATGTACTTATTTTTTGTCTACACCAACTCTTCTTTCCTTGTCATTACTAATTATGTGTATGTCTTGCTTTTGAATTTTGAACTCTAAAGATTAGAGTGGTGAAAAGAATAAGGAACAGTGTAGTGTCATATCTAAACTCAGTGATGTTGTCAGGTGTCTCTATTGATTCTGTCTACAACCATCTAATACACAAACCGGATGTTCTGTTGAGAGCTTGCCAGATTTATTATTGAATATTTCCATAGTGCTGTTACAGTATAAATAGAATATAATATTTGTTATTTATTGGTTGGTGATATTAATGTTTCATTTGTATATTAATCAGATTTTGTTCTTATTATTTGAATTGGACTTTATTGCTTTTTTAGCTCGCCTGTCACAAAGTGACATAGTGAGCTTTTGTGATCGCTTTTCGTCCGGCGTCCGGCTGTAAAGTTTTACTTTAAACGACATCTCATCATAAACATCTGAGCCAATTTCATCCAAACTTCTTTGGTAGTCAACTTTAAAAATTGTTCAAAGAATTTAATTCCATGCAGAACTCTGGTTGCCATGGCAACCGAAAGAAAATCTTAAAAAATCGAAATAGCTAGAGCTTAAATATTTGGTATGAAACATCATCTAGTCAGTGTCTACCAAGTTTGTTCAAATAAAAGCCATGGGATCAAAATTGGCCCCGCCCCGGGGGGTCATTGATTTTCCTTATTTGTATATAGTAGAAACTTATAAAATCTTCTTTTAAAAATCCCAAATAGCTAGAGCTTAGATATTAAGCATGAAACATTATCTATTGGGTGTCTACCAAGTTTGTTCAAATAAAAGCCATGGGGTCAAAATTGGCCCCATCCCAGGGGTCATTGTTTTTCCCTTGATGTATATAGTAAACACTTAAAAAATCTTCTTTTAAAAAACCCTAAGAGCTAGAGCTAAGATATCTAGCATGAAACATCATCTAATGAGTTTCTACTAAGTTTGTTCAAATAAGGGCCCTGGGGTTAAAATTGGCCCCGCCCCGGGTGCCATGGATTTTCCTTATTTGTGTATAGTAAAAACTTAAAAAAATCTTCTTTAAAAAACCCCCAAAGGATTAGAGTTAAGATACTAATCATGAAATATCTTCTAATGAGTGTCTACCAAGTTTGATCAAATAAAAGCCTGGGATCAAAATTGGCGCCTATATACAGGTGAGCGATTTCAGGGCCATCATGGCCCTCTTGTGTTAATGAACAGAATTGTTTTACTGTTTTTCTGTTACTTGTAAAACTATGGTTTATGTACTTCCTTCATACATAGAGTAATATACTCAATTAAAATATCTTTTTAAACTTAATTTAAAAAAACATTCCCGGATACAGTTCAACATCTAAGGGTTTATCAATTTTTTTATGCTTCCCGAAAAATTTCGGGGGAGCATATAGTCACCTGGTTGTCCATCAGTTAGTCCGCACTACCGAATAGGGATAGGGGGCCATCTAACTGTAAACAAAACAATAGAGTTCATTCCGTAACAATAGAGTAAGGGGCCATTGGCCCTCTATTAAACAATAGAAATTAACAAAAGAAATGGCCCCTTATTCCATTTCGGCCGGATGTCTGTCTGTACGTACATACGTCCCGAATTTGTGTCTGGCCCATAACTTTGTTATTTGAAGACGGATTTTATAACTATTTCACAGAAATGATCACCATATGATCACCAAGTAATAATCCTGGTAATTATCGCGGCATATCTATTACAAATACATTATATAAAGTCTTCCATGAATCTCAGGCAGGATTTAGGCGTGGTTACTCGGCTATCGATAATGTTTTTTGTCTACAAGCAATGGTTCAAAAATATCTTTCTAAAAAGGGTGGCCGCTTTTACTGTCTCTATGTTGATTTCCGTAAAGCATTTGATAAAGTGAATCATTCTAAACTTTTCTTGTCACTTGAAAAAAGGGCGTTTTTGGAAATTTTCTTCGAGTTCTGAAATCAATGTATTTTCATCTCTCTTCATGTGTTAAAACAACTGATTTGTTTAACAATGTTATGATTACTGAATTATTTCCCTGTAACATTGGTACAAGGCAAGGTGATAAGACAAGTTCAACAATTTTTACATTATTTATAGACGAGTTATCTTCCCTTTTAAGAGAGAAATGTGGCACAGGCATTTTCATTACAAATGATATTCCTGATATTCTTTGTTTAATGTTTGCAGATGATGTTGCAAATTGTGCTGAAACTGCTACAAAATTACAACAACAACTTAATGTAATTGATCAATTTTGCTGGAACACAGGCATGGAAATTAATCTTGACAAAACAGAGATAATTGTATTTCGAAATGGAGGTCGTCTTCGTAATTATGAATCTTGGTCTTTTCGCGGTCAGCCGGTAAATACAACTGCTGTTTATAAATATATGGGTTTGTTATTCACTCCACAACTATCATGGAATGTAGCTCATGATAAATTAGCTTCACAAGCTCAAAGAGCAATTTTTGCTATCAAAGGTTATGAAAAACCATTTGGTAATTTTCCCATAAAGGAACACTTTAAAATTTTTGATACAATGATCAAACCTATTCTTTGTTATGGATCACAGATTTGGGGGTATGAATTTAGTCCAACTATAGAATCTGTTCATAATATGTTCTGTAAGGGTTTATTAAATGTTTGAAAAAATACAAATACAAGCATGGTGTTAGGTGAATGTGGTAGACTCCCACTTTGTATTACTTATTATACAAATTGCATCCGTTATTGGTGTAAGCTATTAGTTATGCCACCATACCGTTACCCAAAACAATGTTATTTAATGTTAAAATCACTAGATGAAGCTGGAAGAACTTGTTGGGCTAGCAAAATACGAATACTTCTGTACAGTTACGGATTTGGTTACATTTGGATTTCTCAAGAAATAGGAGATGTGAATATTTTTGTTAGCATTTTTAAACAACGCATAATAGATTGTTATACCCAAAATTGGCATGATAATATTAACAATGCCAGTAGATGTCACCATTATTGTTATTTTAAAAGCTTATTAAATGTAGAACGGGATCTTCTAATAGAAATCCCTGTAAAACATAAGAAAGCATATGCTAAATTTCGATGTTCAAATCTCAAACTTAATGTTGAAATCGGTAGGCATTTAAATATACCTTTTCAAGAACGCTTTTGCAACTTTTGTCTTGAAAATCATTTAACTTATCATATTGACTGTGAATATCATGCTTTTTTTCATTGTAAAAAATATTTAGAAATTAGAAATACCTATTTACTAAACTGGTATAATTCCGGAAATGAACTACATAACTTTTATGAATTACTTTCATCAAATGATATTTTTATAATTAAGAAAATCTCTACTTATATTTACCACCTCATGATATCTATAGCACAGTAGCATTTAAATGTAATGATTGTAAAAACTTGTAAAAGACACAACTTTATAATGTTAAATACCATATTTTGTATGACATGTATTTTGGGCCGGTGGCCTTTATTTACTGAATAAATCTTTTGACTTGACTTGACTTGACTATGAGCCGTGTCACGACAAAACCAACATAATGATCAGGGCTTACATACCCTATAACAAGTAGAGAAACTGATAGCGAACAGCATGGACCTGATCAGACTGCGCGGATGCGCAGACTAGTCTGGATCCATGCTGGTCGCAAACCCATTATGTTGGTTTTGTCATGACGTGGCTCATATAATGTTTTCAACTCAATACTGTGATGTTTTCGGGGGAAGGAAAGATAGCCGTTGTTCGAACCTAGAGGGGAAAACTCCGACCTGTGGGTGCCTTGATAGAATAATTTCAGATAAACTACAAAGAGCTTGTTTTAAGAACAAAAATGATTTATTTTATTAAGTAATCTAAAGATGTGTAGTAAGATGAAGTAGAATCTATAAATAAATTATCAATAAAATGATGACTGTTAGTTATTGTTAGTAAAAGTAAATGTTAGTAAATGTTAGTTAATGTTAGTTACATTCGTTCCATCATGAACTCCAATTCAGAAAATAGGATCTACTAGGTGATGAAATAAAGCTCAGCTCTTGTAAGTTGTATCCAGTGTAGATGCCTAGTATCAACTTGTCGTAGATCTATAACGTTTAACTGAGGATTCCTATTAATTAACCAAGTAAAAAGAAACTAAGTAAAATGATTAGACTTAAATGATCTCTCCAGTGACCGAATCCAGTAAGCTGAAGGATAACACCGTACCGGCAATATATTGAAATTCCCCGCGTTAGGAACTTGTATATTATTGGGCACCTAAGCACAGCTAACGCTCTCATCCACTCAGATTGCGGAACGTCCATTTTGGCGCCAAAGCCCTCCATATATCGACCAATGGCTAGCCGTTCGACTCCTACATCTAAAAGAAATAGATCCGAACAGGCCACGACGATTTCCAATAAAATCCCCATATCTGGTTGTCTAAGTAACCAATATTATTTACCTAATTTAGTACTATTTTAACCCAAACATTCTGTTCCGGAATTGATTAAGAATTTAGTCAAAACCAAGCATGCACTGTGACGTCACAATTGACACAAAATGAAAGTAAATTAAGTTTGCATTTCCTGATAGAAATAAAGAGTCACCATGCATGTCATCAACTATTTGTAAAAGGTATATTGTCACTGAAATGTATAGTTTGTATACATGCATTTATTGCATCATATCCGTTAATTATAAATATGATAATACGAAATGTCATTAGTTTTCACGATCTGTCAAATTTTGCCGGTGTTTTAAAAACAGCTTTCTCTGCATACCCTGAGTATCACATACCCAGTAAAACTTATCAATGTTATGGTTTTAACTGTTTAAAGCATTTGTAATTTATAATGATGTGTTACATGTGTAAGAAAGAGTTCTATAACGGTAAACAAAAGGGGGGGGGGTATTCATATTACACTCTCCCCACCTTAGTTAAAGTAATCCTCCTGGATTACAATCTTAAGAACCTTAGAAAATAACTTAAGAAATAAGAAACAAACAATTGTACACGGTTTGAACCATCTAAACATGTGAAAGCAACAATTTACATATGAATAATACAGTATATTTAACAACAATAAATACATTTGAGCAGAATCAAATTCATGCAAATATCTCATGTAATGTCATGAGAACAACAAATTTAAATTAGTTATTTACTCCCCAGCCATTCTGAAACAACATCATTATTTTATCAAATTCAACAACCAACAGTATTTTTAAAGTTTCACTTTCACGCCCCCTTCCTCCAGTACTTTGATTATATCATCCGTCTCGGTTCAACGCTCGGCTTTTTTCCAAGGATTTTACTATAGCCCAGGCTTGTTTGTGAGTCTGGGATTTCACCTTTGATAATTCCCCTTAGATACGAAAGATTATATTGCCGAATTTTGTCTGGAATCTTTTCACTTTCGCTAGTACTTGCCAATGGCTTATCCTGACCGTCAAGCATTAAGAAGGCATACTTGTCACAGAGTAATTTTTTAGATATGACTGGGAATTCCACATTATTTTTCCTTTCCAAAAAAATAACGCCATCTGTTCCATCGCAAAGAGCCGGTTTTTCTGGTGTCAACTCCCGCCAATTCCTGGGTGGCCACTTCATCTGTACATCGCCAACGTCTATCTCAATTTCTCTCGACCAAATCCTTCTACCAGGGGAACAAAGAGGCATCACGCCAGTCAACAAAAGTTTTGCTGCCCTGCTTCCCAATGTTGATGGTGAATCGTTTACTTCACTTACAGATGATGACCCTGATGAAGAACTAACTTGTTGAAAAAGAGTCTTCGTTTTCCGGGCTTCCATGCCCTACTTTTTATCCCCCGTATACTTCCCCTAGCACTAACACCTTTGTCCTGTTTATCCTCTTTAATGCTTGATTCATTTTCAGTGGCTCCCCAAAAACGTCTCCCCTAATCCATCACCTATACTATCCTTTGATTTAACGTAAGTCCCCGTGTTTAACTCTTTTTCAAATCGTCTGAGTCAAGTATCGGCAGAAAACTCCCCTGTCCTATAATTTAAACGCATTGATATGTCTACATTTTCTCCAATAGTCAAACAATTTCCGTCTTCCTCTGGTCCAACTCTGCCTTTTTCTGTATCCTTCATTTCTCCTAATAATGTGTTAACCGCCGCTTCTGTTTCGTTCCTTTCCTCAGCCACTTCACAGTCAAACTCATACTCATAAAAATCCTCTGTCTTCTGTCTCTGCTCTGCGTCCCCTCTTTCTGTTATGCTTTCTTTTTCTACTTTGTTCTTCGTTTTTGTTCATGTTCAGTATCCATTTTCTCTCGCCTGTCTACATCTAATGCACTTTGTTTATTGTTGTTTGCGTCTTTTTCCAATGATTTATGTTCTTTATCAACTTTTTCTAATGTCTTTTGTTTCTTGTTAATGTCATTCTCTATGCAGTCTGTATATCTCTTTCCTCTCTTCCACTGTTGCAAGATTTCTCTTCCTTTCTATTTGTTATTCTACCCGGCCGTTCACTACTAACTGATCTACCCTACGATCCTTTTTCTTTGAACACTCCTCCCCCTCCTTCCAACCTTTGTTTAACCTGTCTAACCTTTCCTTTTTATCATCAAATCCCTCTGCCCAATTTCGGAACTCCTTCCTGATAGAATATGCCAATTCACTTCCATATGGGGTAACCGACTCAGTGACCTTTGCATAATCTATTAGGCTTCAATGCAAAGTAAAACCCTGCCTGACGGGAAAAACATCTCTTTGCTCCTCCATGCCTCATCAGTGTGAGCACTACCCCTGACATGACTTTCTAAGTCCGAGATTCTAGTGAATGTCTTTCTCCTTTCCGGGACACCATGGACATACTACTGTCAGACACCGGTGGGCAGAACCAATAAGATGCGACTTCAGAGCTCCCCAGGTGCGGAACATCGCAGGACAAAGCCAACATGATTCCCTGTAAAGAACGCCTTCTGTTAGATTTGTTAGTTATGTATTTTTTATTTCTTTCAGGACACACAATGAAACATTTATTGATTAAATTTTGTAACTGCAAAAGAAAAAATTTAGGTTGGCCACCCACAGGAGTTGCGACGAAGACTATACCTGCTCTGCTAAAAAAAACGCGGAAGACTCCATTGTGAAGAATTTACGTTTCCGATATTTTTGTAATTTATTCAAGTTTTATAAAAAGGTTTTTATTTTTACACATGTTGCCTGTTGAACATAAATAAAAATTTAACACAATTTTACATATGTTGTCTGTTGAACACATATACATTTATTTTATTTCATTTACTGTTATGTTTTACATAGTTCTATGCATAAATTAACTGTGATATTTTTTTTTTTTACATTTGTATTGTTTATTAACATATATCTATAACACAAAAATCAAATTCGCGAACACGTGACCAATTCCTTAAACTATCTATCCTACATGTCATAACATTGTTTCTCCTTTCTAACCCAACTAGGGACCTTATTACCACAGTAGGGATATAATCTATCAATGTGATAAAGCTTTTGGTTTGCCAGTTGAAGTCCGTTTTACCATACAAACCAAATCGTCTACAGTCCTTGTCACTATGAACGGTCCTTTCCATTTGTTGACGAGTTTCGAGCTGACTCCGACTTTCCTTGTTGGGTCGTGTAGCCAAACCAACTGCCCTTGCGAATATGCACTGCGTTTCCGAGATTTGCAGTCATAATGCTTCTTTTGGTATCTAGCTGCAACCTTCAAATTTGTCCTTGCAATATCATGACAGTTTTTCAGTTTGTCTTCAAGATTCAACACATACTCACTTAAGTCTGAATTGTTTTCCGGCTTAGGACGGCGATAAATGCATGCATTGGTAACCGTGATCTCTCTACCAAACAACACATCTTATTTGGACTGAGTTTTGAACTACTATGCGGAGAGCTACGTAGGCCATCATTACTTGTTGAAGGTAAGCTGTCCCAGCAATTTCTGGTTGATCACTGCAATATTGCTTTCCAGCATCGAAATCAGAGGGTTTTAATTAAAAAACCTCAACTTTAATCCGTTGGCCTGGGGCCGTAGGGAAGTAGCATGTGTCTTTTCTCTAAATCTAAAAGCTTGCATAGTTCTTTTCCAAAGTTTTGACTCAAAAACATTTTTCCTTGGTCCGTTATATATCTGTAAAGGCACGCCAAATCGGCATATGTACGTTTTCAACAAGTGCTTTTAGCAACCGTTTTTTGATTCTATTGTTCATGTAAAAGCAAAACACTTTCAGTCCATTTTGTGAACCAGTCAGCCATGACAAGGATGTACTTGTTTCCATTGTTTGTTGTAACCGGAAGTGGTCCAAGAATATCCATCATTAGCCTCTTCCTGGTTCCCCAACAAAGTATTGTCCAAGAGGAGCCTTATTTTTCGCAGTTCTTTGAAATTTTGCTGCTGCACATTTGTCACATACTTGACAATATCTTTTAACAGTATCAACCATCCCGGCCAATAGAATGATTGTCTGATCTTTCCAAGTGTGTTTCTCTATGCCGAGATGTCCATTGCATTTGGTAGTCGTGTGGCGATGATGTCTAATAACATCGCGTTGTCTATCCTTTGGGGTAACCAGTTTGATAAATTTGGTCTCTATCGTCAGTTTCGAAATTTCCGATATAGCAAGTTCGCAAACTATTTCCAATCGATCCCATTGCCGCCATAATGTTTTCAAATAAGAGGAATAAGCAGAAATGTCAGTCCAAGCTGGTCCTTTTGTTTACCATCCTGCAAGGCCAATTTTTTTATCTTCGCTATGTCTAAATCTTGAGTTTGGCTTGATTGATAAATCAATTTAGGGTCCCCATCCGTCTAAGAGAAAGTGATTGTTTGACAATGCAGATGATGCATCCTGTGTCTGACTTCTGGTAGAGATCCTGATATGTTCTTCCTTGTATTCATCTGACGGTTTTTGTTATATTTTCTCAAAGTTATCTTGTATCTCTTGTTTTGGTGTTTACATGATTTACATGGCCTTCTGGAGAGTGCATCTTGCATTTGCATGGCTCTTCCACTTCGGTGTACTACGGTTAAATTATACGTATTCAATTCCTGTAGCCATCGAGCAACTTGTCCTGTTGGAACTTTTTAAGGATCCCCATCCAACTGACAGCTGCATTATCAGTCCCTTAAAAGATACTTTCCCTGGCCATACAGATAAACTGTGGAAATGTTTCAAAGCCACCACAACTGCCTAGCATTTCTTTTCTGGTTACACAGTAAGACTTTTCATGCACATTCATGGCTTTGCTCAAATATGCAATTACTCTTTCTTTACCATCTTGCATTTGACTTAGCACAGCTCCAGATGAAGAATCAGAAGAATCAGTATCAAGTATTAAATGGTGCACCTAATACCGGCGATATGCAAGTATTAGGCCGTTGTAGTCAGTGCATTTTTCAACCTGCGTCGAATGACTCCTGACACTCGTTTGTCCAAATAAAACCTGACTGCTTTTCTCACACAGAGCTTGTGCAACGGTTCTAGCCACGTTGAAAAGCCTTAACAAACTTTCGGTAATTAGAAGCTAACCCAAGCAAAAACTGCGCATTTCCTTGCTGTTCCTTGTGTAGGCCAATCATGCACAGCCTTGAATAATTTTCTCAGGGTCCGTTTCAATGCCCTCCTCCTGATACGACATGGCCAAGGAAACGTACAGATTTCTGGAAGAATACACATTTGATGGTTTAAGCTTTAGTTTTGCCTCGCGAAGTCTTTCGAAAACATGCTCTAGACGACATAAAACATTGATCAACCGATTCCCCAGGAGTTTATTATATCATCCATGTATAGAAGAGATTCAACCCACTGAATTCCTCTTAAAACTGTTTCCATTAGCCTTTGGAAAGTCGACCGGTGAATTAACAAGACCAAATGCATGACACGAAAATGAAATAAACCTTGGCTACTTTGTAGAAAATGCTGTCTTCATTTTGTCTTTCTTCTTCCATTTCTATTTGCCAGAAACCACTACAAAGGTCCATGGTGTTGAAACCATTTGGAACCAGAAAGAGAATCAAAGACAATCATCTACCCTAGGTATTGGGATATGCATCTTGAACAGTCACTTCATTTAGTTTTCGGTAATCAATGCAGAATTCTAGTTTGAGCCGTCCTTTTTCGACACAAGTACACATTGGCCGAGGACCAAGGGCTGTTCGAAGGCTCGATTATTCCCTCTGTCAAAGCATTTTGTTTACTTCCTCAGATTTCAATATCACGTTTTCCATAAGGTTTGTCTTCTAACTGATTGTCGTATGGGTGGGGAACTTCCTGTGTTGATCTTATGTTTTACCATATTAGTACATCCAAGGTCATCAGAAACCTTTCGAAAAAGACGTCTTGATATTTGTTAGAGCAATGTCGCAAATTTTTCCTTGTCACTTTCTTCCAAATTTTCTTTCCCCTTGTCAAACATTGACTTTATATGATCCGGTAATAGTTATCTTGCTTGGCTTTTTCCTTGATCTTTACCCCCGCTGTACATTATTGCAGCACATGTATGAGTTTTGTCATTGTCAAAAATTCATGTCTCCTGATACTTCCTGTGTTGGATAACACTGACCTATTTCTTGACCACTTTTCAAAGTATACACAGCCTCACTCTCATTCATAACTCCTATAAATGCCCTCAATTCGATGGGGATCTAATAAACCGTTGATTAATCTTTACTTCATCTATTTGTTCACCTTTTGTCTCACTTATAAACGCAACTTCAGGAAGCATTTGGTGTCTCAATATTCTCACTGGCACTAACATGCATGTGTTTGATGGCACTTGTATGTCACTCTTAACAGTAACTCTACATACTCTATTGTTATCATCCTTCATCATCCTACATTGTATTTTATGTCCACTTCTAGTACCAAGCTCCAACGTTTCAAGGTCCCAATGTTTGATATTTCCCATTATAAAATCCTGTCCCAAAGAGGCCTGGCAATGATATATCACATACGATGAGAGTCATTTTAACTTTGAATGGTCCAAAAACCCTATTTCTACCTCTATCTGGCCATGTATTGTGATATTTGTTCCATTCACTGATTGAACATTAATTTCCTTCTATCAAGTGGATATGTGCCTTCTCCTCCGCATTGCTCATATGTTTCTTTAGATATCAAAGATGAAGTAGCGCCACTGTCAAGCAGAAAGTCTATATGATAGTTGTTCATGCTACCCCCTATATATAGTCCATTATCTTCAGAAATTTGTTTAACTTCTACCTGGCCAATTCTAAATGGCATATTATTTTTTGAATGTTGTTTCACAATGACTAGGTCGATTTCCCTCCATCTCAACCTTCGTCATCTCACGACCTAACGAGATGACGGCTTGAAGTTTTCCTGGTTCCTTAGGTGGGGTTTGTTTTGTAACCTATTCTTTTGTGGACATTGTCTCCAAAAATGATCCCTGGCCCCACATGTAAAGCACGATCTGTCATTTACAGGCTTCCTATCAGTTGTCTCAAGTTTATCCAGGCGTGCCTCTATCCACTGTATAGCTCCTTTTATAGTCTTAAGTTCTGTGTCTTCTTTGAAGTCTGCAGGTTTGACATCTCTCAACTTTTCAGAGGACTACACCTCTTATCAGTCCTGCAGATGTGGTTGCTCTCCCTAGCACATCCTCGTATCGTTCGACTATTTCTACTGCTTCCCTGATTGTTCTACAACTTTTATCCATCAGTCTACACCTCATTTCCGGTGAAAAGCTCTTGTAGAAATGTTCCAGTGCTAGCATCTCTTGAGCCACTGGATCAAGTGACACGTATGCTTTTGAGCATACAGCCTAATCTCATCTCCAAACTCGGCAACTGTTTCATTCTTTTGTCTAGTACGTGTCTGAATTCTGGATAGCCATCGGTTAGCCTGTCTTTTGCTACCAAATCTTTGTTCCAGATGATTAGTAAGAACTTGGTATGACCTTTTTTGATGTGCTAATGAGCTATAATGAAGCCTGGCCTGTCCCTTAAGTGCTGTTGCTAGGTAAAGAAGCTTCTCTTTGTCCGACCATTCTGCAAGTTCTGCACAGTCCTCAAAGTAGGCCTGGTACAAATCCCACTCTTCTTCCCCAGTATAAGGATCAGGCTTTATATTTGGTGCATGGCGTCGTACATAATGTTCCCTAGGAATGTAGCATGGTCTCTTTCATCACCCATATCTCCTGACTCATCATTCCCACCTGGATGATTCATATTGAAATTGACTTCAGAATCCGAATTCATGTTGATCTGCCATACTTAAAATAATTATTTGAGCTTCTGGTAAATAAAGATATGAAGAAATAATAAAAGAAAACACAAAGTTTTTTTTTTTTAAGTATCTTGTATTATGTAAGATATGCTAAATTCGGATCCGAACAGGTGTGCGGAATCGAACGGGTGTACGGCGTCGAACAGGTCCACGGATCCGAACAGGTGTACGGAATCGAACGGGGTGTACGGCGTCGAACAGGTCTACGGATCCGAAACAGGTGCACGGAATCGAACGGGTGTACGGCGTCGAACAGGTGCGCGGATCCGAACGTGTGCACGGCGTCGAACAGGTCCACGGATCCGAACAGGTGCACGGAAATCGAACGGGTGTACGGCGTCGAAACAGGTGCGCGGATCCGAACAGAACGGGTGTGTGGATCCAAACAGGTGTGCGACGTCGAACGGGTCTAGAACCTTTTTCTCCAAAGTTTATCTCTCTAATCCTCCCCAGTCCAAAATAATCTCTACGTCCAAAATTGGTCCGTAATTTTGAAAATATATCAAAATCCCACTTCTCTGACACCAGTGTGATGTTTTCGGGGGAAGGAAAGATAGCCGTTGTTCGAACCTAGAGGGGAAAACTCCGACCTGTGGGTGCCTTGATAGAATAATTTCAGATAAACTACAAAGAGCTTGTTTTAAGAAAAAAAAAATGATTTATTTTATTAAGTAATCTAAAGATGTGTAGTAAGATGAAGTAGAATCTATAAATAAATTATCAATAAAATGATGACTGTTAGTTATTGTTAGTAAAAGTAAATGTTAGTAAATGTTAGTTAATGTTAGTTACATTCGTTCCATCATGAACTCCAATTCAGAAAATAGGATCTACTAGGTGATGAAATAAAGCTCAGCTCTTGTAAGTTGTATCCAGTGTAGATGCCTAGTATCAACTTGTCGTAGATCTATAACGTTTAACTGAGGATTCCTATTAATTAACCAAGTAAAAAGAAACTAAGTAAAATGATTAGACTTAAATGATCTCTCCAGTGACCGAATCCAGTAAGCTGAAGGATAACACCGTACCGGCAATATATTGAAATTCCCCGCGTTAGGAACTTGTATATTATTGGGCACCTAAGCACAGCTAACGCTCTCATCCACTCAGATTGCGGAACGTCCATTTTGGCGCCAAAGCCCTCCATATCGACCAATGGCTAGCCGTTCGACTCCTACATCTAAAAGAAAATAGATCCGAACAGGCCACGACGATTTCCAATAAAATCCCCATATCTGGTTGTCTAAGTAACCAATATTATTTACCTAATTTAGTACTTTTTAACCCAAACATTCTGTTCCGGAATTGATTAAGAATTTAGTCAAAACCAAGCATGCACTGTGACGTCACAATTGACACAAAATGAAAGTAAATTAAGTTTGCATTTCCTGATAGAAATAAAGAGTCACCATGCATGTCATCAACTATTTGTAAAAGGTATATTGTCACTGAAATGTATAGTTTGTATACATGCATTTATTGCATCATATCCGTTAATTATAAATATGATAATACGAAATGTCATTAGTTTTCACGATCTGTCAAATTTTGCCGGTGTTTTTAAAAACAGCTTTCTCTGCATACCCTGAGTATCACATACCCAGTAAAACTTATCAATGTTATGGTTTTAACTGTTTAAAGCATTTGTAATTTATAATGATGTGTTACATGTGTAAGAAAGAGTTCTATAACGGTAAACAAAAGGGGGGGGGGGTATTCATATTACAATACGTACAATACAATATTGAGACGACGTGTCACGGGCAACATTTGGGTCGCTTCCTTGGAGGTCAAGGTCACAGCATGACCTTGCAGCAAAATCATGTCCGGCCCATAACGTTGTTATTTGAAGTCGGATTTTACAACTATTATAGAACTGTCGCGATTGATTATAAAGGGATTGACAATACAAACAATCGACTTACCTTCCACGTCTGGATCGTAGCCAAGCTAGGAATTGCCTAATTCTTCTGAGTATATATTACAACAATATGGCGCCCAACTGTCAGACTAAACACACTCGTTCCGGTTGGTCCGGAACCTTCCGTTAACTTCCGTCAACTCCCGTAACCAGTACCATACGGTACTACACTCCTCCCCGTCCTATTCTTTAGGAGGGGTCTGTGGCTCCAGGAAGTTAACCAAGCACTGACGCCTCTCTAGTCCAAGGGCAGACTAGAGCTTCCCGGTTCATACCGGTACTGGTACTTGACCATGATGCCAGAGGGCTGGACAACATGGCCTACTTGACTGAACCGTACCAATTTCAGCCAAGCCTCAAACCCAGACACTCAATGGCTGTCAGACACTTTAGGAAAGCTAAGGAGTTGGGACTCCTCAGCTGACAAGCTGAACATGGCTTTCAGATTGTCTTCCTGGTGTCTTTCCAGCATGGATATCAATGACAGTAGACAGCGCCATTGCAACAAAACTGTCACAGCATTACCTTTTACCTTTGGGGTGAGATCTTTGGGCAAGGGTACCCTAAGAACCTCACAGAACTCCTTCGCTGCTTTCCTGTGATTACTGGTGCAAGTTTCCTGAGAAACTGGAACACCAGCACACTCCAGGTAAGTTACCAGGTCAAACAAAGTGCTATTAGACCCCAATAACCACCTGATCACCAGCTTCAAAGCACCAATCCTTCTGTTCGTAATGCTTTCACCTGTCAAACACATTTGGAATATGCCAGGGAGGTGGGCCTCCATAGCATGTCTCTGGGTAAGATCCTCAAAACATCCCGGCACTGGGCACCGAGATCCTTGCTGGCCGCAGGGAATATCCTCTAAAATCTGTGCCAGCAACGGAACATCTACATTTTCAGGAATGGCCCTGATATCAGATGTTCGGTCTCTAACGCAACCTATACTTACCTTCTCTTCCCCTCCACTGAAGATTTGGCCTTCAGAGAGGGACTGTTGACCATGCTCACCGACCTTATTGGCAAGGACCGGCTGGCCATCTGCATCTGATTGGTTTTCATGAAAATCAATCCCGTAGATGACAGAAACCCTGGTACCCTGCTGGCCACCTAAACCGGAATCCGAAGACTCCACTGGTTTGGTTACCAACGGTACCACCTCATCTACATCTGTGAAGAACTTGACCCAATTGTATGGGCCTTTTTACAATCTTCACATCCACCACAAGGCAACTGATCCAGCCGCGCACCAGCAATTCCACCTCGGCATGTCCCACTTTGCAGTGGTATTTTTGACATTGCGTCAGCATTGGAATGCTCGCGACTCACACGATGTCTCAACACCATGTTAAACTGGGACAGCTCTTCCAGCCATCTCCCCAGTTGCCCTTGTGGCTCCCTGAAATTCATCAACCACCTCAGACTAGAATGGTCAGTCCTGACCACAAATGGTCTTCCTAGCAAGTAGTGTCGGAACTGTTTGGTGAACCGAACTACTGCTAGCAGCTCTTTCCTGGTCATGCAATAACCCTGTTGTTCCTTGGTAAGAGCACAGCTACCAAATGCAACAACTTTCTCTTGGCCCTCTTGCACCTGCAAGAGCTCTGTTCCAATCGAATCATTGGAAGCGACCGTTTCCAAGATAAATTCGTCCTGTTGATTTGGCAACGCTAACACCGGAGGTTGCGTCAACAAGCACTTCAAAGTCCTGAATGACTCTGCTTGTTCTTCGCCCCAGACAAAGTTGGCTTTGCCTGTGACGGCGTACAATGGGGCTGCTACCCTAGAGAAGTCCTTAACAAACACTCTATGATAGTTTACCAACCCCATAAACCTCTGTACCTGCTTGGCACTGTTTGGAACAGGCCAATCCTTTACCACTGCTATGTCATGTTCTGTCATAGCAATGCTGTCTTTGCCGACTTTACGGCCTAAAAACTCTACTTCTTGTTGGAAGAAGATACATTCCTTCGGCTTAAGCTTTAGCTTATGCCTCCGAAATCTCGAAAGAGCCTCCCGCAAGTTTGAGAGATGGTCCTCAAAATTGCGTCCAAGCACGATGATATCATCGAGAAATGCCAGGACTGTCTTCCATGTCAAACCTCTCAGGACTAAGTCCATTGCTCTGGCAAATGTGGCTGGGGCACCACACAAACCAAAGCCTTCTCTGATGTTCAACTGGAAGAATGCGGAGTTGGCATCCAATTTTGAAAACCAAACACTGCCAGCAAATGTGTCCATGCAATCATCGACTAAAGGCAAAGGATACACGTCTTTGACTGTAACCTTATTCAACGTCCTATAGTCTATGCAATAACGCACAGAGCCGTCATGTTTCCTAATCAAAACTGGAGCAGATGCCCATTTGGATGTGGCATCTTGTACACCCCCAGCCTTCAGCATTCCCTGAGGCTGGGCCTCTTCTTCCCCTGCAAAGCATGTTGGCTTTCGCCTCATACCTTGCTTCACAAGCTTTGCCTCCTTGGTATCTATATCACGTTCCTTATCAGTGAAGTCACCAAGGTCAAGTTCACCCTTGATGAAGACATCTTGGAACTCAATCAGCAATTGCGCTAATTGAATCCGTTGACCTTCATCAAGGCTGCCACAAGAGGTGTCATAGACCTCCTGCAGGTGTGGTGGTATTGGACCAACCGCACCTGATGTTTCAAACACTTTGCTGGGCAAAGATGTTTCAACATCACACTCATTCCTGACAACTTCACTGAAGGCATATGCCCTCCCTATCTCTGTTCCCCTCCTGACAAGGCGGTAGCTATCTGATGGATTAACAAGACACAACACAGGGGTGTTAGTGCCTTCATGTAACACTCGGGGAGCCAGATTTTTTTTCTGGTTCACTGGTTCCACGATATAGCTATGCAGGGGAGAGTGTAACCTGCATTGGACTCTCGCCACAGAGTGTGGAGGGATAACTTGTCTCTTAGACACCGTGACCTTGGATACCACAGGACTATCGGATGAATGAACATCTAGGGAGATGCGCATACCATCAAAGTAGATCTCTGCTTTGCTCATATCTAGCACAGATTTGCCAGGATCACGAAGCAAATCAAAGCCCAACAGCATTTGTTGCTCAATGGGGGCAACAAACATGTTGACCTGGTACCACTGGTGACCAACCTTCAACTTAACCGGACCGGCTACAAAGGCTGCCATAGACAATTCCCTGCCAGCCGTTTGCAGCTTGACATCCCTTATCTTTGGGGGCTTGTGCTTCAGGGAATTGTAGACCTTATCAGAAATGATGGTCACCTGGGCAGCAGTATCTACCACTGCTGTTACTTGGACATCCCCTACATGGACCCCCATGGTAAACTGGGAAGAGGAATTGACCTGACAGACAACAATAGGGTCTGGTTCGACTCCCCCCGTGCTTAATTGGCTGAAATTGGCAGCCAACCGGGATTTTTTAATTTTGCAGGTCTTGTCTGCAGACAGGGACGGGAAACGACCTACTTTTTCACCGTCCCTGTTTAACGACTTATGGTTGTCGTTAAGCTTAGGGCAATTTCTTTTGAAATGCCCTATTTCGCCACAATTGTAGCATCCGGTTGATCTGCGGGGTTGGGACAATTCTGACAAAAAGGTTTTTGTCAGTCTTTGCTCCAGGTCATTTAAGGCTTCGCTTAAATCATCAGTTGACATATCCTCTGCCTGCTGCTCCTGTGATGGCTGGGAGGCAACAGCAAAAACCTTTTCCGGTTTTTTCCGGTCACCATACATGGCTGCGTACACCTGCTGGTACTGGCGTACCATTTGTATGGCTGCATGCACAGACTTGGGTTGCTGCATGCAAACATGGAGACCGGCCTCTTTGTCAACCATACCCTGACAGAATCTGTTCACTGTTTGGACAGTGACAAACTCCTCTGGCAGCTTCTTAAAAGCTCTATAACTTAGAGTGAGCACTCGGTCAGCCCACTCATCTAGGGACTCGGTTGTCTCTTGTGCTGCATTCTGAAAACTTACCTGTGCAGCAGCTGGCAACTCATGTTGGCCAAATCGGGCAGCCAACTTGCTAACCAGCCTCTTGTAGGTAAGCTGACCTTCTTGTTCACAGACAAGCGCATAATACTCGAGCGCTTTACCATCTAAACAGCAGACAAGGCAGCTAACTTGTTCTTCATCAGTCCACTCGCCTTGTTGGACATAGCGAGTGAACTTTAAAAAGAACGGTTCCCAAGTACTCTTACCATCATATGATAAGTGTTCGGGAAAGGCAGATATCCGGTTACGAACCCTAGTACGCCTATGGGCAATTGGTGCCCTGGCGAACACAGAGTCATCACTGCAATCACTATCCACTACCTGGTCAAAACGTATGGTACGTTTAGGGGTGGTATAGTCTGGAAGTGGTAAGGTAGGGGGGTGTGTGGATTTTGACTTTTTGGCAGTAAAATCCGCAGGAGTCATCAACTTCAGATTTTTATGTGGAAAAACCTTGTCATCTGTTGCAAGGGTGCAAACAGATGACCGTTGTTGCTGCTTGTGAGCGGCCAGAACATTGGTTGCCGCTTTCACCACCTTCACCATTTCCAACCAATCATGTGCACTTGGCTGAATATCTTCCTCCTCGTCCTCATCTGTGTCTACCTCCAAGCTAGATTGGCCTAGCTTGTCAGTATTCTCAGCTGGCAGAGACATATTCTGTCTAAAGTCTATCATAGCAAGTATCTCAGGGGAGAACTTGCGACGACAGACAGCCTCTAAAATCTCCCTGGTTATAATACCAGAGCTCTCCCTCACTGCAATGAGCGCCTTGGCTAGGCTTGCACCCACATTAGGTATTGCCTGTAGCCTTTCCTCAGACGCAAAGTTAATGGCAACCAAGGGTGGTTGCACAACCTCTGCTTCCTGAGAAACTATCTCGAACTTTCCCTTTATATTGATATTCTCCATAACAACGAAAGATACCGAGAAATATTCAAGTTAAAATGTGTTTTAACTAAATAAATCTCAATATCTATCTTCTCCCCCTTTATATGGCAAAAGAGCTAAATAGAGTTTATCAAAATATATCAGTTACTGTACCAGTGGCAGCAGAACGAAAAGGAAATCCGAAAAATAAACAAATTCCAAAGAATTTGGTCCTTCCAGGCAACGTCTAACCTAAGCTGAATTCGATGGCAAATTCCCGCTTAACTACGATTATCTACGTAGAAATTCTGGTTTAAATCGTTCAAGCAGAGTGGCCCACTATGAACAAAACCAAGAATTCAGGTAGACTTCGTTCTATGAGTGCAGAATTTGAGGGCAAATTCGTACACAATCGGTAAAATTATGGACCTTTGGTAGCGTCTATCTTTCGGAACGGAATTCGTAAAAATTACCGCTGCCACCAATATAGAACTGTCGCGATTGATTATAAAGGGATTGACAATACAAACAATCGACTTACCTTCCACGTCTGGATCGTAGCCAAGCTAGGAATTGCCTAATTCTTCTGAGTATATATTACAACAATATGGCGCCCAACTGTCAGACTAAACACACTCGTTCCGGTTGGTCCGGAACCTTCCGTTAACTTCCGTCAACTCCCGTAACCAGTACCATACGGTACTACACTATTTTGCAGAAATGATCACATTATTGAGACGATGTGTCGCTCGCAACATTAGGGTTGTTTTTACACTTTGAGCTATTCGTCAGTGACATTACTCTGACACTACAGAGGTATACCTTCCTGTGTCCAAAACCTATTCGGGGAGCATCACTCGGTCCAACCAGCACTTGTTATAGTTTTTAAGCATAATATTTTGCCTCTACTTAGAAGAAAAGTGGGGCTATCCAACTCAAACTGACAAAAGTGTCATAACACATAGTTAGGGTTTGGTAAAATATACACAAAAAATGTGGGATTAAAATGCTGTAGTATTATTTAACCTTTAGCACTTTCAGTGATATCAAGAACATAGTGGGAAAGCCAATACTGTTAAATTTTGTAATGTTTGTTTGTGTATAGAATTATTAACTATTAATGGCATCAAACTTGGTATTTAGGTTAGTTTTTTTTTTCCATTTAACATGTAGTTGGGCTACTGTGTCTCCATTACATGAAGTAGAATGTAGTTGATTGTTGATAGATTAATCCGTCCATAGTATTGTTTATTTTGCAATGCAGGTATACAAATGTTAAAAAATAGTACTGCACAGAATACGTTGTCCATTTGATGTCAAAAATGCACAATGCAATAATTATTCTCTCTATTAAAGAATTGTAAAGACAAGTACTTTAAATCTATAGATTTAGAGTGAGATGTTGATTTATTTTTATATTGAATTTACATCATATATTTTTCTGAGTAGTTTTTTAAAGTAGTTAGAGAATAAAGAAATAAATACTGGAATGTGGATCAGTAGATTTACAGAGTTCAAACAGACACATGGTACCTTCTTAGGATGACGTCACTTTACCGTCATGAATGAAGTTGTAAGTTCATACTATAAGAAAAAAATGCATAATGAGAATATCAGTTTTCGTTATTTCTGTTCTGAAAATAATTGACATGTAATATGCAAGAAAAAGAATCAAACACCGGCTATTGGTGCAGACAGGAATATCTAGCTCTCGGGTAACTGTTTAGCGAAAACTCGGCAGAGCCTTGTTACCGCCGTAAACAGTTCCCCTCGAGCTAGATATTCCAGACTGTACCGGCAGCCGGTGTAAGATTCTTATAATCTCTACCAAATGTTGTATACTGAATTGAAAGCTTGGCATTTTATTTACAGGGCTAGGATTTTGTTACAATTTTTTGTGAAACTGAATCACTTCAATCAAAGTATTCATTAAATTGATAAAAATTACTGTGTTTTATTTTCTTTATACGAACAAAAGTTGTTCAGATATTACGTGAATGTTGATGGCTTTGCTGAAATTTTTGAATCAATAATTGCCTAACTCTGTTATACTGCCAGTGACATCCTGGTAGTGACATTCTGGTAGTGACATCCTGGTATGACATCCTGGTAGTGACATTCTGGTAGTGACATTCTGGTAGTGACATCCTGGTAGTGACATTCTGGTAGTGACATTCTGGTAGTGACATTCTGGTAGTGACATCCTGGTAGTGACATCCTGGTAGTGACATCCTGGTAGTGACATTCTGGTAGTGACATTCTGGTAGTGACATCCTGGTAGTGACATCCTGGTATGATGTCCTGGTAGTGACATTCTGGTAGTGACATTCTGGTAGTGACATTCTGGTAGTGACATCCTGGTAGTGACATTCTGGTAGTGACATCCTGGTATGACATCCTTGTAGTGACATTCGGGTAGTGACATTCTGGTAGTGACATCCTGGTAGTGACATTCTGGTAGTGACATCCTGGTAGTGACATTCTGGTAGTGACATTCTGGTAGTGACATCCTGGTAGTGACATTCTGGTATTGACATTCTGGTAGTGACATGGAATTCTTACAAGCTAGTTTTACTTTACATATGGTCTGTAGTTCTACTCAGATATCAGGGCAATTATAAAAACTTCTAATGGGTTAACTATGAGAATATGCTTGTGATCTTGCTGGCACTGTTATGATGAGTTCAGACATTAATGAATTTCATTATAGACAGACAGACACATAAAAGAAAATACATTGTAATTGTTTAAAAATAAAGCTGATTTCTTCTTCTTTTTTTTGAGAATTAATCATGACAAAATCATTTATACATGCGCTAAGCCATATTATTCCAGTGACAAAACTTAAATATATGCTGATAAAAGACGTCAAAACACTACTTGTATGGTAATATACTTAAGAAACTGACCAAAATTACAATCTATCCAACTAGCTTATGGAAGATTCAGTTCAAATGAGGTGCCAACTTGTGACTGCAATACATAGAAGGGCAACTGAAGTTTTTTCCCCCAACAGGATGCTGCACAATGTAGTCACCATATGACCTTTTCAGTTATAGTTTCAAATAAAACTCAACTGTATGAATTATTTCAAGTAATATATCCTTGCCACATAATGTGAAGATGGGGCTGTAACTGGAATCACTTTGTTGCCTTGGTCCATTGATTTCTTCATCCATCTCCATCATGTTTGCTCCATTACCCCTTGAATGAATTTATTCAAACTTGGCTCAAATGTTCACCTCAACAAGGTGATACACAGCCTGTGCTGTAGCTGTGCTAGCTCATGGGTCAAGGTCACACTTGAAGGTCAAATGTCAGACAATTCTGTGTGCAGGCTATAGCTATAACCTCTATATTTCTTGGACTTAGTTTAATGGTTACCTTGAAAACTAATAATAAATGCACCGTATTTAGAGATAGGGAAGGTCACTTCGTTTGGTCACATCTGTGATAGCTCTAGTTCAATCTTGACACTAAATCATCCAAACATTTCACACATATTGGATAAAAAAACTTCAAGTGAATTCTACAATGTCTGCTTCAAAAATCAAATGAAATTTACCAAACTGTTAAAAGCTGGCCATTGTTTTAATGAATAGGTTACAAAAATTACTAACTAGGAGTAGTGTTAACGTGCATTTTAATTGTAAATATATAAAATATATATCTGTAAACATTAAATGAACAAGGGAACAAGTAACAAATATCATAACATATTATGTATAAAGTTTTCAAGACATAGATTGTCAAGCTAGAATATTGTCAAGCTAGAATATTTTAGTACATGTATCATTTTAATAGTTTCAAAACAGAAAAAATGTCACAAACAATGCCAATGCCATTTCTAAATTTTCCTTTAAAAAAAAAATAATAATTTAATCCATGATATTCATATAAATATACTTTGGCAGTATGAGATTTCTTTCCAATGCACCATGTCTTCAATTAAAAGTAAATGTACCACACTTGTCAAGTAAGTTTGATTGAATTTTCCTGATGGTGTCCAGCTGTTTGGAAAACAGAAAGTTTGGCTTTACTGAAATTGACCACAATGGGACTGCTTAATTTCTTTGAGCTCAACTAAATAATAAATTAAAGAGATCTTGTTTCATCATTTATCCATATCAAGGTATTGAGAATCATCAGATTCTTGGTTTAAGAACTAATTTCATCACTCTAGAAAAACCTCCATGTACTGATGATAAGAATATACCACTTTTTACCCATATTTCAAACATATGTCAGTTTTACATATTCATTTTATCACTAAACCAAAGGGCAAACTTGGAACAGTACACATAGGTATTATCAATTTGTTGTATAATAATACTTTACACAGCATGCCTCCAGATTCATGCATATTTTGAAAATGTTTTAAAAAGTAAAATATTTTCAAGTTAACAAACAAAGTAACTTACATATTGCAAACAGCACTTTAAATCCATAAAAACAGTACCAAATAAAATGTCAAAATAAACAAAAATAGCCCTTACTGCATTAGTCATGCAGTAGAAATGTAGTGATAAGTACTGAAAAATCAGCCATACATTGCCTATAACATGTAAATTATTTATTGAATTGTAAATATTTTTACTTTCCTTAAAGTTTAAGATCATTTTTAGGTTGACTTTTGTCTGGTTCATCTGGAGGCATGCAGCTTTAAAATTTCAATATGTAAATGGCAAATTATGGCTGAACAAAACTTAAATACTAGTACCCTTTTTTAACTGTTTTCTTTCTTTACATATTTACTCTGTTATGTTTGAAAAAGGTCAATTTATGACAAAACAAACAAAAAACCCCTGCATGCTGTAGAGAAATTTAAAAAAACAACATGTGTATATAATGTTTTATAAACTGAACACATTATTGGCTGCTTAAAATTGTGATATAAAATACTATAAAATACAAAACATGTATATTTTCCAATCATATCCAAGTTTCAAAATTAGCATGCAAATCAATATACAGCTGAGTACAAAGTATTTTTAATACACATTATCATATGAAATAAACGAAAAAATAATATGTACAAGACGTGTGGTTGGAATCAGACAAATGCCCCCTAAACTGGGCCTAGTGACGGAACTAGACCTTTTATGCCCTATAAATGGCAGTTACTATAAAAAAAGAGTGTTAAAGAATAAAGGCACATTAACAAACACCTTCTCATAATCTTTGTGTGCCCAATTATTTCAAGAAGCACCATTGAATGAATGAATGAATGACAAAATTTTTGACAAGACACAACCATCAATGTACTATTTTGTTTTGACATCTAAGTAAAAGCATCACTTGTCTGTCAAACTGGTGTTTGCTTGTAACAAATTTTCCAAATGTACCTCAAAATAATGCCTAGTTATTTTAAAATATGTCACTGAATGACAGGCTTGATGACTAGACACAACCATCAATGTACTTTTATGAAATTTCACTTTAAAATTCAAAGTCTTAGTGTGACCTTGACCTTCCAGCAACAAAATGTTTGTTGTTCAAATATGACCTTGACAACTTGGCTGCTGAACTGGTTCTTATTCACAATGCAGTATATTTATAAAGAATTATTTCAAAATCTATCCATGAACAATAAATTTCTGCACATCATGTGACCATCTTTTCATAATCATGACCTTTGAGCTTAAGATGACCTTGACCTTTGAGCTAAAAACCTAATAATTAGTGACAAATCATCTTAAATTGCAACACATACATACAAGAGGATATGAACATGACAAGCGCTGTGCGATATCACGCGGTAAGTAAAAATGCGCGACGGTTAATTTTAAGATTACTTTTCATTAGGTTTTTTTGTTGTTTTTTTTTTACAAGAAAATGAAAATCCACGAATTTAAGAACCCACGAAAATGCCCGTTTTGATAAAACCACGAAATTTCATGCCCACGAATATAAGTGAATTCGCAGTATCATACAAGCATGACCTTGACCTTTGAAGGAGAGACCTAATTCTTGTGTGAGACATGTCATTATGAACACATGTATGTATAATAGTTATTCTAAAATCACATCCAAGAATAAAATAATTGATGAATGGATATACATGAAAAAGCATTTAAGCATTTAGCTTTCTGAGGCACTTTTAGCTTCACAAGGTTGAAGCGTACACAGACAGGCAAACAGTCTGCTTCAGTACTAAAAATAACAATATTTACATACACTGTATATCCAATATTCAAATTAATGTAACAAAAGAAAAAATCTAGTTAAGGCATTAACTGGTTATAATACTGATGGATTGTATAGCCTAATAAATATACAAATAACATAATACGTGTATATCACATGATAATAACCTTTACAGGTCTCTTTGATTGCTTCACATAAAACAAAGAGAAAAGTATTGGAGAGAGATTCATGAATTAACAAGATACAATAATTTTCACAAAACCAGGTTTTCTGCAATAATTGATGGGGACACAGGAGAGTATTCTTAATTATTTACATATATAAAAACAGCGGCAAGTCAAAAGACACTGACAATTTGTGCTAAGGCACTAGGTGACATTAGTCCTGCAAAAGTTTTAATGAAATCCCCCCAAAAAATGTAGAAATAGATACACACAAATTAATTTAATGCATGGAGTGAAAAATGGGCCATAATTTTGCCCAAAATGATAAAATCATTAGACCTGGGCAATGTCAGGGAACTTGGAGACAATAGTTCTATGAAACTTTGGTGGAAATCCCTTTACGGACAAGTTATTCAGAGCAGAAATTGTTCATGCAGCCCACCAACATTCAAAAATCTAATAACCAGGAATTATGAATATGATAACATAATAATTTATGAACATGATAATAACATTATCATCTATGAACATGATAATAACATAATAATCTATGAACATGATAATAACATTATCATCAGTAAACATGATGATAACATAATCACCAATGAACATGAAAATAACATTATCATATATGAACATGATAATAACATAATTGATGAACATGATAATAACATAATCATCAATGAACATGATAATAACATAATTATCTATGCACATGATAATATGTTAACATTATCATCAATGAATATGATAATAACATAATGATCTATGAATATCATGATAACATAATCATCTATGAATATGATGAAAACATAATCATCTATGAACATGATGATAACATAATCATCTATGAACATGATAATAACCTATAACATGATAATATTCTATAAACATGATAACTTTATTGTTTGATTTGGGTTTTTTACGTCACACTGACACAGTATAGGTCATTTGGCGATGTTCCAGCTTTACTGGTGGAAGAAGACCTCAGGTGCCCCTCCGTGCATTTTTTCAGGTACAAACGGGCACCTGAGTAGAACTACCGATGTTCCGTAAGCAAGCTGGATAGCTTCCTCACATGAAAGAATCCAAAGTCCCTGTTGGGAGTCGAACTCACAGCGGTGAGGGGCAAATGGTTTGAAGTCAAGGACCTTAACCACTCGGCCACGGAAGCCCCTTAAATAATAACTTAATAATTTATGAACATAACAATAACATAATAATGATCTATGAACACAAACATTACACTTTTCAAGTGATGTTTTTCAAAATATATTGCTGCCTAAATATTATACAGTTATTTATTTATGGCTCTCTGTCAGACTTTGTTGTAACAAGTAACAACTTGTCTTAGTAAATGGAAAACATTATAGTTTTGAAGCAACAATTACATCATAATTTAATTTATTTAAAAAATTAAAAATGATGCCTTACATAAAGGGAAAATTTTTTTAAGTCAAAACCATATTTTAAAAAAGAACCCTTCAATGAAATGTTTTTATTTTTTTTTGGCCTTTCGGAAAAAAACATTGGTTTTTCATTTTTCTCAGCACATTTTTTTGTGCGGGGGGTTTTTTTTCTATGAAGTCCCTGGTTTTTTTGCCCAGCTAGAGAACTCTTGTTTACTGGGGGACGGTTTATTGTTGAAATTTCCACCTTGCCTCAAATAAACCCTCCTTCCGTCGGCAAAACATCCCATTATTAAATTTGGGCGGGTTTTTTTACGGGGTCATGAATGAAAAAAGCTTTTTAATTTCCCAAAAACTGGAATTTTACTGGGGGCCCTAAAATTTTGTCCAAAGACATAAATAAATCGTGTTGAGTTTTCTGTGTAAAGTACATTTCTGAAATGTTTCAAAGTTTCATAGTCTAACGTAACTTTGATAGTAGTCAACATTTATATGACAGGAAGTCACATGAAACTGAAAAAGTATTTAATGTTTGAAGTGATTAACTTGGACAGTTCTTGAGAAGTGACCTAAGGAAATAAAAATAAGTCAAGGGGCATAGCTTAAATATGAATTGTAGAAATATCTGCTTAACTGAAAAGGTGTCATGTTTTGAAAGTTTATTTGACAGTTACTCAGAAAATGGACCTTAATAAAAAGGTTAACCAGGGCTAAAAAACTAAGTTGAACAAGAGGGCCAAGATGGCCCTAGAACGCTCACCTTACCAATTGAACTCATCAGAGCAATTACCTGACCAAGTTTGATGAGAATTGAGTCAAAAATGAGAACCCTAGAGTGTTAACAAAGTTTTTTCAATATTTGGGCAGTGTGACCTAATTTTTTGACCCCAGGGTTACCCATAACAACTTGCAAAAAAATATTAAAAAAATTTAGAAAAATTTACAGAATCTGGAAAAAACGTGCCACTAAGGGGAAATTTTTTCCATTTTTTTGCTCCGTTCCCTTTTTTATTGAGATGACCTGTTCAACTCATCGAGCAAAAAAACTAGGAAAGCTCTGACCAATTTTGATGATAATTGAGAAAAAAATGCCCACTGGATTTAACAAGGTTTTTCCAAAATTTTTGGGGGGTTTTACCTATTTTTTACCCCCGGTGACCCATTTTCGAATTTGCCCAAAAATCATGAAACAAACTTCGACAATTTCCAGGAATTGGATCAAAACATACCCAATAAAGTGTAAAAAAATTTTTCTATATTTAGCCCCTGTGACTAGTTTTCATCTGAGATGACCCATTTTTAATCATCCAAGCAATTCCTAGACAACACCCGAAAAATTTTGATATGATTGAAAAATGCTCTAGAGGTAACAAAAAAAATCTGGACGGTTTAAAGATCCAAAAAGCCCCCCTGAGCCCCGGTGAGCTAAAGGCAAAACTTTCCAAAAAAAATTTAAAATTATCTGCATTTTTGAAAATGGATCCTTTTAAAAAATTAAAACACACAAAATTAAGTGAAAAACTTTTAAAATTTCTGAGAAATGGACCCTTAACGAAAGATTTAACCAAAAGGGGTCAACACTAAAAGAGAAAAGTGAGTTAAAAAAAAAATGATACAAATTTAAAAAAAGTTACTAAATTTTTAAAATTTTCCTTGTTCATTTTGGTCGAGGGGATTTTTGAGAAAAAGCTTCTTTTTATGGGCCCGCCCTAGGTTTACCAAACACATGTTTACTTCTTTTCCATTTAACAAAAAGTCTCCGAAAACCCCGAAACAAAAAAACTTGGGAACTTTTTTAAAAAATATACTTCACCCCTCAAACCCGGGGGTGATAAAGACTTATGATAAGTTTAAAAATCTTTTATAGTTCAAAAAAGTTCGAACTTATAGTAAACATTTTTTTACCCATTCTGGAATTAATCATAGTGGATAGTGGTTCATTAGGACATAGTTTTTACCCCGAGGACCAAACCCTTACCCTGGGGTTTAAGGATCACCTTAACATAAAATCAACCACTCCCACCCAAATGAGCGAGTATGCAGTACCCAAAGCAAAAAAGGCTATTAAATTTTGGGCATTCTTGAACCTATCCTTTTATTCAGTTTTACAAAAAACCCCCATAAACAAAAACTTACATTATAGTTGATTTATTATGGTACAACTGTAGACCGAACCCCCAGTTTTGACTGATTCTACGTTAAGTTTCTACTTTCCCTACAATTTAAAACCCGTCCCCCCACCAGATTACGCCACTCCCGTGGGTAAGAAGAAAAAAAGATGCTCAGGGTTTTTAAGCCTGATTTTAATGAAAAATGCTAATAAAGGGGAATTCATTCTCTAGTGGAAGACATAAAGGCCCCTTGCATTATTTTTATAAATTCCCAAATAAGGTTTAAAACAACATTTCATGTTTACATGAAAATTTTCCTCTGCTTGACATCACAGGGACCTAATTGTATCCAAAAAACCCGATTCCTATTTTGAAAATTTTTGGCCCAAATATACTAAACTTGAAAGCCCCGAAACGTTTTCCCCTACCTAAATTGACCGTGTTTTGAACCTGGTCAAAGTCAACAAAATACCCTTTTATGGTGGGGAACGGCATATTTAGTTTTCAAAAAGGGTTCCCTGAATTAAAAAAAATGGAAAACTGCCTCCTGCCAGGGGGGAAATACCAAAAACAACCCGTATTTTTAAATGGGGGTAACAAATCAGCTATGCTTTCTATAAATTCCCCCTGTAAAAATTTTTTCTTTGCCCAATTTTAGTACCAAGACAATGTTTTTAGGGGTTTTTTGCAGGCATCAACACCCGCGTACTGAAGTATCACCTCCCCCTTTTGGAAAATCAACTGTGGGTACAATACCCAAAAAGTTACAAAAAAAAAACTTTTTAAATTACAATTTAAAAACAAAAAATTTTTTTTTCTTTAGTTTTGGGGAAAAAAAAACTTCAGAAATCATGCATTATTGAAGGAACAAAAAAGAGAACCATTAACCTGAGTCTGGTTCTCTGCCTACAATAACATGGTAACAGGTGCAGGTAATCCAGACTACCATTAACCTTCGAGTGAGTCAGATAACTGCCTCGAGTGAGGTAATTCAAACTTTTTGCCAGGATTCATACTCATAACAATTGAGAGTATACTGGAGGTACTGTAACAACAATTAGTTGTCTTGTATACAAACTTGCAGAAGGCTCAACATTTAGGTAAAAACCCTGCACACAACTTATGAACCATGTTTGTGATAGGACTTTAAAACATTTAGAATACATCATTACTTATAACTCATTATTTTTTTCTACGTTTTCAATAATATACTTTTTTTCCTTCTAAATTGATAATTAAAAATCTGAGAACAGCATACGTTGTATCAAGATAAAGACTATGTATCCTTATATTCTGTAATGGTGGATAATTCTCCATGTCCTGACTAGCCCTGAAGTCTCCTGTGTGTAGGAACACTTTTCCTGACTTCAATTTGAAGAGTATCAAAACAGCACCTGGGCAGCTGAAATTATAAATGGTAAAAAAAATAATTATCATTGAGATTTACGCTTAATTGGTACACTTTTTTTGTAACTTTGAAACCCTTGTTTAGACCTAGCTTTTTTCCTCTGCTCAAAACACATTGTAGCCAGGCTTACAAAATTTTGAAAATATTTGCAAAGAATAGTGGTAAAGAACTAAAAATGTACAGTATATATGAATTTGTTTTAAACTAAACAGCGAAAAAAAATGTAAGTCTTCCCCAAACAAAATTATGAATCCGATTAACAAAATTACTTTGCAAACTGTCAGTAAAACATGTCTAGTAGAACTAAGAAAACAGAAGACTTATAATTTTGAACCTGTTTAATTTTGTGAATGACCTTGCCCTACATAGAATTTAGAACAGTCCATTTATGTTTTAAAGGTCATCAAACTCCTACAATTAAGTAACCGCAGTAATTCTAACTCGCTTCACAATATTCACCTATCAAACAGCATAAAAAAGGAATGCTTACACGTTATATGACATCAGGTATGATGTCAATAAACCAAATGATGTCAGGAGAAGTACTTTTATGCTCCTGTAGTTCAACATATTTTTAGCAATTATCTTTTTTATCAGGATGTTAGAATGGAAATACATATTAATTTTCAGTGCATTATGGTATAATTAGGCACAGTTTTTTGTTCAGATGCTTTATTATTAATCACTCAGGCCTATCAGCCCTCGGGATTATATTCCTACGCTTTTGAACTCAAACCGTGCATTATTCTACAACAATGCACTCAGAATTGATATCTTTTTCCTAAATGAAATCACAGCCATGTCTAAATATACTCACTGATTTGCTTCTAAAAATGTAATCTCAACATTTTCTACCACAGTAGGTGTATTAAGGGGGATGCTGTTTACATATTGTGAATCCACACCTATCTTCTTCCTTACAAGGTTTCCAGTAATCTACAAAATAAATATCAACATTTTCTTTCACATGTTTCCCTATTTATTGTATATTTAATATGAAATCATTGCCATTTATAAATAATAGACATACAGGAATCAATGTTAACCAATTTTTTTAATATGGCATCAAAATTTATTAGTTTGAAAAGCCAGTTTCAATTTATATTCCATCTTTTAGATGTGAAACAATACCCCCAACTTCACCACATCTCCAAAACAAAGAAATCATCATTCTGGTGATACTAGCTTACTTTTTACAAAATATAATCACTAACTAGCTAATTAATATGAATAAATAACTTGAATGAAGTGAAGTTTGGAAACGATGTCTATATAAAGTTTCATAAACAGCAGGATGAGGTTATTAAATAAATGTATGAAATCAAACTGTGGCAAATTCAACTGAAAATGTTTTTTCCAATATTCAACAGGATACAGCATGAGTTGAATGGAATTCAGCTCATATACCGGTTAATCATTTTTAAAATATCAATTAATTTGTAATGATAGAAAGTAGTTTTCACAATTGCACTAAACATGTAAATTGCACTTGCGTAAGTTTCTATTGGGATATCATCACTAGTGAAGTTACAAATTCACTTCAAGATTCACTGTTAAGAAAAGAAAGCAGGAGGCTCTCTGTACACTATCTTGACCTTAAACTATACAACTCACTAGACAGCTTCCTCCTGCAGAAAAATTCAAAGATTTTGGCTGAATTCAAACCCTACATTAGTGAGAGGCACTAAGTGACTAACTTTATCTGGCACTGAAGTGAGTGGCCTACTACTATGACATGAAGGTTTCCCAGCTCTCACCCCCTCCCTGGCCAGGGCTGGCAAAATCTAGTTACCACAGTTGTCCCACAGGCTGTACAGACAAGACTTTGTGTAGTTTTTCCAAACTTCACATTATAGATATCATGCCGAAAAGGTAAGAAATGCTTCAGATAAAACAAACATGATTTTTACAACCTCCAACCTCCCCCACATCCCCCTCTTAGCTAACTTAGTTTTTGTGAGGTAAAAATCTAAATACAAACCTTGCTACAGTATATAGGATTTTTGAATTGTTTTGTCAGTCCCATATAGTGGTCATAATGGAAGTGAGATAGAATATAAGCTTTACAGTCTGGAATGTTACCATACCGGAATGCATCCACTGTCATACAAGTGTCTGTAAATAAAGATAAACGATCATGTTAATCAAAGAATGATTAATTACAAATGTATCTTAATAACTAATGTTTCATGATTAAATTTTTTTGTTTATACATCTTTTTTAATAAATCATATAATTGGATTCTCAGCATTGTATAAATAATTTGTCTTTTATCTAATATATATCATAACTATGCAAAAACAACAACATACCAGGAACATTGTAAGACTATAAAGTTTAGAATTTTATGTCTGAAAATAATACTCAAAACATGGAATTAGGTTTTCTTCAGTTTGAGTTATACATGTACATTGTATAATAAAGGAAAATAATGCAAAAGAAGAAAATTGCATGTAACCCATTTTCCAGTTAAAAACATTAAATGAAATTTTAATATACCCTTTTCATACCCTTTTCAAAATCAGTTTAAAATGGGCTTACCGGAAATAAATTCAACACGTCACAAATTATGTACATTTTACCTGGTATTTTCTTATAAAATGGGCATTTTCTATTCACATTTTTCCCATCTTCAGATGTTTCTGTACTGGTGGTAGAACCCCTGTTCCTATTCCATGCCCTTTTCCGTTGAGATTCATTTTCAACTGGCATTTCCACTGGTGTTTGCCTTTCACTGGTTTCAAAAGTTTTTTTGACACTTTTCTTGTACAACAATCTACTGCTAGCCATAAGTATCTCAGTTGCACTTTTTCTGATTTGTAATATAGATTCAACTTCTTTCTCTGACATAGAACTAGAAGTATTTGCACTGCTTCCCACATTACTACTGGTAGTGGAAGGCAAATCACTATCATTCTGACCCGAAAGTTGCGGAATATCAACACGATCGCCACTGGTCTCTTCATTTTCCGGGATAAATCCACCTCCTAAATTACTGTAAGTATTTTGGGATAATGTACACACATTTTCTATGTTAAATTGTAGAGTATTTTGGGAACATGAACTGTTTGAGCTACTATTTAGACTCTTACAGCTATTAATATGCAAACAATGTTGAGCCCCACAATGACTTAGACTCTTGTTGATGAAAGTTTGACCTTGGTTTTTTCTAGGAAAGCTCTGACATTGGCAAGAACATGTCTGAACGTGGCTAAAGCTGGATAGGGTTTGACTTTGGTTTTTGTGAGAGCAGCTCTGACCTTGACTCTGGTAGTAACAACTTTGAACTTGGCTTTGGTTGGAAAAACTCTTATCTTGACTATGGTTGGAATAACTCTGACCTTGGTTCTGGCAGGAAAAACTTTTACTTTGACTTAAACTTTCACAACCGACTTTGTTCCTGTTGCTCTGATGCTGAGATTCATCTTTCTCAGTTTGTGAGGAATTCTGACAATCACCAGAAATTGTAAGTTTTATAGAATTTTGAGAGTCTCTAACATCCTTACATGAAGCAGCTTCAGAAAAGAAGTCTGAATCATTATCCACTTTATCACGACTACAAGAGCTTACATCACTTGGTCTACGGATTGTCACTTTTTCTGTGTCTAAAAGTCTACTATTATTGTCACCAGAATTAGATACATAATTCCTAATACCAATGCTTCTGGGATAATTTCCCTTGCAGCTGCTTTCTTCGGTACATTTTTCACAACATTTTACAAACTTCCCTATTTTATTAAATCTTTCACAATCACCACTGCTTTCACTGTCTGTTTGAATTGATACTTGTACATCCTTACAACCTTTCTCGAGTTTGAAAAAAGACTCAAGTTTTGGGTAAACCTTCTTACTTCCTTTCTTTTTAGAAACATTAATGTCTTTCTGGTCTTTTCTGCCTTTCTTCCTCTTGGAAGGAGTTTTTGGCTTCAGCTCTATTTTTGGTTTCTTTTCAATGACTTCTGTTTTATATGTTTCCACCTTGTTAGGTGTTAAATGTCCTTTTTTATCTGTCTCTGGAACACATGCAGAAGCACTCTCTAAATTTTCAGAATTTTGATTTCTAAATTTTGCTGAAAGTGGTGCCTTCTGAGATACACTGTCAATATTTATTTCAAGCTGATCTGTTGATTTTCTTTTTAAATGTGAATTCTTTACTTTATTTTTGGAATCTATATCTTCTGTACACATTTTCTGTCTTTCATATGTTCTTTTTTCTCTTATGCATTCTTCTTTTAACTGATTACTTTCCAGTGAACTATCATCAGACCTATGTATGTCATCTTTTCTTTTTGAAAGTTTATTTATACACTTGTTATTAGATTTATTCTTGTTGGCATTTTGAAGCATTTTTGTTGCAAAGAACCCTTTCTTTGGAACTTTACTTTCTTCAATGTGATTACCGTCTATACCTTCTTTATCTTTGTGCTGATTGGTTACAGCTTTATCAGAAGTTTTAATTGGTGTTTTAATTGATGCTGCATACATTAGTGCAGTGTCTTCTACTAGATCAACTTCAGTATCTATCTTGTCTTTTAGATCATTTTCCTCGGTATCAGTCATGTCTTTATAATCATTTTTGTCGGTATCAGTCATGTCTTTATAATCATTTTCATCAAATAATGGTTGAGTCAAAGTAGTTTTTAATATCTCCCAATCACTACTTGAGTCTGAATCTTGAAAATCTTTAGGTGTTTTCTTAAGTCCAGAAATGGTACTTTCTTTTGAACTTTTGACTGAAGTTTTCCTCTTATCTTTGTCAGTAAACAAACTTATCAAATCATCCTCTTCATCATCATTATTAGTTTGCTCCCTGTCTAAAGCTGTATCATTTTCCGCATCAAATTCATTTCCATATACATTGGTTCTTGTACTTTCATATGCTTTAAGGCTATCCACATGCATGTTATCATGATAAATTTCACTGCTATTAGAGACACTTGCATCATCAGCAGCTAGTGCATCATGTATCATATCAGAGACACTTCTTGTTTCATCAACTAATGCATCAATGTCCTGCACACTACCACAACTATCATCTGAAACATTCACTATACCAACATGAGTACCCATCTCTTCTAACTCAGCATTATCATTTTCAAAGTCAATTTCAATCACTTGTTCTTCATCTTCAGAATTTGTCCCAAATAAATCATTTTCTAACTCTTGGTGGGCATCATTTTGCAGAAAATTTTTGTTCTGATCAAAACCCTTTCCTTTTAACTTTTTACTCTGTGACCCTTCTCCAGATTTCGTGTTACCAAATGTTCCACATGATTTACTAGTATATACTTTGTCCTCATCAATGCTCATCAGTTTCTTCTCTGTTTTATCCTCCCTAGGACTTGGAAAATCTTCATCTTCAACATCATGATTTGAACGTTGTGAAAAATTTGAATCTTGGCTGGAATCCAGAATAATGATGCAGTCTGAGCTGCTTCCAGGTAATACAAGCTTTGTGTCATCAGCTGCACCATCAAAACTTAGCTTTGTTTTTGCACCTTCAACATTTCCTGCAATATTCAGATACAAAATTCACTCACAGTCGTAATTTCTTAAACCAAAGTTTCCCTAATTTTTAACCATAAAAAACACCAATTTGAAAAGAAAAATATTGTTACATATAGTGTTTTGTTTGATAACTTTAAGATTCACCCAAAATAAAGCACATCAAAGAATTAATTTCTTTAAATTACAATTTTTGATTGGGGACCATATTTTATCCAAGACTCATGATTTATATAATTTTAAAGAACAACTTAAAAATTCAAATTTAAATTTTCTTTAAATAAAAGGTAAATCTCCTTGATGGTAAAAAAAATAAATAATAAGTATGAAACTGTTAGATCAAAAAGATAATATAGAAAAGATAGATTTTCTAAGATAATTAATCTTAAACACATTAAACATGAAGATATTTTTTTTTTGACATGACAGGTCAGAAGAAAAAATTCTAAAGATTTCTGTACCATTTCTGTGCCTTTGATATATAGTGGAACCCCAATGGTTGGTGCCGTTCATTGTACAATGTGTACATGTACATTAAAATCTTAAGATATTTTGCAAAATGTACCACCTACCAATTTTTTTTACACTTAAAACTGTGTCATATGATTATCATACTTTTGCTTTCTTTGATTGCCATATAAATCATTAACAACATGTTTAGAGTGGCAATAAGTAACCTAAATTTTAATTTAATAATTTTTCACATATTCATAAACATAAACATCCATAGTTACTAAAATTACTTATTGTCTCATGCGTCTTTCTTTCTTATTGACTAAATTTTTTAAAATCTTACATAAAGATAAATCAAGTTTTCCATATTTTGACTCATTGAGCATTTCTAACCATACATCAATATACTTGCTCTACATCTACATTTGTCTAATTTATAGACAAACACATGTTAACTTTAAACTATGAAAGTTTAATCAATTTAAGGAACTAACTGGCATGGCATAATAAGTTATACATAGAAGGAGCAAGCATTTAATATTGGTAAAAAAACAGCCACTGATCAAAGAAAACAACCAAATCAAATGTTGACAGGACCATCCAGATTTGATGGTTGTTCAACTTTGCTGGTCCAGACCAGTTAACAATTTTAACGGCCCCAAAATCAATTGTGCAAATTGCCTACATTGTCCCATGGGCAGTACAGACAGATGAAAATATTCAAGAATTTATTTTTTGAATATCAAAAGGACAAGCAATAAATGCTTCAGATAACACAGACAAGTATGACAAAGATTTTTAACGGCCCTAAATTTAATAAAAGTCATAACTTTATACCCAAGCATACCTTTTTCATTTGTAACTTCATTTTTTCTCCTTGACCTAGCTATAACCTGATGTCTAAACTTTTTGTAGTGATTTGGGAACTCACTGTCACAATCCAAACCTTTAGGACACTCTGAAATATTATAAAACAAGCTATTATCATAGTATTGCAAGCAATCCATAAGTCCCCTACCGGTAAGAGCCAAAGCAACATTCTGAAGGGCCATTCACTTATGTTTCTATTTTAAGTAAATTTGTTGAAAAAGTTCTTTAAAAGTGATCACAGTGAACAGTTTTTATGTACAGACAGACAGACGGACTGAAGGACACTCTAAAGTTATTTTTTAAACATCCCTGTTATCAAAATATAACATTTTTAAAAGCAAAATTTAAAAAAAAGGAGATAACAATGTCATACATGATGTGAGTGTAACAAAGAACAATTAGTAATGAAAGTATGAATATTGAATGTTTATTTTGAATTTGAAATAAATGAAAGTTAAAAGAACGAATAGGAAAAATTAAAAGTTTAAGGACGAGATAATTCTGGAAATATGGATGCTAGATTTATAAACCTTGTCATATTATTATGATGTGGGAGTTTGAAGAAAATCCTATCATGATTGAAGAAGTTAGAATAAAAATTACCAATTTCTCAAAAAAAAGTCTAAGTTCAAAAGGGGCATAATTCTGGAAATAGTCTTGCTAGAGTATTGAACACTCACAAATTTTGAGTGATAATAAGAAACATTTATATGAAGTAGATACGTTCAGAAAAAAAGAAGTTATTAAAAAAAAAACAATGTTTTTTTCATGAAAATTTTAAGTTCAAGGGAGGTAATTCTGATAAATTTTGTGCTAGAGTTGTAAACTTTGTCACATATGATGTGGTTGATGACAAGCAACTTATATTTAAAGTTTGAAGAAAATACATTAAGAAATAAAGAACTTATAGTGAAAAAACTTAAAAACTAGAATCAGAAATCTTGATATTCAGTCTATTTGTTGCCATAGCAACCAGAATTTTCAACATAGGAAGAAAAGAAAAAGACGTGTATAATCTCCAGACTGCCATCTACACATATTACAAGTTTCATAAAAATATTTCTATTACTTTTTGCGTTAACACTGGATCCAGTTTATGTGTAAAAATTGCCATATTTTCAGTCTATTTGTTGCCATAGCAACCAGAATTTTCAACATAGGAAGAAAAGAAAAAGACGTGCATAATCTCCATACTGCCATCTATCCATATATCAAGTTTCATAAAAATATTTCCAGTACTTTTTGAGTTATCACTGGATCCAGTTTATGTGTAAAATTTGCCATATTTTCAGCCTATTTGTTGCCATAGCAACCAGAATTTTCAACATAGGAACAAAAAGAAAATGACGTGCATAATCTCCATACTGCCATCTATCCATATATCAAGTTTCATAAAAATATTTCCAGTACTTTTTGAGTTATCACTGGATCCAGTTTATGTGTAAAATTTGCCATATTTTCAGCCTATTTGTTGCCATAGCAACCAGAATTTTCAACATAGGAAGAAAAGAAAAAGACGTGCATAATCTCCATACTGCCATCTATCCATATATCAAGTTTCATAAAAATATTTTCAGTACTTTTCAAGTTATCGCGGGATCCAGTTTTGTGGACGGACGGACTGACGGACTGACAGACAGACGGACGGACGGACGGACAGACGGACGGATGGACAGACGGACGGAGGGTAAACCTAAAGTCCCCTCCGGTAAACCGGTAGGGGACTAATAAGTAATAATATATAAAAGAATATTTTAAATGTTTTACTGTAAAAAAAGCTTTAAGACAATAATGATGGTCTTGTATGAACTAGACAATTTATAATGACATTGTATTAAAGTGATTTGGTCTATAATGGAAGGTCTGTGATACAACAAATAATTATGTTGAAAGTATTTAGTATCAGACATAATAGATAGATAGATAGATAGATACTTTTATTTCCTCCAATATTTGAAGAGCTGAACAAACAATAACAGCAATTACATACAATGCACATGATGTAACAATACAAATATTCGTGACATCTAAATATATGAAAAGAATTTATATAGCATACTTGTGAGTGACTGTAAAGCTTTTTTAGAGTGCGAGTTCTAGACGAAACGAAACTCTAGAAACTTCTCTCTGGTTAATGAATGATATATAGTTCACTTAAAAACAACGCTTGTCTATTAGTCGAAAAGTTAGACAAGTTATCTGAATATAAGTGACCATGGACAAATTGTATATGGATTTTGTTGGCAGGTGTGAAATACATAATCCTAGTATATTAGATCTACACATATTTATTTAGCAGATGATAAAATGCTCTAGAGCAAAATATTATTTTTCAACATTTTATGTTTTAACCAAATCACTAAGACCTTAATCAACATTTTTTTCAAGCACAATATGAATATCCTATAAGAATATCCAAATGATACATCTTGATTGTTTTTATTAATATTTAAAATACTTGTAGACCAATTCATTTAAACTTCACATAAAAGAAAATTCTTAAAGGAATTTCAGATGCATGCGTAAATAACTTGAAATATGAAAATTACCATTTTTACTAGAATATGGAACATCTAAACATTGGTCCACATGCCAGCTAGGTGTTTCAACCATACTTAACAACAGGAATGGCATCTGACATACTGGGCATCTCCCTGATCTGTCAACATTCTGTTTGGCATTTGGTGTACACTCAGGCTTCACTTCAACTTTCACCTTTGTCTTTCTCTTCCCTGTTGCTTTCTTTTGTTTTTGTGATTTATTTACAGTAACAAAGCCACCGTCTTCAGTTTTGACTTTCTTCTGTGTTAAACTGTACCTTGATCTACCCGAATTCTTGGATGATTCACTTTTTCTTTGTAATTCACTTACAGTGGATTTTTTTGAGTCCAAGTCATTCTGAAATGTATGTAATGTTTTTATTATACAATACATGTATGTGTGTGTTTGTGCATCTTTGACATAAGCATCTATATTAATATGTATATTAGTTACATTGGTAACAATGTCTACTTTTAAGAAAGCAGTTATTAGCTGTATTACTGAAATACTTTGATTGGGCAACATCATAATTTTTCTGTAAATTTCATGCAAAAATTAACTGTTATTCTAAATAATACATATCATTGGAAACAGACAAATGCCCGCATGTACATGTATGTTCCTACAAACAATTTAAGATATTGACAAATAAACATAATATGCTGTAAGAGCAAATTAAAAGCATAGATGGCCTAGATCTTGACAACCGAGGCCCTAAGCTCCATAGTAGAAGTGTAAAAATCTATTTAGCACCTATGGTATACCTTATTTATTCCTCTTCAATATTTACAGACAAAATTACAATATATAAATTGCACTCAGGATTGAGTAGAAAGCTTAAAGTTTATATGAAACTCTCTCCTAAGGTATTGATAGCACTTGATATTAAACTTAATTGTTTTGACTTGCCCAATGCTTATTCAATATCAACTTAAAAGAATTGAAGGTTGCATTTTCAGGAACATTTGTCTATTTTATATTTGAAGGCTATTGAATAGCCGAGACGTAGGTCTTAAATAAAATTATAGAAACCTGACCCACTTTGTTTCGTGTGTTTCACTATCCTTATTCGTTTTATTATTTTATATTTGGTTAATTTTTTCTTATGTTATTGGATTGGGCGTTGATGGTACATGTAGCTTGCACTTTCCAGTACTGTCCATGAACAGGCTCAATCAAACCAAGCCTGTAACATTTTCAATTTGGCCATTTTGTACGTTCTTTAGATTCTTTATTGTTTAATCTACAAAAAGTCTCCAAGACAATTGAATATTCATACTGTCAATAGCTAACCAGTCCAGTAAATCTTACTATAGTATTCCTTAACGTCTGCAAAATTTACTCTAAGTTACAGTAATTTTTTTTTTCTATGTCATAACTTTTTTTACAACAAACTACTTTTAAAGTTATATTATAATAACATGATTACTTTTCCTTAAACTTGTTTGTTACTAGCTCCTCCAATGTATGTTCAAAATCACAAATAAAGACTTATAATGCATTTTAAACACATTCATGGCATACATATCTAGACTACTGTATGTAATAATATTCTCTAATATTATTGCCTAAGTCTTTATTGTGTCATGATGACTCATCAACTTTTTATTGTGAAAGAGCCAGTGCTACATGTATATCAATATCATATGCTATTACCCTGCTGGTGTACTATTTTTATCAAGACATCAAGAATGGCTTGATGCTATCAATTAGACCAGTTCTGGTTGCATTTCTTTGATAAATGCAATCAATGGAATCTTTGTTACAATTAAAATGCCAAAACTTGAAAAGTGACCCTGTCTCTTCATAAGGCTGGTCAAAATGCCTAAAAGGCTTATGACTTAAAAGTTATGTATTTTTTTTTAAATAATTTATAAATTTTTTTCAAGCATGGTCCATTCATTTATTTATTCAATTATTTTGCTTTTTCAGGTTTTCGTGACACATAATTCTTAAAGTCCATGAAAAATTATACACAGAATTGCAAAGCATAAAACAAATAAGGTCCAATAGCTTACTTCAATTTCAAATTATTGTGCCATTACAGTGATTAAAAAAAATTCAGAGCTTCCAGTTTCTACTTGTCTGTTAAGCCAATGCAATAGACCACTAGAATTCTCATTATTTGTTTGTTTACATTTAACAATGGAAAACTGGAAACAAATCTTTAAGTGTTTAATGTATATAATTTATAATATATAATTTAATGCAATGTATAAATCACACGTAGAGCATTGTCAGGCAATTTCCAGTCATACATGTTACATTGTATCCCATTTTTAAAATGTGTGATTTATACTGTGAACATAACATTAACCTAAAACACAAGCTTTATTTCCAGTTTTCCATCATTAAATGTAAACAAACTGATTATGAGATTTCAGTATTGCATTGGTATACTACAAATTTCAGATAACTGCCTCAATATCTACTCATATACAGGTGGACAAGTGGAAGTTTTTATCACTGCAATAACTGCAAGCACACATAAAGTTAAGTTTGTGTCAATTAGGTTTAGACCTGTTCTCTATGTAGAGGTGAAGATGTGTAAGCGATCAGATCAGTCAGTAGAGCAAAGGAACATTATTCCAAGAGTCAAGGGTTTGAGTACCGGTCAGGCTGCAGATTTTTTTTTACCCTGCGACATTTGGTTCCCAACATGGGGGCGTGGCATATATATATCCTGTTTTCTCGTATTATCATTGGGCTATGGACTAAACTTGGTTGGATAATTTTTACAAAACATTTTACTACAGTATCTTTTAATTTCTTAATACCTTTTTAAGACAATATAAAGGAAGAAAGATCGTAACCGAAAGCAAAACAAAAGATATTTTCGCTTGTATATATTATATACTGACCTTCACCCTCTATGTGAAGCAGGTGCTTTCTCGTATTATCGTGAAATTTGATTGGTTGTTAAGGCTGGTCGCTATGTGATGATTGTATTCTACACACCAGTTCAAATCATTAGTGCAACTCCTAATTAAGTGTTAAATACTAATTATAGCTTAGCTCTGTAATTTTTTTGTGTTTTTACTTTAATAACAGCTTGGTAGGCCATAATCAAACTTTTTAGGATCATATTGAAGCCTCTTTGGTACCAAATGATTTGGTTTGTTCTAAAAATAGTTTGAACTCAATTATGTGTTGTTGTTTACATAATCCCTCTAAAATATATTAAGTTTATGTTTACTTATTAGTTATATGAGCATTTAGCAATGAATACTACAGTTTTCCATTGTAGGGACACATGTTTTTATTGTTTTGTTGTCAAAAATAAAAAGTGATAAGGATAAACAATGTTTCATTATTGGTTTTGAATTGGAGTTCATATGATTTGTATATTATCTATTTGTGGAACAAATATTTTGAGCTGTATTGTATATAAAGTAGTGTGAGACCGTCATTTGTCAGAGACCAGCTTAAGGTTTCTGCAACATGGAAAGAACTAGAATTGATGATTTTGGGAAAATAACCTGATAAATTTAATGTTTTTCTCTGGATTTTACGCTAATTTCCACAGTTATTTTGTTTTTTTATCTGTTTTTGTCACATTTCTTTCATTATTTTTGACGGAGATAAAACAGCTCTGCTAAATAGACAAATTTTCGGATATCAACAGAAGTCGCAAGCGTCGCTTCCATCCATTTTAATTATTCCACGATAATACGAGAAACAGGGATACATGTACATGTAGATATACACATGTAGCTCAGAGATTTAGTCACATTGCTCTGTAACCCTCAGAAATTCAAGGCCGAATTTCAATACAGTGGGGCAGTATATAACAGTTCAGACTGTTCACTATGTAAGGAAGAAGATCAGATAGCTCAGTCACTAAAGCTGCGGAACAGTATTTCAGATTCCAGTATTTTAAGCGTCCTGGGTTCGTACCCCACGCCTTTACCAAAATAGTACTTCTGTTTGGACTACTAAACCTTGACAACAACCTAAGCAAAGCAAAGGACTGTTTGCGAATTGCCATACTCATGATGCCAAAGAAGAAGTAAAAAAAATATATTGTATGTTCGCGAAATATAATGACACTTCAATTTTACCTGGTTTCTTGCTTTTTGAGTCTGTGACCTGTAATCCCATATATCATCCTCTTCATCACTACTTATTACTTCTATTTTTGGCATGTTGCATTTATAACTTTTATGATATCTTTAAATAATAATTTTTTTCCCTCTAATCCGGAAGTGTTTTTTCTATTGTTGTTGTTGTCGTTCATTGGTACCCGATCTTTCATCAGTCACCTATACTGTCGCCTTAAATTATACAGAATAAGCGATTGTTTTGATCGGGTGATGTGTCAGCTTTTACTGTTAGCGACTATTTAGACATCTTTGAGACAACAACGTTTGTATGTCACTTGTTATTATAATTATTCATTGTTAAAACAAATTGTAAACTTTTTATTTGCACAAGTGCTAATTGTCATGTAATGAGTTTTGTGCAAAAAGCTGCAATAACAAGGAAAGGTTGGACAGGTTAGAATCCTTTCAAGATTATCATTTTTATTTTTCAAGTTGTGAGATTTAGATCTTTGGATTTATCTTTTGATACACACACCTAGTCCAAAAGTTCAGATACAATCTGTCAAACTGTGCTAGTGTTAGTTCTATTCTGTTATTGCCTTAAGTCCCAGGATGATAATATCTGTCATTTGATGATGTGTTGTACTTGTAGTCCTATATATCAGACGTTACAGGCTTGTTGTAGTTTGTTGGTCAAGCCTGTTGCTTTGCCTAGAAACAAAAATATCTGACATAGCGACGTCATATACAACTAGATGTGTTGCAGTTTAGATTAAAAATCGAATATCTAGCCTGAGGGTACTCAGGTAATGAGGCTTGCTGAATTGTCGGTGATAGTAAAAATATTTTGATGATACAAGAAAATACAAGATACAAGAAAATTTATTTTATGTCGGATACATATAAACAGAAAACATTAGCTCATGAGCTATTTTCCGACAAACAATAGTATATGAACTAAACAAAAGTAAAGCAGCTAAAAGAAAATATAAGCATAAGCACAATTAAGTACATGGAAGTAAGATATTAAAGCAACTAAAAATTATAAGCATAAGCACATCTAAATACATGGATTTAAGTTATTATAGCACCATGCATGCTTAAAAGTTACAATAATTACAAGCAAGATAAAACAAATAACTGATAATATAAATAATGTACATTCCTGTAAAAGAGTTATATATTAGTTAAAGACAGACATGTATAAAAATAAGCATAAGCACATCTAAGAATATGAAATTAAGAAAATAAAAATTTAAGATAAGTTAAAACTACAAAAGTTACAAGAAAAAGAGTACAAAAATAAAATATACATATACACCTATGTACATACCTGTAAAAGAAATATAATAGATATATATATAAAAAGAAGCCATGCATAAGTAAAAAAAAAAACATAAAACAAAACAATGAAATTACAAGGACTATCACATAATGCAAATAAAAAGTAACATTAAACATTTATTGGTATAATATTTGCAACATCTAAAGACTATACATAAAAGCACATATAAAACATGTTAATCACATACAAACACATGTTAGACACACATGTGTTTAACAAAAGGCTACAAGCGGCACATTGAACACTTACATTTTGGGCCTGTCCAGGTGCCAACCAGCCTCCCAAATTTCTTTGAAGTTTTCTACTCTTCTGATGTCACTGGGGAGGCTGTTCCACACCCGGGCAGCCTCAAAACGGAAGGAGTTCTGTCCATACCTGGTGGTTCGAACTGTAGGCACTTCTAGAATATGATCATACCTGCAATTGTAAACAGAGGTCTTAAATTTGGCTAAGTTTTGAATATATTTAGGTGATATATTGTGTAAGCACTTGAAAGTCTCGATTGCAATTGTTTTTAACCTGCTTAGATGGAGTGTGGGTAATTTAACCTTATTAAGGAGACTTTCATATGATGATGTAAAATCATTGAAAACAATGCGTAAGGCCCTGTACTGGAGTTTTTCAAGTTTGTCTGTGTTGGCTTTACTACAGAAATGCCACACTATGGGACAGTAATTGAAATTGGACCTGATAAAAGATTTGAATATGGTAAGCCTGGTAGGTACAGAGAGGAATTTACTTAATCTTTGCAGGACATTTAACTGTTTTGCGGCTTTTTGGCAAATGGCTGATACCTGGGCATCAAAATTTAATTGATAGTCAATATCTACTCCTAGTAATTTGACCTGTTCATCACATGGGATAGTGCTGCCGCTTATATCAAATGACTTAATTTCAGTATGTGACTTGACCCCCACTGAGATAGCTTTGAAACTTTTCAGGGTTTGCCTGCATTTGATTACATTTAAACCAATCTATGAGTATATTACTTTCATCCTCAAGGGTAGATTTGACAACTGTAGCATTTTTATGCCAGAAGGACAAAGTGTTATCATCAGCATAATTATAAAGGGTGGATTTTTCTATGAAGTAAAATATATCATTAATGAAAATGTTGAAGACCAGGGGCCCTAATATTGATCCTTGAGGGACACCCTTAATAATATTATCCCACTGGCTGGTATAATCCCCTAGTTTAACCCTTTTGTTTCCGCTTTTGGAGATAACTGCTCATAAGTTTACAAGCGTTATCAGACAGACCATATGCCTTAAGTTTAAGGATAATTAAATCATGTGGTAGGCAGTCGAAGGCCTTTGATAAATCCATTAGTATTGCTCCGATGAACATGTTTCATCAAGGGCCTTTTTCCAGTCTTCCACTAGCCTTAGTAGCGTAGTCTGACAGCCATATGATTTACGGAAGGGCTGCCAGATAAGGGTGAAAAATTTCCTCAAAGTAACCCGAGAGTTGGTCATGGATAACCCTTTCATATAATTTGGACATGGTGGGTAGAATACTTACTGGCCTATAATTTTTTTTCTATATAGGGGTCATCTTTTTTTAAAAATTGGGGTTACTTGGGCAAGTTTTAGATTTTCTGGGAACTGACCTTGACTTAACATAGTATTACATAAATCTCTAATGGGACGGGCCAGGGAGGGTTTGCCTGCAATTATGACCTTTGGTGGAATTTGATCAACTCCAGTAGCCTTTTTTTGGATTTAACCTTTTTATGGACTTAGATATATCTTGTTCAGTGACCAGATTGAATGTAAATTGTGATTGTGGGCAGTTGTTATTTATTTTATCTATGCTTGGGTGTATAAAGGTGTCTTGTTCATTTTCTTCTATACCAATGTTTTTTGCAATGTTGACATAGAAAGAGTTAAGTGTGTTGGCAACTGTGGCTTGGTCAGATAAGAGTTCCCCATCTGACTTTTTCAGTATTATTGGGTTGTCTGTTTTATTAGTAGGTTTTTGTGATAAGAAGGGCTTGATGGTAGGCCAGAAATCTTTTTGATTTTGGCCCGCCACCACACCTTTCGTGAAAAATATGTAGTGATTGAGTCCCTTTTTAACCTTTGTTTTCATATTTCTCATTTTCTTGTATTTTTAACCAGTTTTCATTACTTTTGTGTTTGAGAAAAGGTGTTTTTTGCCTGACGTGTATTAAAGATGACCTTTCTGTAATTTGAGTTCATATAAGGAGGAGGGTTACGTCTGGGTTTTTTTACTTTCACAGGGGCATGATCATTAACGACCTGTTTAAGGAGCATCTCATGGGCCCAGTAGACGTCATCAATGTCGTCAAAAACATGAGCAACATGAAATGGTACCTGTTCCAGGTCGTTATTAAAATCTTCATGGTTAAAACTTTTATATGATCTAAAATTTATTGGTTTGGTTTTGAAAGGATCACAATGTTCTCTTATGCTAGTACAGATCATGTTGTGACAGTCACTTAGTCCAGTATTGAAGTTTATTGTATTACAAAGAAAATTTTTGGAATTTGTAAGTATTACATCAATTAAAGTAGGTGAATGGTTTTTTGTAAAGCATGTTGGTTCTTTTACTATATTGGCTAAATTAAAGTTATCACAAATATTACTGATACATTTTGACTTATCTTTGATGTGCCAAAGGCAAAGCTAGATTCTGCATGAGATATTTTAATTCATTCTACAGGCCCGTCACCGCAATTTTGTGATTCATGCAGCCAATTTGGTGGTTCTAGGGGGTACAGGGCATGCTCCCCCAGAAATTTCTATTCTAGGATGCTCTCAGAAGCTTTCTTGTGTCTTTTGCTCATTTTACAGCCGCTAGTACTCGTTATTTTGGCATATATCAATGATGTCTTTACAAAGATCTAAATCATAAGTTTAAAGAGAAAAGGGTTGACTACCCATCGCATACTGGACAGACAGTTGTACATAAAATATGAATAATTAATATATTACAGATGAAAAATAAACAATAATTGATGTTGTTATAATTCTTCATATTTATCTGTTTATTATAAATAATTATAAATAAATGCAAGAAATATTACATACAAGAACAGTAGTACGTTCGTAGATTGTGTTCACAATGGTTTAAGCTTAATTATCAATTGATCAGTCTCATTTTATGTGAATTTTCCAAAAACACATCGCCATCGTTCATTTTGGAGATAAAAATAATTTTGGTTGATTTGGTTCTGACGTGACTGTGTCACACATCATGAATTGATATCTTAATATTTTAAATTATTTGTATTAAAATACTTGTATGTGAACAGCAGTAAAGTTTAAATGTGATGTTATATTTTGTATATACACATGTATATAAACTGTAAACTGTCCGAAGCCATGTCAATTGATGTCATTATCAATTAATGTGAATTAAGACAACTTCACACATAGCTTTGTAGAACCCCTTCATGTATCTAGTCAGATAACAGTATCCAGTTGTTTTGCATGGTGCTTGTATAATAATTACCGCACATAAGGAACCAGTGTCGAATTGCTAATCAGCGCTGCATGTTTTTGTTTTTATTTTAATGTTGTTTTTTTCCTTGCTAAGAACTAGACAATTTTTGGACAAAATATTGATCCGACCATCAATGACAGCCCTTTCTAGCGGAGAGATATTACCAATAGTTTCACAAAGTATGGTAGCTCAATATCCAAATGCATAGTACAATTAGTTGGACTACATGCACATGTAGCTTAACTAATTATACCCCCAACACATGTTGTTGGGTTTATACTGGTCCAGTTATTGGAATCACTTTGTCCCAATGGGGACAGTCCATGCGGGTCTTGCGCCAGCTAGTAACTGTAAAGAGAATTGAAGAACAAAATAAGATCTATTCCTTAAAAATTGTATAAGGGGCTTTGACCCCATCTACAAAAAAATTAAGCAACAGTAGATTGTCCCCTTGTTTCCATTCCCTTTGCATGTCAGGGTCAAACCTTTGAAGGATTTTCTTCAATCTTATTTCAATAAGGGGATGTGCAGAACTGATGACACAGCTGCGCTGGTTTGAGACCACTTTTTGTCATTCCCTAATAATTTGTATGGTCTTTTGTTTGTTAGTCATATAGATATGAAGATAGGAATGGTTAATCAATTCAAATATTTCATTCCATATCCAATTACTATTATTATCTGACCAAATAATTGGAACCAGTGATAGTTTATAAACTACTGTAAAGATAAATGGAGTTGTTTATAAAAAAAAAAGTCTCCTTTAGGGTAATACATTTCACCATAAATGTGCTATTGAAAATGCTAAAAATTCGTTCACCATTTTGCATCTATGTTGTATTTCACTGAATTATTTAAAATGATTAACAACCCCTACATAATTATGAGAAATTCCAGTTGAATAATTGAACATGAATTAACAATCAATAAATTTTCTATATTTCAGGTACCATGGAGGTTGAAGAACTAGACCCTGAAAAGAATGCTCTCAGTCCGACTCCGAGACTTGTTAGCAAGAAACACGATGGTTCAGCATGTAGACTAATTTTCGCAGCTACCTGTGCTTTCTTGGGACCATTTTCATTCGGTTACAGTATTGGATATAGCTCACCAGCACTTCCTGAGCTAGAAAAGCTTGGAATATTGACCAGATCTCAAAGTGGCTGGTTTGGGTCATTGTTGACAGTTGGAGCTCTGATTGGTGGACCATTTGGGGGTTTGTTGATGGAAAAATTTGGAAGAAGAACTGCAATGAAGTTCACTTCAATACCATTCTTTTTTGGCTGGCTTTGTATTGCTTTTTGGAGTGGAACACAGGGCTTATTTTTCGGCAGATTCTTGTGTGGGTTTGCCAGTGGACTTGTAACAGTAAGTGTGCCTGTGTATATTGCAGAAACGTCTACAACTTCTCTACGAGGAACACTTGGGGCAGGAATTCAGCTGTCTATAACAATTGGAATTCTTGCGTCTTATTCAGCAGGAATGTACTTCCAGTGGTCTGACATGGCAATCATTGGAATGATACCTGCATGCCTTGCATTTGTTACATTATACTTCGTTCCAGAAACACCAAGATGGCTGCTGTTAAATGGTAAAAAGCTAGAAGCTGTTGCATCGTTACGTCAGTTGCGTTATGAGCATGCCGACTGCGAAGATGAATGTAGAGATATAGAGGAAGGTCTTGACCTTAAGGAACAGTTCACATGGTCGGAATTCAAAAAACCAGAATTGTCTCGACCTCTGATGATATCGGTGTTTATCATGATTTTTCAGCAGTTTAGTGGTATAAATGCTATCATGTTTTATACAGTGACAATATTTAAGAATGCTGGACTGGGTATAAGTGAGCTGGCTACAGTACTTGTTGGTGCTGTGCAAGTTGGTGGAACGTTCGTATCATGCCTGCTGATGGACAGAATGGGAAGACGTAGATTACTGATAATTGCTGGTCTATCTATGAGTCTGTCTTTACTTGTCATGGGATGGTGTTATCATAAATTAGACACTGGGTCATCTCCGGCTGACGTAGGAATGATATCCGTTATCTGTGTTGTGGTCTATATTCTAGGATTTTCACTCGGTTGGGGACCAATTCCAATGCTCATTATGTCAGAAATCTTCCCATCAAGAGCGAGGGGTGCTGCTAGCAGCATAGCAGTCTTTACCAACTGGTTCTGTGCATTTGTGGTTACAAAAGAATTCTTATTTGTACAGGACGTGTTTGGAGCTGCAACTACATTCTGGATGTTTGCCTTCTTCTGTGCATGTAGCGTAATGTTTGTGTGGAGAAAAGTGCCGGAGACTAAAGGAAAATCTCTGGAAGACATTGAGCTCTTTTTCCTGGGTAAAAGCACCTTGATTGTGTAATGGAAAATCATAAAACGAGGTTTTATAGGGCTCATAACATGGATGTTAAACTTTGGGTTTATATGTAGATAGGTTTATACTGTATGTAATCATGGGTCATACTATCAGGCTGATTTGGAGAAGTAATATCCTGTTCATTTTTGTAATCATTGCTAGAATATTCGATGCCATATTTTTGTGGAAAATTCCAAGATGTATTCATTGAAGGTCATCAAAGAAAAATTCTATTACTAATTAAACATACTGCAGAATATTCTGCCATAATGAAAATGTGTTGTTTTGAAAGATTTATATTTAAATCTTTGATATAACTTTAAAGAAGTATTTTTGTTGCAAAAAGATAATAACTAGATAGTTCTAGAAGATGAAATATTCACTGCCAATAAGACCTCATTTTTGACATAGTCATTTTACAATATAATTTTTGCAATTAAGTGACCACACAGTGTATTAATTCCATTATTTATTTTTCATTTGTCTTGTTTTGTATATGTCAAAATGAAAATTTTATCCTTTTCTTTTTTTCTTAAACCCCCCCCCCAGGATATTTTGCAAAAAAGCATATTTTTATTGAGCTCCTTTTCGTGTTTGACACATGTAGTTAACTGTGGTTAGACCTCAGAATACAATGTATACGAAAATGGATACAAAGAAAACCCCTAAGCTACTTATAAAAATGCTCATAAACATAATTTTTCTCCTTTTTTTGAAGTAAGAGGGGTTGATAATTTAAAATGTTTTATATACCATTAGTATATTGATTGAATCATGCACAAAACAAATGTCTGTGGGAAAGTTTATTATAGCCTTAGCTGTAAGTAATTGATCCCACATCTGTTACATATCCTTTTTTATAATGCTGAATGACATGTATAGTGTGTTCAATGAAGAATTTCTTATTTTATAAGGTTTTTTAGTTTTTTTCATTAAATGAATCTCATTTTTTGCTATTTCCACCACTGTATATAACTACGTACACAAACTATATAAGATAGACCTATTTATGTGGGAGGCAACTGTGACAGAATGATTTTTATTCACCTTGCTTGATGTGCATTCTGTTCAGATCTTTTTTTTTCTTTTTTTTGTAAGAAGCTGGGTTGCATTTCATTGAGAGTCTTAAGGTTTATAAACAGTCCTAACTTATGACTGCTACATTTACGACCAAAAACATAAAGTCTAGGAATAAGTAAAGGTATCCTACGGTTGTCCTAAGTCAAAACCACTCGAAATCCAAGATTGCCGCATTCATCTTACTTTTTCAAACATGGAGCCCCCTGTGACAGGAGGGTTTTTTCATAACTGATCACAGGCGCTTGACATCTAGAATGATGAGAAACTTATAAGACCCAACTGGTTCATCTTACAAAGTATAGGACTCTTGTGAAACAGTCTAAAGTGCATTTCTCCCACAGTTGATCAGAAGTCCTAGGATTTAGGATTAACTTGGGACTCTCCGTGAAATGCTGAACTGCAGTCCTGTTCATTATGCAAAAGGGACTTTCACAGTTTTTTTCCCACCTGTTAAAGCTGAAGAATATGTATGTTTATTGAATGATTAATGATATGTATATTACCTTAATGTCTTAAAATAAAAAATATTAATGACTTCTGCAAATCATTTGAATGTTGGTTTGATTTTTTCAAGTGACAAGTGTTCCACCAACCATTTGAAATATCAATAATGCTTATTACTACTGTAAATCAATTGTGTGTAGTTTTAGTGATGTATAAAATTAACTTCCCAATTTTTTTATTTATTTTATTTTTGTTTAACTGACACATGTGTTCCTCCAACCATTTGAAATATCAATAGTGCTTATTTAATGTTATTAAGATACAAATTTACAGTACCTGTCTATTTTTTTTTCAATTTTGTGTTATATTTATTTATTTTACTCTGAAACCATTCCATTAATGTCGGTGCTCATTAATGTTAATATTACAGACCTTTCACAATGCTCAAATTGAGAGAATTTTTTTGAAGTTTTTAAATTTCTTTTCCATTATTATATTTTCATTCTTATTTCGTTATCAAGTTGTATTCTTTAAACATGACAGAGTATGTATACTTTAATATCAAAAGAAAAAGATAAAAAAAAAATCCTCAACAAACCAATCAATGTGAAGAGTGAATGTCTTACATTTTTGAAGGCAAGTTCAAAGGATTTGCAATTCAGTGGGGACTTCTTTTTGAAAAAAAAAAATTGTGCTATCATAACAGTTATTTTCTAAAAGTTTTATTACATAACAATAATTAAGTTTATACATGTACTTCCAGAAATCCATAAATGATGTATTGTGCAGGTTATTGATATGATTGGCTTTGCAAGTTGTTTTAGTTTAACATCCTCTATTAGTTGATTCAAGAATGTAATCTTAACTGAAAATAAATGAAAAAAAAATTCTTCCCTGCCTTACTTGGTTTACTGCTGAAAAAAAACTGTTAAGTGAAAAATTGTTCTGAATTTGACAAGAAATCTCAGTTGTGAAGTTTAAATTGATTTATCAAATGCAACATTAATCTTTCAAAAGATTTTAAACTTTTGAAACATTTCATGCAAGTGAGTGAATTGACTTTTATATTAATCAAAAGAGTTGAACTGTCAAAAGTGGTGTTTGACAACAGTTGATATTAGGAAAAAGTTTAGATAATAAAATTTAAAATTCTGCCTTTAAAAATTTTAAAAAAGGGCTTTTCCCCCTTACTGCTTAAAAAAAATAAGCCTTTTAAAAAAACGTTTAAAAATTTTAACGGAACCCTTTTTAAAAAATTTAAAAATTTTGGATCTGTTTTGTTAAAATTTTTGTTTTTGCGAAATAAAAAATTTTAAATTAAAAAAAGGGGTTATTGGCCAAAAAAGGGAAAAAAAATATTTTTACTTTTTTAACCCCTTTTTACTCACTAAAATACCCTTGGATGGGGATAAAAGTTTACTTTTAAAATTTAAAAGGGGAGTTTAAACTTTTATTTTTAAAAAATTTTTAAAAAAATGATAGTTATATTTAAGGGAAATTTTTAATTTTTTTCCTAAAATTTTTGGGGATTTTTTAAAAGTTTTTGGTGCAATGTAACTTGTAATGGATAGTAAGAGCCTAAAAACCTGTAATTATTTTGGTTTTGAATATTGGCAGATTTCATATGCATTTGTTTTACTATGTTGTTAGTTATTAAAATTGTTGTTATGTTGTCTCTAGAAAAAAAAACTTGCTGCTTCAGTATATTTTACATTTCATGAAATATGCATTATTTCCACAATTTTTATTGTTATACTTTAATAGCTTAAATTTATATGATTTATGATGTTTATAATTGTACTTTTTATTATTTTGTGGGAATATTTTATCAGATTAAAAAGTGGTAAAATCAGTTTTGAACTCTTTTTTTTTTAATCTCCTGCTAAATTTGTTTTAATCTATTTTAAGGACAGTTAATTTCCAGAAATTTTTATATAATACTTTTGCATTGAAAATGATAACTCAGATTAATCAGACTGACTTAGTTACTTTAAACAAACTGTACAACATCAAAAACTTAAACTGTTATACAACTGTAACTTTCATTAAGATCAAATTGAAATAAAAGATTCATACAGAAACAAAGAAAAATATGACATCCCAAGAAATGTTTTTCTGTGGTGCATAGAATGTTGCAGGTAAGTTGTGCAGCAAAAATGAATAACATGCATGAACTTTAAAAATGAGTGATGTTTTATGAAACTGGGCTTCATGAATTGTCAATGAATAGCAAACAATCAATTTTAGTTTTAAATTACATTTAATTAAGAAATTAACTTACATAAAATTCAGAGTTATATACAATATATTTACATTCCAATGTACAGCATGTTCATTTGATTTACAGTACATAGGATTTACATTACATTATGATATTTACATAACATTCACCAACGAATTTACATTACATACAATGATACAGTGATCAATTACTCATTTAAGTAACCTTTAGTTTTCAACTTAATGAATTACAAACTTATTAAATACTACAGCATTCTATAGATTTTTTTAAAAACACCTTTGCATTAATTTTATGCATTTTCAGTTAGATTAAGAAATCCAATGTAGCTTGAATTCTTTGCATGGCATTCACATTTATAATTATCATCTTAATTCTGTCACGTGTCCTTGACTTGCAAGCATTTTGACTACCTTGGTGGTGTTTCCATGTTAACATCAAATCCAATAGGGTGTGGAAGGCCGAACTGACCTGAAATATATAGAACTAGATTATATACATGTTGTATTATTTAGCTGCAAAGGAAGAACAATACTCGACAACTTGGTCACTTAATAATGACTGGATCTTATAATAATGACTATAATAATGACTGGATCACTTATCGTGCATTAAGTCGGTCTTACCTATTCCTGGTGGTAGTCTTCAGCTCATTTTATACCTCTATGTTGGGATTGGTGTCAGATTCTGAGTTATTATTATTTATGTTAAAAGTAGAAAACAAAGTAAATGGGACATAACTATGTAAAACAATGGTGCTAGTCCTCCTATTCCTCTTATACTAGAACTAAAAAACAAACTTCAAAGCTTTTCAATCTCTAATAAAACCAAAATGGTGAGCACTTTGAAAGCATCAGCACAGGGATGAAAACAAGCATTTTGTTTTTCTGCCAAATTTAAAATTGACTTGCATTTTATGGTTTGAAATACCATTTCAAGCCATAGCCTCATTAAAGCTATATCATCTGCAAATCATGTTTTTGTTAAAACGCAAAGTGTAAAAAGGGGCCATAACTACATGAACTAGAAATGTGTCCAAAGGACACGGATGCCCCCACTGACAACATATAGGTATATAGTGAAAAAATCAACAAAGGGCCATAATTCTGTTAAATTTGGTCGCAGCAAAAATTCCTTCCTTTACTTCCATCTACACATTAAGGTTGTTCATCCCTGTAAGTTTAAGCAAAATCTGCCATCCGGTTTAAGAGGAGTTGGGTTCACAAAATTTCTACATGGTATATAGTGAAAAAATCAACAAAGGGCCATAATTCTGTTAAATTTGGTCGCAGCGCAAATTCCTTCCTTTACTGCCATCTACATATTAAGGTTGTTCATCCCTGGAAGTTTAAGCAAAATCTGCCATCTGGTTTAAGAGGAGTTGGGTTCACAAAATTTCTACATAGTATATAGTGAAAAAATCAACAAGGGGCCATAATTCTATTAAATTTGGTCGCAGCGAAAATTCCTTCCTTTACTACCATCTACACATTAAGGTTGTTCATCCCTGGAAGTTTAAGCAAAATCTGCCATCCGGTTTAAGAGGAGTTGAAGTCACAAGACTTCGGGATGTACGGACAGACGGACGGATAAGTGCAACGCTATATGCTCCCCACTTTGATAAAAATTAGTTGTCTGAAGTCAAATTAAAACTAAATCAGTATTTTATGTTCCCAGGTACATCTGTGTACCAAGGACCATAACAATGTGTTGTCTTACTGAAGAGTCATAAGCCGGAAATAATAATTCTTAACTTACTGACCAACAAGCTCATTTGCATATACATCCCCTAAGCTTTATTTGTGGGGCTATGAAAATAGTATACCATTTAATGCAGATATTAGATTTTGTCTGATAATATATAGCTAGAAAGTGTGAAAAATTTGCAACATTCATTAATAGTCTAAAACATTTATAAACATTAGTCATTTGAAAACTATATAAATCTTAAGAACAATAACATGCACTGAATTCAGAACATCTGTATTGGAATCTATTAAACATACATGAAATCTATCATTAAACTTTCTAAAAGGAAAGAATTGATACTCAAATGTCGCAGAAAATATACATGTCATTACATACTTGGACTGCTGTTACACACATTTTGTATTAGAAACACGCATCACTGGTCAAATGTCTTAATTTTATAACAGCTGGACTAGTGTATTATAAAGGTAAGCATATCAAGATGTGTCAAATAACATTTATTTCATAAAGTCAGGTATGCAAAATATGGTAACACAAGCTCTGAAGTGCTTTGAAAGCCCACTTATACAATCTACTGGTTTTGGAAAAAAAAAAGTGACATAAAAATTTATAAATTAACAATGGTCATCTGAACAAAACAGTTCTGAATTGAAACCAAACAATGACAACATTAATAACATATACAAAGGTAGGATACTACATACTATACTACTACATCCCGCACCTACAAAATGCTCCCATTCAGGCTTTTTCGTGTCGTTTTGAAGGTAAATTTTTTTTTATTTTATTAACAATTTCATAGAATAAAAACATACTTTACCTTCCACACAGGGGATGTTTACAAAGAAAAATAGTCATTTTGCAGGTGCGCCATGACTAAGTATCTTATCATTGATAAATGTGGAGCAGTTTATTGTAATATTGCAATATATTTACATTCCAATGTTCATTTGATTTACAGTACATAGGATTTACATTACATTATGATATTTACATAACATTCACTTACGAATTTACATTACATACAGTGATCAATTACTCATTTAAGTAACCTTTAGTTTTCAACTTAATGAATTACAAACTTATTAAATACTACAGCATTTTATAGATTTATTTTAAAACACATTTGCATTAATTTTATGCATTTTCAGTTAGATTAAGAAATCCAATGTAGCTTGCATTCTTTGCATGGCATTCACATATCATCTTAATTCTGTCACGTGTCCTTGACTTGCAAGCATTTGACTACCTTGGTGGTGTTTCCATGTTAACATCAAATCCAATAGGGTGTGGAACTGACCTGAAATATATAGAGCTAGATTATATACATGTTGCATGTATTATTTAGCTGCAAAGGAAGGGTGTCTCTAGATGTATACTACTACATCCCGCACCTACAAAATGCTCCCATTCAGGCTTTTTCGTGTCGTTTTGAAGGTAAATTTTTTTTTATTTTATTAACAATTTCATAGAATAAAAACATACTTTACCTTCCACACAGGGGATGTTTACAAAGAAAAATAGTCATTTTGTGGGTGCGCCATGACTAAGTATCTTATCATTGATAAATGTGGAGCAGTTTATTGTAATATGGTGGAGAATCCCATCAATACTTGTACAGAATCCAGGAACACTGTAAAATATGACTGAACCTAAATCTGCAGGACTTTTATATCATATCTGATCCATGGAATTATGTGAGGAATTGCAGCATGTACCACCAACTTCAAAACAAACACATATCTTTTCAAGAAGCAAACATACATGTTTTTGCTTATTCTATTCTAACTAAACAAATGAAAAACAAGAACATAGTTAAACTAAAGCAATCCAGAACAAATGAAAATTTGTTTGAATAATAAAAAAAAATCTTTTAATTGGGGAAGAGACCAAAGCAAGAAATTTGTCTGAAAAATGTTTAATGGGAATTATCCTTATGATACTATATCAGTATAATGACCCCCAAGGTTGAGGCATGTTTTACCCTAGATACAGGATTCATAAAACTTTTATAGAGATCCACAAGGCAATGTTATATGCTAAATATAGAGGCATATTATAGTATTTACCCTAAAAAAGATGTGTTTTCTTATACTTTAGCCAATATAAAGCAAGTAATTCCCGGGGCAGGGCAAAATTTAACCCGAGGGTCAAGATTTTATTTTAAATTTAATTTAAATTTTGTAGGAAATCTACAAATTGAATTGCTACATGATGTAAGCTCTGGACACAATAAGAATTAAATGTCTTTTCCTTTGTAAGTCTATATAAATCAAGTGATCCTGAGATGGGCCAATATTGACCCAGAGGCATGATTAATATCAGTTTTGCAAAGGACCACAAGGTATTTAATGCTACATGCTTAATATTTTAGCTCTTGGAATTGAAGTTACACAATTATAAGACTTGAATGTTTTTGGGTTTGTTGTTTTTTTCTATATAAGTCTGAATAAATTAAGTGACTACCAGGGCAGGCCATATATTAACCAAGGGGTATGATTAAGAATAAAATCAGTTTTGTGCAGGTATGCAGGGCTCATGGGTAGTCAAGTTATTGGTCATAAACTGTTCTGACATCCAAAGTCAATGTGACATTGACCTTTGATCCCTTGACCAAAAAATCGATAGGATCATGTACTGGCATGAACCAATGCACCCATTAAGGTTATGGGCAAAGGGCCTATTGATTGTTAAGCTATATGTGAGAATGTGACCTTGACCTTTGACCCCTTGACACTCAAAACAACTTGGATCATCTACAGCCCAAGACAGATGCACCTGTGAAGTTTGACAGGTCCTATGAGTGAATGGAAACTGTTTTGGCATTCAAGTCAGTATGACCATGACCTTTGACCCTGCAACCCAGAAAAACATTAAGGGTCAATCACTTGCCAAAACTAATGTACATTTGAAGTTTGAAGGCCGAGGACCCATGGATTGACGGGTTATTGGCTGACATACAAACTCAATGTGACCTTGACCTTCAAACCCTTGGCCCCAAAATCAATGTCTTCTATTTTGTAAGACCTATAAATTTTTAGGGCAATGGGCCTATGCATTCTCAAGTTATTTATTGGAAATAATGTGGGAGACAGACAGACTGACTCTTCAGACATCATGCTGCAAAACAATATGTCCCCCCCCACCCCTCTTTGAAGGGGGACATAGTTACTGATATCACACCATTTCTTAAATATGACTTACTTTGGGGTACATTTTGAAGTATAAGTCAATGGGGATGGAGTACTTTGAGGTATCACACCTGTAAAAGATAGAAACATGGTATACATGTGAATCACATGGTCTACATTAGTAAGCTTGCACAACAATTTAAAACTATTGGTGCTCCACACTGACATTACCATGAACTCTGTATGCATATATGCATTTGATAAAGATGAAATGAACCATTTTTCTTTCTTTTTTTCAAAAGCTCAACAAGATTTGTATATCTTCATCAAAACATAAAACATATTATCTATACAAAATTATTACAAAGACAAAATTCATGAAAGTGTCATTATTTTATCTGTTACTTGTTGTGATATATATGAAGTTAGTTCATGGTTTGATATGTACATGTATAATTTTTTGACTAAACATACAAAAAGAAAAGTGATGACATATTAAATACAATGCACATTTTATATGATCTAAATTTACACAACCAAAACCTGCTACTTAAGACCTCTTTCATTAAATAATGACTTAAATTTGTAAAACCTACATGTTATTATCTGAAGTATCATAAATCTGATACCACATAATGTACATTTCTAATGTCACACAATGTACTTTATAGAGTGACCATTTTTTAATAATTTCTCAATTTTGTATTTATATATAGAACTAATTATGTGATTAAATGTATATCATTTATAAGAAGTTTTAAAATATTACCCATTCTACCGCCACTTGGAGGTGTTCTGACAGAAACTCTTCCAGATGTTACCATCGTCAACTGTTGAATACATAATCATTAATTTTAGCAATATCAAATTGATTCTTAAAAAAAAACTAAAAATAATGGAAAAATAATGAAATTATCAATGTCATGATTATTCAAACTCGCAAAATATTTTATTCAAGCCTTTCAATACAGTCTGAGTCAAAAATAGCCGCTAAATACAAATTGGTCTTTTAAAACAAAGCATGAGAAAAAATCAAAATTGGTTCATAATATATTTTCATTGTGTTGGGGGAGTTTCTTAACTTCATTTATGTAAATTATGTTTAACCCTTTCACTGCCATTTTCGGCGTATTTGCCATATGGACGGCTTTAGCCGTTTCTATAATAATAATAGTAATAATAATAATATTACTATTATTATTATAGAAACGGCTAAAGTAATAATAATACATGTAATAATAATAAAAATAATAATAAAGATAAAGAAAATTATATCATCGACAATAATTATTATTATACTCGCAGATTTGGAAACATATATAATTATTAAAATACTAATAACAAATAATAATAATTATGTTAATTAATAATATAGTAATTTCTTAGAAAACCCTCTTGCAAATAGGTGATCAATAAAACAATAACCCTCTGGCAGCGAAAGGGTTAATAATTATAAGCACCATGTACCTCCTAAAGTTATTTGGAAAATCAATACAAGCATTTATATAAATAAAACATTATGAAATGTAAAGTATGACATAATGAAGCTGTAAATGTTAGTGAAAAGAATGCAACAGCTGCCAGTAATATAATTATCTATAACGAATTTTGACAAATTATATCAATATATAGCCCAGTTTAAATGATTGTAAGTTTTGAACAGACTGAAGCTCGTAAAATGCATATAGTATATAACAATTTAGTGTCACTGCCTGATATTACCTGTTGAATCATAATGATGAATCTATGATGCTACAAAATTGAAACAAAATATCAAATTATGAGCTTAATAGCAAATGGGTAAATTAATACATTTATAAACAGCCTGACTAGGCAAAGAAATTGCTGTTCAAGACAAGCACTGTAAGTGCTATAAATCATCAATAGTTCTTACCCCTGAACCAGGAGATATTTTCCTGTGAATTGAGCTGAAAAGATAAAAAGAATTTAAGATATTTTGTTGTTCATTCTAACACTCACGCAGCTTTTCCAAGACAATGCATGCCTTATTTCAATACAGTCACTCAGTATTCTTATTCTCTTCATTAAGTAACAGTTCACTCAGAATCCCTTATATTGGGACTTCCCTTGTGTAATAAATTTTTTGATGTATTAATTCTTTAAATACATTTGTATTTGCATGTATTGAAAATGTGTTGACAGTTTTTACAGCAGATTGGAGTAGCCTACAGTTCGACACTTTTCTTTGTCTTTCAATGCACCAACAAGTAAGAATTAAAAACTATCTTATTTTTGAGTTCTTTGTGGTATTATATCGCACAGTATAATATACATATGTTAATAATGTAATACTCAGGCCTATGGCCTTGTGATTATAACACTGTGCGTCTGAAATCCATACTGTGCAATTTCATACCACACTGTATGCATTCGAAATAAAAGAAATATTTGCACATATATTCGTGTTTTGGCTATGAATAACTGAACACCCAATACCTTGTGCTTGAGCTACGTGAAATCTGATGTAGTCCTGAAGGAGACCCATACCCTGAAATACAGAAAAATGTTTCCTGATAACTAGCAATGATAATGTTTTCCTTGTGGCATATAATAGTATATTTAGGGTTTGTACAGAAACCCAATGCCAAAATTCAAGCACTTTTAAGCACTTTTTTGATTTAAGTATAAAATTAAATGTGTTCTTTTTGTGAACTGTCAATTTTTACCTACATTATGTCATCCAATCATTTTCAAGCACATTTGCAGCAAATTAAGGCACTTTTTAAGACTGTATGAACCCTGTATATAATGTTTGGGCAGTTCTGCATATTTGTGCAGTCAAACAAGACTTCTACCTTGTTTTTTTTTTTTTTTTAATGTGTTTATTTAAGGTCGCCGCCGGAAAGCCCATATGGGCGACCGACCGTACACTCAAGTCGGGCCATCCTAGAGCGTCCCGCTGAGATTTTTTCGTCGATTTTTTTCCAGCTTTACTGGTGGAGGAAGACCCCAGGTGCCCCTTCGGCATTATTCCAGGTACGAGCGGGCAACTGGGTAGAACCACCGACCTTCCGTAAGCCAGCTGGGTGGCTTCCTCACATGAAAGATTTCGACCCGAGAGAGGATCGAACCTATACAGCGGTGAGGGACCTGTGATCTGAAGTCAGCGACCTTAACCACTCGGCCACAGAGGCCCCTTCTACCTTGTACTAAAGGTGATTACTTTAATACCAGCACGCTGACAAAGAAAGGGTGAATTGTTTTAAATATCATATATTTTCTAAGGTATCAAAATAATGAAGTCAATCATTTTTTCAGTTTTCAAGTTTCTAACCAATATAATTCATGATTTTCATGACCTGCTCTTGATAAAATAAAATATTTATATTAAATTAATAAAGGGAGATAATAACAAAAAATCACCAGTCAAGAGTTAATATTCTTGGATCACAATGTTTTTGCTTGTTGTCTTTTCTCCTTTATTGATTTTTTTTCTTTTTACAATATTAACAGCATTCCATTTTAAGGTGAAGTATTTAAGCTTACCTTTTTGGCCTGGAGAGTTGTTATATCTGTTCTTGTCATATGCTGAAGGACTCCTACAATAAGAAAATAAACTTGGCATTGTGGTAAGCAGTAGAACAAAATGTGATATGCTAATGTCAAATGTATATTAACCCTTTGCCTGCTTGGAACCATAAATGACTGGCATTTGCCAGCAGTATAGAGCTTGTCAGCCTACAAGTTTACGAAGCTCTTTACTGTTCAAATATTTCAGTATCCTTTAAATTTCAAATGTAACTAACATTCCAAATTCAAAAAAAAAAAACCATAACACAAACTCAGCATGTAAAGGGGGAATAAGCCATACAAACCATTACATCAAGCTTGGTGGGGGGTTCTTTATAAAACATTTCCATCATGTTGTCTTAGAGGCATCCAGAAGGTTGTGGGCAGATTCCCACATTAATGTCACAAAAATGAACACATTAACTTTGACTTAGTAAAAAGCAACAACAAAAAGAAAAACATTCAATAAAATAAAATAAAATTTCAATAGTACTTTTTCATTTGCAATAAATATGCAGATATAACTCACAAGTATGAATGTCAATGTGTTTCGGATTTATTGTTATGAAATGACTTCAACATAAAACCATGCATATTCTTCATAAAAGCCTTTATGAATAAGTTAACCAAACTGTATAACAGAAACAAAAGTAAGACAAAGTGTGCAGTGGGAAATCATAGCTTTCCTCTAATGTAGACATTTACAATATTAAGCTTCAGTTACAGGTCTAAATTGTTTCATCAGAAGAACTTAACAAATAATCCCATACATGATTAATACATTGAAATAATGAAGCATTAAAATTCATGTATAACCTGTTGTCTCAAGAAACAACAGTTTTTTCAATATCTATGCTGCCTTGTTCAACTTACATGATATGTGTGTCAAATGTTTATGATACTTTATAGAACACTCTTCTTCAAAATGAAATTCAAAAGAAATGTCTTAACAAATTTTGAGTGTGCCATATATAGTACATTGAATTTCAGCACAACAAAATAAGGTTTCAGCTATCCCTTACTGTATATTGTATCATTGATTATTATGTAAGTACAACAGATAAAAATATATAACATTTTGTTCTGCTCAATGTTTGATGTCAATAGTTATGTGAAATCATTTTGAAAGCAGGCCATTTTAATTTAGATTGGAAATTATAATGTTCAAAGATGAGATCGAAAATTCCACTTGTCCACTAGTACAAGTAATTATGAGAAGAATTTTAAAGAACTTGATGCAGGACTAGTAGAAAAATGTTGCCTGCAAATGGATTTAGAAGCTACTTGTCCTGGTCCTGCAAGACAAGTGACTCTGAAAATATTTTTCGATGCCTGAAGAAAGAAATAATAAGAGAGAGAAAGACGGAAATAATCCTGGAGACAGGACAGGAAGAAGGCAAACAATTTAACAATATAAAAACAGCAACAATATAAAATACAAACAAAATACAAATATTACCTCATTAAACTCCCATTACTCTTTATTTTTTTAGAAAAAAAGCAGGATTATTAATGTATCATTCTGTAATTATTTATGTTTTGGCAATAAATCATTTAATACTGTAAATGATTATCATGTAGTACTTTTAGTATGTGAAATGCTAATATATAAACACTAAGAAGATACTATTTTGTTTGAGTGAAATATAGGATATATTTTCAGGAAATATGATAAAATGCCACATATTTTCACGAGCCAGTACACAAAAATAAATGGTATTTAATCATGTTTAGTGAAAATATATTCCATATTTAATGAAAAATAAAAAATAATCTTTTAATTTAATTTTATTATCAAGAAAAAAATGGTTACAAATCCCTGACATGGAGCTGAAATTTAAGAATCATAACAAAGTATTCCCTATAAATAAATATATGTATGAGTTTTGACTTCACCCACTTTCATTTTTATATTTCAGATTTATTTTTAACAAATATAGAATATTTTTGATATAGTACCATATTTCATGGGTAAAATTAAATAACAATTTGTATTCATATACAGTAGAACTGCAATGGAAATAAATAGAAGATTATTGAGCACACATTCACATTGATGTCATTAATGTTTTCAGGCATATTATACTATAACTTGCATTCTTAATAGTACTAGTAAAAATATATATGAAAAGTCAGAAAAAGTGTTTCCAAATTGATCTATATAGATACTTGTAAAAGTTAATAAAAATATATATCATATAATACCTTATCATTTAGCAACCTCTTCAAATAACTGTTTTCTTCTTTCAGTTTTGTGTTTTCTCTGGAAAAAGCAATGTTTCTAAATAAAGTTGTTTGTTTACAAATATCTTATTAAAGGTATCATATCTAATAATCTTTATAGATTTTCATTCATTCATGATAAAAACAAGAACCCGGTTTGAACCGGGTGATGCTCCCCGAATAGGTCTTGGACACAGGAAAGCCTCTTGTAGTTTCAGAGTTATGTCCCTGAAAAAAGTTCAAGGTGCAATAATTCCAAAACTAGACAAGGCAGAGTAACTGTTCTTGGCACTGCACTTTTAATCAATGCGATCTTTCAAACTACAAAGTTTCTTGTTGATACATTTTATGGTTTCCGAGCTTTGTCCCGGACAATCTTCAAAATGTAACAATAAACAAAGGACAATAAGTACAAAATTTGGCAAGGCGGAGTTCAAGTTCTTAATCACTGCACATCTACCTATTGAGATCCATCTACCTACAAAGTTTGATATCTCTTGTACTTTTTAAATAGAGTTATTTCCCGGACAAGATTTTTTTTAAAAGGGGAGATAATTAAAAAATTGGGCAAAACAGAGTTATTGTTTTTTTGTACTGCACTTTTACTCAATGAGATCAATCCATCAACAAAGTTTCATGTTGATATGTCTTATAATTTTAATGTTATTTCCCAGACAAAGTTCAAAAAGTAAAAATAAACATAGGGCAATAACTCCAGAATTAGGCAAGGCAGAGTTATGATTCTTGTGCACTGCACATCTACCCATTGAGATATATATTCCTACAAAGTTTCATGTTGATATATAGCTTTACAGCTATGTCTTGGACAAGATTTTTCTAAAAGGGGAGATAATTCAAAAATGAGGCTAAACAGAGTTATGGTTCTTTTGCACTGCACTTTTACTCAATGAAATCTATCTACCTACAATGTTTCATCTTGATATCTCTTATAGTTTTAGAGTTATGTTCCAAACAAAGTTCAAAGTGTTAAAATTAACAAAGGGCAATAACTCCAAAATTACAAAAAAGAGTTATTGTTCTTATGCACTGCACATCTACCCATTGAGATCTATTCACCTACAAAGTTTCATGTTGATATCTCTTATAGTTTTAGAGTTATGCCCTGGACAAGATTTTTCTATAAGGGGAGATAATTCAAAAACGGGCAAAATAGAGTTATGGTTCTTTAACACTGCACTCCCCCTCAATGCCCTCTACCACTGTATGAAGTTTAAACAAATTATCTCCAAGGGTTTTCAAGTTATGCTCCGGACAGACAACGGATGGACAGACGGACAAGGCGCCGACTATATGCTCCCCCGAAATTTTTCGGGGAGCATAAAAATGACACAATTGTAGAATAAAGCTAGGTATTATACAGACCCTTATCATATCTAAAGATTTGCCTGGGTATTAAAGCACTACTATCACAAACATTTCTATGTTTACAATTGTCAAGTATCAAAAATATAATATACATGTCTGTAAGAATAATAAATGTAGCTGAGACCACATATATGACATAACAATGGTTAATATCAATTATGAATTATTTCAAAAATAATACATGTTCTTGTATATTATAAAAACATAATTAGACAAGCAATTATCATAGTATTGCAAGCAATCCATAAGTCCCCTACCGGTTAGAACCCCAGCAACATTCTGAAGGGCCATTGGCCATTCACTTATGTTTCTATTTTAAGTAAATGTGTTGAAAAAGTTCTTTAAAAGTGATCACAGGAAACAGTTTTTAAATACAGACAGACAAACGGACTGAAGGACACTCTAACATCCCTGTTATCAAAATATAACATTTTTAAAAGCAAAATTTTTAAAAAGGAGATAACTCTTGAAATAAAGATGCAAGATGTCTTACATGATGTGAGTGTAACAAAGAACAATTAGTAATGAAGGTATGAATAATGAATGTTTATTTTAAATTTGAAGTAAATGAAAGTTAAAAGAACGAATAGGAAAAATTAAAAGTTTAAGGAGGAGATTATTCTGGAAATATGGATGCTAGATTTATAAACCTTGTCATAATTATTATTATGATGTGGGAGTTTGAAGAAAATCCTATCATGATTGAAGAAGTTGGAGTAAAAATTACCAATTTCTCAAAAAAAAGTCTAAGTTCAAAAGGGGCATAATTCTGGAAATAGTCTTGCTAGAGTATTGAACTTTCTCACAAATGTTGAGCGATAATAAGAAACATTTATATGAAGTTTGAAGTAGATACATTCAGAAAAAAAGAAGTTATTAAAAAAAACAATATTTTTTTCATGAAAATTTTAAGTTCAAGGCAGGTAATTCTGATAAATTTTGTTCTAGAGCTGTAAACCTTGTCACATATGATGTGGTTGATGACTAGCATCTTATATTTAAAGTTCGAAGAAAATACCTTAAGAAATAAAGAACTTATAGTGAAAAAACTTAACAAGAAACATGGCAATGCCATGAAACCAGGTTTTCAATTATCACCATTGTAGATAAATATGTTGTATTTGAAATACAAATACAAGCAACAAACAATGTAACTATGTGCAATGTAAAACATGAATAATGTAGGAGGAATTGCCACTGAAGAAGTGTTCACTATAATATTATGTATAAGGAAAAAAACAAAGGGCCATAATTAGGTCAAAAACTATCCAATCACAAAACCCCGACAATATGTGCCAGGGTGCTTGATGACAAAGCTTCTGTGAAAGTTTGAACAAAATCCGTTGAGAAATGTAGGACGAGTTCAGCACAGAAGAATTTGTTCACTATAATTATATTGATAATTCTGTATAATGAAAAACAAGTTACAAAGTAGACATGAAATAATATATCATATCTTTTTTAAATTACCTCCAAAGATGATATGACCTTTGACTGCCAAATCAAGTTAAAATCATGTAAACAGGATTTTCAATGTTAATGTCACTGTGACCTTGACCTTGGAGCCAGCCATGCGGAACATGTGTTCTGCACGTCATCTTGATGTGGTAAACATTTGTCTGAAGTTTCATCAAAATTCTTCAAAGGGTTGAAGAGTTACAGAGCGGACAGGATTTTCAATGTTAATGTCACTGTGACCTTGACCTTGGAGCCAGCCATGCGGAACATGCGTTCTGCACGTCATCTTGATGTGGTAAACATTTGTCTGAAGTTTCATCAAAATTCTTCAAAGGGTTGAAGAGTTACAGAGCGGACACAATTTCGTTTGACGCCCGCCCGCCCATCCGCCCGCCATACCCCAATCTAATAACCAGGATTTTCAAAATTGAAAACCTGGTTAAAAACTAGAATCAGAAATCTTGAAATTCAGTCTATTTGTTGCCATAGCAACCAGAATTTTCAACATAGGAAGATAAGAAAAGGATGTTCATAATTTCCATGCTGCCATCTACCCATATGTCAGGTTTCATAAAAATATTTTCACGCTTTTTGTGTTATCACTGGATCCAGGTTATGTGTAAAATTTGCCATATTTTCAGTCTATTTGTTGCCATAGCAACCACAATTTTCAGCATAGGAAACAAGAACCGATTGAACCGGGTGATGCTCCCCGAGAAGGTTCTGGACACAGGAAAGTATGAAAAAAATGAACAAAGAGCAAAAACTCCAAAATAAGGCAAGGCGGAGTTGTTTTTTTGCACTGCACTTCTATTCAATGAGATCTATCTATCTATAAAGTTTCCTGATGATATCAGAGTTATGTCCCGGGTAAAATTTAAAGTGTAACTAGAAATGTGTCCATAGGACACGGATGCCCCCACACGCCACTGTTCTGTCAATCTCATGACTCTAGGTCAAATATTTTAACAAGTTGAAAACTGAAAATCAACAAAGGGCCATAATTCTGTAAAATTTGGTCGCAGCAAAAATTCCTTCCTTTACCACCATCTACACCTTAAGGTTGTTCATCCCTGTAAGTTTAAGCAAAATCTGCCATCCGGTTTAAGAGGAGTTGCGTTCACAAAATTTCTACATAGTATATAGTGAAAAAATCAACAAAGGGCCATAATTCTGTTAAATTTGGTCGCAGCAAAAATTCCTTCCTTTACTACCATCTACACATTAAGGTTGTTCATCCCTGTAAGTTTAAGCAAAATCTGCCATCCGGTTTAAGAGGAGTTGCGTTCACAAGATTTCGGGACGGACGGACGGACTGACTGACGGACGGACGGACAAGTGCAACGCTATATGCTCCCACATTGTGGGGGCATAAAAATGAACAATGGGCAAGAACTCCAAAATTAGACCAGGCTTTGTTTAGGTTCTTTAAGCATTGCACTTCTATCCAATTATATCTAGCTACCTACAAAGTTTCATGTTGATATCTCTAAAAGTTATGTCCTGGACAAAAGTCAAAAAGTAAAAATAAACAAAGGGCAATAACTTCAAAATAAGGCAAGGCAGAGTAATGATTCTTAAGCAATGCACTTCCACCCAATGAGACCTATCTATCTACAAAGTTTCATGTTGATATCTCTTATAATTTTAGAGTAATGTCCTGGACAAAGTTCAAAGTGTAAAAATAAACAAAGGGGAATAATTCAAAAATTAGGCAAGACAGAGTTACAGTTCTTGTGCACTGCACACCTACTCAATGAGATCTATCTACCTACAAAGTTTCATGTTGATGCCTCTTATACATTTAGAGTTATGTCCCTGACAAAGTTCAAAGTGTAAAAATAAACAAAGGGGGATAATTGAAAAATAACGCAAGACAGAGTTATGCTTCTTGTTCACTGCACACCTACTTAATGAGATCTATCTATCTACAAAGTTTCATGTTGATACCTATTATAGTTTTAGAGTTATGTCCCGGACAAAGTTCAAAGTGTTAAATAAACAAAGGGGGATAATTAAAAAATTAGGCAAGGCAGAGTTACGGTTCTTGTGCACTGCACACCTACTCAATGAGATCTATCTACCTACAAAGTTTCAGGTTGATACCTCTTATACTTTTAGAGTTATGTCCCGGACAAAGTTCAAAGTGTAAAAATAAACAAAGGGGAATAATTCAAAAATTAGGCAAAACAGAGTTATGGTTCTTGTGCAGTGCACACCTACTCAATGAGATCTATCTACCTACAAAGTTTCATGTTGATACCTCTTACACTTTTAGAGTTATGTCCCGGACAAAGTTCAAAGTGTAAAATAAACAAAGGGGGATAATTCAAAAATTAGGCAAGGCAGAGTTATGGTTCTTGTGCACTGCACACCTACTCAATGAGATCTATCTACCTACAAAGTTTCATGATGATACCTCTTATACTTTTAGAGTTATGTCCCGGACAATGTTCAAAGTGTAAAAATAAACAAAGGGGAATAATTCAAAAATTAGGCAAGGCAGAGTTATGTTTCTTGTGCACTGCACACCTACTCAATGAGATCTATCTACCTACAAAGTTTCATGTTGATACCTCTTGTTGTTTCAAAGTTATGTCCCGGACAAGGAAAGGGGACGGACGGACGGACAGACGGACGTACCAAAATTTGATGTTTATGAGGCAAAACAGCTCATAAACACCAGCTATACCAACGTCCATAAGCAAAATAAGCTCATAAAAACAAAAAAATAGCTCTTAATTTGAATTTTATGAGTTTTTGTTCTTTATTTAACTACGGAATGAAGCTCATAATAATCAAATGTTTGCTCGGACTGACGGACGGACAGACGGACGGAGGGTAAACCTAAAGTCCCCTCCGACAAACCGGTAGGGGACTAAAAACAAGTATATACATGAAATACCTGTCCATTATGTCAAACTTTTCCCTTATCCTGGACTTCAGTTCTCTCTCATGTTTATCTACAATTTCTCTTTGATTTGACACCTGAAAATATATATCAAAGCTGAAAAGTTCCTAGCAAAACAGCTATTGTTACGAGCCAGGCGTAACGAGAAAGAAAAGCCAGCAACAAACTTGTAACAATAACAAATTTATTACAGAAAAATTATTAAAGAAAAATTGAAGAACAATTTATGCTTATAAATACCTGAAGTCAAAATAAAAATATAAATCTCAAATGTCTAGTCTGATCCTGGAATGATCCCTTTTTGAACAGCACAGTTAAATCCAAGTTAAATCCAAGAACACTTTAGAATAAATTCCCACAATAAAATCCACAAGAATAATTTAATCTATTTTAAAATCCAAGCTCCAATAAATCTGGCACTAAATTACTTAATATCCAAGTTGAATAATACTCCAAGTGTATTGATGACTTAAAAGGTAAAGAAAATGAAAAATGTCCCCTTATATAGAGTCACAGTACCTGTGCTCGACCAGCCCAGTGCTCGACCAATACTTCTATTTGTGTACGATTTATGCATAAAAGTGGAAAAACCCTGGGAATTTGTTTGTGCTTTTTGTACCTGACCTGTAACCTCTACACCATGTACAAGTACTCCATTAGTTTGGTAGAAGATTGGCTTTTTTGCAGACAATATTAAACAGTACAAAATACAATTCTATAATAAAAGTAGCAGTAAAAGCTATTTAAAACACTGAAATAATGATAATTTAGAGCAAATGTGGACAATACTTTGTTAAATTGCCTTTACTCTTATGATTCCAATTGATTTCCATAGGAAAGGTGCCCAAAAACCATCAAAACCCTGCTTTCCATAAAAGGCAGGGGCTATGAACATGTAAACAAATATGGCAGCTGTACGGAAACAAACCGGGAACACACCGCTTAAAGCGTAGACCATTTGTATATTACAACAATTATCACACTTAACTATGTTTGCAAAGTGATTTTAGTAAACAAAATATAAGAATAAGTAATCTCAAACACCCCAGTATATGTTTATTCCAAAACTCTTATAGACACTTAATTTGTCAATGTATAGCATTTCCTTCGTATCATATTTGCTCTCATATTTACATCTATAGACAATAAAACATAAATGTTTCAAAATATTTTTGAAATAGAATTGTTGTACATAAAAAGTCATATCTGTTTTTAAAATATAAAAGTTCTGATAGAGATTAAACCACCTGGTCGAGCACTGGTTTGGTTGCCTGAAAAATATAGTGGTTTTATACCCTATATACAACTCCGTGGTAAATTGTATCCTGATCTGTGTAATTAAAACGCTTTAGCTTATTGTGAAATAAGTTTCCCAGCAAACTTTTTGTTCTGAAAGAGTTTTTATGTTTTTGTGGAAAACTGGTTGAGCACTGGTACGGTGTCACTCTATATTAGCTAAAATCATTCCAGATCAGTCTTTCTTCAGTAATCATAATCATTAGCTAGCACCTTCAACAGTAATGAATAATCTGGAAATTTCTACAACAGTTATGAAACTTCATGTTAAATCTTTTGTTTACATTATACTCATGTACACATGTAGTTTATGTTCTAAAAATAAAACAGTGATAATATTAGAAATACCAACTTGTCAGAGATAAACTATATACATGTAATATGTTGCATACATAACACTATATTCATGTTTACAATTTGTTTTCCTTTTCTGCAAGCAGCAATACAATAAATCCTTAAGATTAACTTTACATAATATAGAAGTACATACATACATTAGAGTAAAATAATTCATTTCCTTTCAGAGCATATTCCATTATTCTTGAACATATTTTGGTACATATCCAGGTAATAATGGTATGGATAATGTTATTCAATCAATGAACTTTTACAATTGTGGTGGATGGAATTTTCTCTTCAGAAAAAGAATGCCTTAGTTATAGCATACTGCTATCTTTTACAAAATTGTGCATGACTTTGCACTGGCAAAGGAATAAATGTTAATTATGGCCAACAGTATAATATAGTTAAGAAAAAAGATATCATTTTGAGTGCATTGTTGTAGAATAATGCACAGTGCCATTTCAAATACTTAGGTACACAGTTGTATCATCAGGAGGGCCAGAACATTACAAAGCATTTGAAAAACATCAAGGCACTCATAGTTTTACTAGAGCTACCATGCAAGATTTTTTTTTAATCTTTTCAACTCTAACATAAAATATATATTGAAATATATTGACTGAAGAATAATTTTCATAACATTATTTGATTTCTTGATGTCACATCAAATGTCATATGTTGTCTGCTAGTAAGAATTCCACTTTTATTGTGCATATATAGTGTAAAATTAATGCAGTTGACTGCACTGTATATTCAATAAGACATAGTATATGCATTTTAGAATTATGATTCAGCATCTCCTGAAACTTGAAAGTCCTGAGACAAGCAAATAATTGTTCTAATTTATCACAAAACAAGATTGCATTTGAGAAAAATGCTATGCCACCGCATTAATACAACACTAAATAGTAGTGTAGGAACAGATTTTATTTTGTTTCTATACAATTAAAGATTGTCATAATGCATAGATCCCTGACCTATCTAATTCTTATTATCAGATTAGTGGTTAAATCTATTGTTAATCCAATAAAAGATCAGAGTAGGAATATATTAATGCACTTGAGTCTGGTGAATTTGGTGGTGAAGGTCATATTTCACACAGCCTAAATATCATGACTACATCAAAGGACAACACAGTGAGACACTCTGTCAAAATCTAGGTCAGCTGATATCAAAGTTCACTTTACAACTTAAACTGTGCACATGGTCAAAATTCCATTGCTGTACATCAAAGGACAAGAAAGTAGGTCACTTTCCCCTTGGGCAAGGCAAAATTTTGACCCAAGGGATTAATTCAAAACAATCTTGATACAGGTCCACCAAACAACATTTCAAGTCAAATATCTAAGCTGTAGCTTTCTCCCATTCAGAAAACATTTGTTTTATTTTCTGTTTTTACAATGTGTACATAATGAGAATCACTGCCCCCTGGCAGGGCCAATTCTGACACCAAGGTGAAAATTTGAACAACTTTGGTAGAGGACCTATAGATGATATTATATAGCAAACATCAAAGCTCTATGCCTTGTACCTTCAGACAAAAATATTTTTTTTTACTATATGTACATAATGAAAATCAATGACCCCTGGGGTGGAACCAATTTTGACCCCAGGGCTATAATTTGAACAATCTTGGTAGAGGTTCAAGCCTCATAAAGTCTCATGCCATACATTTAACCTCTAGCCTTTGTCAATTCAGAGAAGAAGTTTTCAAGTTTTTACTTTATACATATAAGGAAAACTATCGCCTCTGGGGCAGGGCAATTTTAACACTAAAGGCATAATTAAAACAACTTTAGTAGAGGACCCATAGATGATATTATTTACCAAATATCAAAGCTCTAAGCCTTGTACCTCCAGACAAGAAGTTTTTTTTTTTACTATATGTACATAGACTAGTGAAAATCAATGACCCCTGTGCCAATTTTGACCCCAGGGCTTTAATTTGTACAATTTTGCTAGAGGTTCACTACACAATGTTTCATGCAAAAAATCTTAACTCTAGCCTTTGTAAATTTAGAGAAGATGATTCTTTAAGTTTTTACTATAAACATATAAGGAAAACCTATGGCCCCCGGGGCGGGGCCGATTGTGACCCTAGGGCTATAATTTGAACAATCTGGGTAGAGGTCTACTAGACAAAATATCTAAGCTCTAGGCCTTTTGGGTCTTTACAAGAAGGTATTTTAAGTTTTTACTATATGTACATATAGTGAAAATCAATGACCCCGGGGCGGGGCCGATTTTGACCCCAGGGCTATCATTAAAACAATCTTGGTAAGGGTCTACCAGACAATGCCTTATGAAAAATATCTAAGCTCTTGGCCTTTTGAGTCTTTACATGAAGGTATTTTAAGTTTTTACTATATGTACATATAGTGAAAATCAATGACCCCCGGGGCGGGGCCGATTTTGACCCAAGGGCTATAATTTGAACAATCTTGGTAGAGGTCTACCAGACAATGCTTTATGCAAAATATCTAAGCTCTAGGCCTTTTGGGTCTTTACAAGAAGATTTTTTAAATTTATTCTTATAATTCCTTTTGGTTGCCATGGCAACCAGATTTCTGCATGGAATGAAATTCTTTGAACAACTTTGGAAGCCCTTCACCCAAGGATCAATCCTGCCAAGTTATGTTGAAATTGGACTAGTGGTTTTTCACAAGAAGATTTTTGAAGTTCACTATATAATCTATATAACACACAAACAAACAAACACACACACACACACACACACACAGGTGAATCGCTATATGCCACCGCATCGCAGATGCTGCGGTGGCATAAAATACTTTTTTCTTTAGATTACTCATTTCTGGAACTATTCTTTCGAATACAAGTTGTGCTCTCAATGTATCAGTAAACTTACTATTTTCTGTAGCTGTGAAACATATCTTTTCCTCTGGTGGTGTTGGAACTCCATAGTCTGTAATTAATATAAACTTGTATTTATTATACCATATGCTGTATAAGCATCTGTTTTAGTTCCTGAGCATATATTGTGTCATAATGCACATGAGTGTGCCATATATTTAATAGGGGACTAAAGTGTGAAGCCAAAAGTCACAGAAATGTTGTGTGCAATTAGCAACAATTTTTATACAAGACTACCCTTATAATTTATTGTTCATGCCTCAAGTTATTTAGAATTACAACAAATAAAGTTTAACTTAAAATGTCAAACTACCTTACATTGTCAGGCGTGTGGAATTACTATGCCCGACTTTCCCGACTCGGGACTTTTTGCCGGCGGACAAGTAGATTTTAAATTGGCACTTGCCGGCAGACAAGTGTAATTCTGAGCCTGAGACAAACCATAATGTCAAATTTCTAATTGTATTTGATCGCCAACGTTTAATCCGTGTTTGAAATGCATGAATTTTATTTGTACACCATCCCCAACAGCACAAATAAAAAGATATCCCCGTACTGCCTCTTTCCGATCAGCTAACAGATTTTTCAACAATAACTGACAGTGAAATTATATATAAACAAGAGCCCGGTTTGAGCCGGGTGATGCTCCCCGAATAGGTTTTGGACACAGGAAAGTACACCTCATGAAGTTTTAGAGTTATGTCCCTGGAAAAAGTTTAAAGTCCAAAATTAGGCAAGGCAGAGTTACTGTTCTTTGCACTGCACTTCTAATCAATGTGATCTATCAACCTACAAAGTTTCTTGATGATATCTCTTATGATTTCCGAGTTATGTCCCGGACAACTTCAAAAAGTAAAAATAAACAAAGGGCAATAAATCCAGAATTAGGCAAGGCAGAGTTATGATTCTTGTGCACTGCACCTCTACTCAATGAGATCTATCTACCTACAATATTTCATCTTGATATTTCTTATAGTTTTAGAGTTATGTTCCGGACAAAGTTCAAAGTGTTAAAATAAACAAAGGGCAATAACTCCAAAATTAGGACAAAAAGAGTTATTGTTCTTATGCACTGCACATCTACCCATTGAGATCTATTCACCTACAAGGTTTCATGTTGATATCTCTTATAGTTTTAGAGTTATGCCCCGGACAAGATTTTTCTATAAGGGGAGATAATTCAAAAATTAGGCTTAACAGAGTTATGGTTCTTTTGCACTGCACCTCTACTCAATGAGATCTATCTACCTACAATGTTTCATCTTGATATCTCTTATAGTTTTAGAGTTATGTTCCGGACAAAGTTCAAAGTGTTAAAATAAACAAAGGGCAATAACTCCAAAATTAGGACAAAAAGAGTTATTGTTCTTATGCACTGCACATCTACCCATTGAGATCTATTCACCTACAAAGTTTCATGTTGATATCCCTTATACTTTTAGAGTTATGCCCCGGACAAGATTTTTCTATAAGGGGAGATAATTCAAAAACCGGGCAAAATAGAGTTATGGTTCTTTGACACTGCACTCCCCCTCAATGCCCTCTACCAGTGTATGAAGTTTCAACAAATTATCTCCATGGGTTTTCAAGTTATGCTCCGGACAAGACAACGGACGGACAGACGGACGGACATACGGACAAGGCGCCGACTATATGCTCCCCCGAAATTTTTCGGGGAGCATAAAAAATTCTCTTTCAATTCTGCGAATATTATCATTTCAGCTAATAAATGCACCAACTTTTTAAAATTTTACTTGAATTATTACTATGAATCGAGGACAAATCATTACTGACCCATTTTCCTGTTCTTCAAAATTTCACAACCACTTTTCAATCAGTTAACAAAATATAAACTGTACCACATAAAAATTGTCATACAATGTTAAAATATAATTAGTTCTGTATGTTGGAGAAATTTTGACAAACTCAACTTCAGATAAATGGTAATAAACAATATTAACCCAATTATTATGCCATTTTTCAATCTAGATATCTATTTGCAGTAGTAAAGCTGTCACAATTGGGGTATAGATGTACTTTTCAATTTGCATAACAGAAAAAGCATGTTCTTGTGAAATTTTTAGGATCTTAGGGTCTATATGACCCAATTCTAGTGACTGCTTACTGAAAAGTTATCAAAGAGAATGTTCTTCTATGGTTAAGTGACTGTTACTTTACTGATGTATTACTTTCCAATTAAGAACTGTATGGTAAAATATGTACATATTAAAATTATGCATATAGTAAAAACTTAAAAAATCTTCTTTTAAAGAACTCAAAGAGCTAGAGCTAAGATATTTAGCATGAAACATGTTCTAATGGGTGTCTACCAAGTTTGTTCAAATAAAAGCCCTGGGGTCAAAATTGGCCCCGCCCCGGGGGTCATTGATTTTCCTTATATGTGTATAGCAAAAACTTAAAAAATCTTCTTTGAAAAACCCAAAGAGCTAGAGCTAAGATATTTAGCATGAAACATGTTCTAATGAGTGTCTACCAAGTTTGTTCAAATAAAAGCCCTGGGGTCAAAATTGGCCCCGCCCCGGGGGTCATTGATTTTCCTTATATGTGTATAGCAAAAACTTAAAAAATCTTCTTTGAAAAAACCCAAAGAGCTAGAGCTAAGATATTTAGCATGAAACATGTTCTAATAGGTGTCTACCAGGTTTGTTCAAATAAAAGCCCTGGGGTCAAAATTGGCCCCGCCCCGGGGGTCATTGATTTTCCTTTTATGTGTATAGCAATAACTTAAAAAATCTTCTTTGAAAAAACCCAAATAGCTAGAGTTTAGATATCAAGCATGAAACATCTTCTAGTGAGTGTCTACAAAGTTTGTTCAAATAAAAGCCCTGGGGTCAAAATTGGCCCCACCCCGGGGGTAACTGTCTGATTTTCCTTATATGTGTATACCTCTTGTTAATTAGCAGTGTTGTTCTGAAATATAAAATTTTGTGTCCCATAAGAAGGACACAAATAGAATCTTATTTTCAAGGCCTTTACTTTATAAATTATGTCAAAGTCAACTGAGGTATTTGGGAAAATAATAAAACAGTTCATTTGTAAAGAAAGTTTTTTATAAAGCCGTGACTTACTGCAAGAACCTGCTTTATTTCTGAGTAGATTTGCTTCAGCATTTTGATTGGTTCAGCAAAGTAGGAATCTACTGGTGGTGTAAGCTGAAAATTCATGCATAAAATATTGATATGATATCATTAACAACAACATCTAATTTTCATAACAATATATGTTTAAGCAATACTCAATGTGATAAACTAAAAAATTATCCCATAGAGGATATTGAATGAGTGTAAGTTCAATACTGAATTTATTGCACAAGTTGAATAAATTCATATTATGCGAGCCTCTGGCAAGCATATTATTTTATTCAAAGAGTTAAACAAATTCAGTTATGAATTTACACGAATTTAATATTCTATTTATCACATACCCAAAATAAAGACCGTTAAAATAGAAAAAGGAATCATTTTTGTCGTTTACTCATTGACGCGCCTATAGTATAACACTAACATTTAGCGCGTCTTTACACTATGTTTGCATTAACACTAATGATGTCACTATGGAACAGAATTAGTGCATTTATTCCATCTTGCTTGATGATATTGGGACTTACATTATGATTGCTTCCATACTTCTTTATGACAATGGGAACCTACAATTTGCATAATAGAATTTTGCATTATGATTACTTTATGCACTATTATGTAAGTGCAACTTCATGTGTTCCTTTCTGAATCATCAAACTCACATAATTTAATATGCTATATGTTTATTTCCATCTTTTATTTAGGACAGCGTATTATGTTCGGTGTTTAAAAGAACATTCTTTGCTTGTTCTTGATATAACTAGATGTAAAATGGCAAGTTCCTGTCGGTACCTTTAATTTGTTATAAATCTGCCACTTACATTGTCGTCACTATTTCACAATTAATAATTGATTTTAATCAATACTTGGCGAATTCGATGTGTCTTAGCAGTCATATGTTTCAATATATTCACCGATTACAAATATAATGCTAAACATGATCACTGCGCATCGACAACGAAGATGACAACATAGCGATATTATAGTCGCATGTTACAGTACGCACTAAGCAGTTGACTGTAAGCATAATGCGAGGTGCAATATTTTGTTTTCATATTATGACAGCAGGTGTCGCTTTGTGGGTACATCCCGTTATTTTCCGGATGATCCCGCTATTTTTGCACATGGAGTAAACAAAGTTACGTCCCCCTTTACATAGGGGCGTATACCGTACAGTGTTAGTTGGGGGCTGACATGAAAGTGGAAGATTTTGAGAAAAACAATAGAAAACAATGCGACAGGAGAAAAGTGCGTGTTTTTGAAGATTCAGCATGTAATAGATGTCTCTTATAACTCATCCTACAAGTGGCAAAACACCTCTTATACATTGTTTATACACCTTTTTGAGTGTGTGCCGAAGTCGTATATTGAATTTAAAAATTGATTAAAAGTTGATATTTGTTGCTTCACAGTCTGTTTGTAACATAAAATAAATATCATTTGGCTTCATTTGCATTGCATTTTCTGTAATAAAAATATATTAGTGAAAGATGTGCATAGTATATCTTTAAGCACAAATGGATATGGATGTGGTGGTGTGTGAGGGGTGTCTGTGACACAGTAAATTGGGGACTTATAGGCCCATTGGGCCGTGTTATAATCATACACATATATGCTCATTATTTGTAATTGGCTAAATATGCACATGTCACAATAATTAACAACTTCCTTCTTTTCTTATTATATATTGTACTGCGTAACACACCTTTTCACCACTATAAATGACTCTGAGACATTTGGAAAGTTAATAGGCCAATAAAATTTGCCATTTTAATGTTCAAGTCATTAGATAAAGACCTTTGCAGCACCTAGGCACGTGCGTAACAACTGGATGACAGCATTTTATGTTTTGATAAGGGAGTACACTATGACCAATTTTGCATGAAACTGACACGTATATATTCCATCCCAGCTCATGAACGTATCTTTTGGCTGAGCTGGGGGTTGGATGCAGCCCTTAAGCCAGGGCCTGAATCCGCCACTGTATAACTGCCCCATTAAATAACTGTTCACGAATATATTTTTCTATCTAACTGCATACATATATAAAATTATATTGCATAACCTTTTTCTACTTATATTTATATTCTTTCCTGGGCAATTTATATATTTAGTGCTTGGTACGTACTTATATATACGCAAAATGGTCACCGGAAAATACCGATGATAGGCGAAATGTGGAAAATTTCTGTTGATCTCGAGTTCTCGCCCCTTAACAGGTCACACTTGTTAGACATTGTTTAAATTGTTTATATATATTGTAGGATGATCAAACATAATCCACAAAGCATCAGACACCGAGCTTTATTTAGCATAAACACTGAATAATGGAAATAAGCAAAAGCTAACAGTAATTACACCATGCCAGCGATAAATCATATATGTCACACTTTAACAAAATCCATCGTGTAATTTAAGGTGTACAAAAGGAAGTAGGGAAGAAGAATAGTCGATTTTAAATCACTTCTACATAAAAGTAATACAAAAAAGAACTAAACCTTATAAAGTTTGTAAAGAGCATGAAGAAAGGTAGCTTATACATAAAGGTATATGACGTTAACATTTTAATATTCCAAAACAGTACGATGAATGGCTTGTGCAAGTTTAATAGTTATCACTCAATGATAGAATTACTCACTACGAAAGTTTGAATGAAATAATGAAAAATAGAATGCAGCTTCATGCAAAGTTAAGATATCATAAAGCAAGATGGAATCAAGCATAATACAAGAAGCAAGATGGAATCAAGCATAATGCAAGTTTAAATATCATAAAGCAAGATGGAATCAAGCATAATGCAAGTTCCAATGTCATCAAGCAAAATAGAATAAATGCATTAATTCTGTTCCATATGTCACATCAAAATATATGCACGGCTGTGCAATACCATTTTTACGGAGTCGCAAAATCAGCGCGGTTGTGTGATAAAATTTAATATTTAACACTGTAAGAAAAGTTGAAAGTTAACGGTGTAGCAAAAGTTGTGTTTAAAAAAAAATGGAACAGTCTCAGGTTATAACTTGTATTCTATTTAGATTCATAATTTGCAGTTAACATTTATTCAAACAAAACTGACAGATTTCATTTTATAATAAGCACTTTTTTAATAATTACTTTAAAAAGAAAATGCTCTTTAGAGCTTATATACATATATATTCTTTTCTGGAACTGAAATGAAACTACATTTTAAAAATATTACATATACATATATATTCTGTTCTGAAACTAAAATGAAGCTACATTTTAAAAATATTACAAGTGTTTCTTTATATTTTATTCTTTTTTTTATTGATCAGAGCTCTAATAAGAATCCATGACCCAAATACTTTAAAAACCGTATTAGCAACTTTCACACTTAAACAGGTGCAGGAAGACCTAAAATATTTGGCTCTGCATAAGGTAATAATATAATAAATTATTGTAAAAGTGGGTGGTAACGAAACAGCAACTGACTTTCCATATATACTAACTAGACTGGTAGATTCTACTCATTAAAAGTTCAAGAACAATCTCTTTTACCAGTAACCACTAACCTTAGAAGTCAGTTTAAGTGCTGATGGCTTATTGGTTCCACACAGAAGACAATTTTCCAACCAACCTTGAGATGAAATGAAGAAAATGCATTTAAAATAATATACAATAGACAAGTAAAAGTTAACATGAACCTGTTCTTGGCAAAATATTTGGTAGTTTTCTAAGCATCCATTCGCCTCAGCATGAGACTTATTAACAATAGAATTACATGTACATGTTCTTTAAATTTTAAAACTAAATAATGATAATCATGCTAAAAATTATATAAATTTATTACATGTAATTTCAGGGTGTTTTTTTTTCCACACGTTGGGGAAGTAGCCCAGCCCTTAATTTTTGGGGGAAATTACACAGTATATTTGCAAAAAAGGAAGAGAGAACTTGATGAAACTGCAGGATTCTAAAGAATTTTTCTTTGAGGAATCAGCCCTATACCCACCCCTGCTATAGAAGGAAAAAAAGCCCTGAATTTCATGCATTTTATGTGCCCTACATTTGTAACAAGCCATTAAATCTTATGTTCCTTTCATGAAAAACATTTTTCTTTAATCAATGAATCTCAATCAGTCATTTTGACAAACATTGTGTTTTATTTAATTTTACCCATCATGTAATATGATGCTATATTAACCAAATATATAACATAAGACATATTTGCAGGGTTTTCATTAAGAGGCGGCAGGAGGCCAAAATGCCTGTCTCAAATGTATTATGGGCTGCCTCAAAGTTAAGAAAACACTCTTTTTTATGCATGATAAAGATAGATATGACCGCCTCAAGTTCAAAACAAACCTTCTGCAAAAAATGTTAATGACAACCCTGTATTTGTTATTTAAAACCAAATACGAAAAATAAATATATGTGAACGGAGTCCAAACACATATTTTAACTTAATTTTGGGACTATTTTCTCAAATCTTTTCCCTTTACAATCAGTCACTTCAGCTAACCATTTTATCCTCAGAGATTATCTGGTTATGTTTTTTCAGACAGTTCAAGATGTCTGTGATAAATTGTGTATTGAATTTGAACTGCATCATGCTTCTATAAATAATCAATGTATTACTGTGTGTTGTACAACATTTTTTACTTGAAAATAGAATTAAATAAAGAAGTTTTTTTTCATGAAATATGAAATATATTTTTTATTTTATATGATAAAATTCCTTATTATATACTTATAAATGAAATATTGAGAAATATTGATGAAATAAAATGCTTATTTTCATTATCCGTATCTTCACTATAAAATTTATTTTTCACTGTGCACAGTGAAACATATTTTCAGTGAAACATATTTTTCGTATTTTCACTGGTGTGTTGCCGGACTAATTTTTTTGAAATTCTGCCAGTACACAAAATTTCAGGGAAAGTCTTTCAAATTTTAATGTCAAAAAGGAGAAAAATGTATATAATAAACAGAAAATTCAAGTTCTTTCTATAAAAATATTATTTATTTTCATCTTGTGGCATGAAAATTACCATATTTCACTCGTGGAATATTTATTTTCATACCACTCGATGAAAATAAATCATGTATTGATAGAAAAAACTTGAATATCCTCTATATATATTTCAATCACCCTTCCAGCTCATGAAAATAATTGCAACTTATGAGTATGCAACTACATATTCATCATCTATTAGTCTGCAGTGAATTGATTCATATCTTTAATTAATATACCTTTTAAAAGATAGGTATTTCAATGCAGACTGAATTCATTGTTATACTTTCAATAAAAAAGTTAAAAAGAAGTTTAAATATTCTATCTTAAAAGATTACTTTGTTCTGAATGTATACCTACTGAAGAAAACTTACCTTTACTTTGACACCCTTCACAGTACAAATGGCCACAGTTTGTGAGAAAATATCCTCTGCCATCCCCAGGCTGTTTATAACAAGTATTACAGTGTAACCAATCACCCATAGTCTCCCTGAAATACATTATACTTACTCATTAATTTCCTACAATCAATTATGTAAAAAATTACCTGTGTCTATGTTTGATTTAAGATAAGCATAAGAACCTTTCTGCAAAACTTCATCTTCTCAAAAGACTAACTTATAATATACTTGGTTCCTATGATATAAAGGGTTCTATGATATCAAGGTATTTAAATTTTCTGTGACTGCTAGTAAAAGCAACACATGATGATGCTAATATTTGTAAAACTTGCACACTAGATTCATTTTCATCTGCCAATAAGTTTAATTTGGTGAATAATGAATGTATTTGTGGCAAGAAAACTATTTTATAAAACCTTTATATTTGACTACCATTTTCCTTGATGGTTTTTACACAGTCAATTAAAATATGTTATAAACACATATACTGACATAATTATAGTCAATTTAGGTTAATTGATACAAAGTTAAGAGGTGTTGTTACCGATTTGTTTGTTATGATAATATTGTTTATTTGCTGTCTTTAGTAACAATAAAAAGAACTTGTGAAATAAGTCAATAAATAGATGACGTTTACCTGGACGGCTTTAATTACAGCCGTGGTGCATGTAACGTGAATTGTAACAGAGTTATCTATAATATGATACTTTTTAGTGAATGACTAAACATACATGCTGATGTTAAATTTTGTTTTATTTATTTATTTATTTTATTTTTTTTAATTATTTTATTAATCCATTGTTTAAAATTAAAATTATCCCATAATAAACAGATAAATATATTTTGAATAAGTTAGTTAAATGATTGCCGAATCGAACTCAACCAATTACAATATGCATGAATATAGATTAAACACAGTGTACCGTTAATACTCATTTGAAACACTGGGATAATAATTCCTAATATTTTAAAGAAATGACGTATTAAAGAAATGACGTATTCGACAAACTGATGTACTAATTACCAAACAGTTATATTGCCTTATTTATCATTCGACAGATGTAAGCTGGAAAATGTTTATGCCTATGTTCTACGTGATAATAGTTCAACCTCGGGTGGCTCGAACTACCGATCTCTCGAACAAATTTGCACAGGTCCTCCGAGTTCGAGCGAACGAAGTTTGACTGTATCATATAAGAAATTAAACAACAGTACCAACTGGTATAGTATTACACTAGTACTTAGTCTCAGACTCTTTACAATAATATTAAATCATCTATTGCATTTATAAAACAGCAACTGCAAAAAAATGTTTTGTAAACAACAACTTGTTACAATACATACTAAATTCAAACAAATTTTATGATGTCAAGCATTTTACAATTCTTCATATTTCAAGTTTCGAAAAATGTGCCTGTTATATTTTTTGTTTTGATAGATATTGAGCAAGTGCATTGTCTAGAATAGATGGGTCAAGCTGGGTAGGATATTTCTAAACAGATCTATTATAAAGTATCTTAGTATATTAGTTTTCATGGCAATATTTATATTTTGTTGTAATAAAGTAAGGCCATTCAATCACACCAAATTATTTGAGACCACCAAATCCAAACAACCATCAAACCCTGACGGCCCGGAAAATGCATAGTTTCTTCAGTGACAGTGGTTGTCATACTGTAGCCTTGATTAGGAATGCTTAATTTAAAATTATGCTTTCAGGGCCCTCGATCAACCAAATCTGCGGCCGATAATCGGCCACAGTCCCCCACAAAAATAGTATGTTTTTTCCCCCTAACAGAGGTAAAAATTCCCCCTCAAAACATAAAAAGCGTTAAAGAAAAAAATGAAAACTAATGTTGTTTTTGAAAATTAAAATCCATCTATTTGACCGCCATTTTGTAAGCGGAATATCGTACAGTACATGCCTGCACATTTCCGTTTGTTTTTCCCCCAAAATCTACCGTCACATATTGGCCTCTCATCCTGTAAAAATGCTAAAATTTCAACAGAAATAAGCAGAAAAAATCACAATTCCCATCAACAATTTGGTTTTAAATTGTTTATTCATGAAATCATTTTTTTTGTCTTCAAAATGTTACATCAACCACCGTAAATTTTGCCGTAAATTACAAACGTGTAAGTTTTGTTTTCATGATACTTTATGAAATAAACTGATGGAAAACTTATTGGGTGGAGGGGGGGAGTGAATCATAAAGAAGGGGGGGGGGGAAGTGAATCATAAAGAAAGCTAAGCAGCATAAATGATGTAAAATGTCTAATGGTGTAAGGTGTTAAAAACTTTTCTTCAAATCTTATCAATCACTTCTGAACAGTTTAGAGTCAGTGTACCCGGTTCCGCACAGGACCCGGTCCCGCACACTTTCCCATTTTTCATTTTTTCTTGAAAATTCAAATGAATTTATTCAGTTTTCATTTGTGTTTTACTGAACTGGCATGTTTTCAACAGGATATGACATAATCTGGGATCTTGCACCCCAGCCTTTCCCTAGAGAGTGCAGACGAAAATGTAAATACATGTACATGGCTGTGTAGGTCACACATAAAAACATTTTTTTCAGCAATTTAACCATGCTAATTTCTATTTCAATGTTAAGATATTTATAAAATATATATTTGAAAAGAAATGTATGTTTTTGTTTTGGCAAATTTGCTGTAAGTTATGAAATATATGCACATGATTTAACTTCTCCCAATAACCAAACGTCAAGTCATTTCACCTTGATTCTTTTGTTTAAAATGATACTAAACTCTTAATCGAACAAGTCATAACTAAACAGATGTAAAAACCTTCAACAATTATTTTTTATGTCTGTGTTTACTACCTACAAGTGGTAAAACAGTATATTTCAATTGCTGTTACATGTTTCCTGTGTGCTACTATGCTTGGAAATAATGTTTGTATACTGTACAGTGTTAGCGATTTTCCCTAACTTTACTGAGTACCTGGGACTCAGTGCTAATAGATCTGTTACGTCCCAATTCAAATGGAACGAGTCCTCAATTACAAAAATGTCAATGTTTGCATAACTTCATAATACAATCAAATTTGAGACTGTTGATGTTCGCGGATACCATTGATAGGTTGGCCCAAAACGAGGCCGAGCACTTGCTCCTAGTCTACGTTTGGGATATAAATCTGCATTGCTAATGAGAAAGGAACAAATGAAAATGAGGTGAAAGTCAAGTTCTTATAATACAATTTATTTAAAGTGAATAGAAAATCATTTTCAAGCAGAGCAAAAAAACTTAAGAGAGAATTGACCAATTATCGGGGAAAAAGTGTTTCGTCCCAGGGACTCAACAGCCCTTTTTTTCTTTCCTCCCTGGCAATTTTAGCGAGTAAATTGATATGTTTACTCAGTAAACGCGAACACTGCTGTAGTAAGAATGTGCTTTAAATTTATTTGAACTCATGAAAATTTGCAAAACAATATAATTTATCTGGACTTAGAGATGTTAAATAATTTATAAAACATGTTTAAGATGTACAATAACCTTTCAGTATAAAAATGGCCTTGTGTGCGGAACCGAGTCCACTATTTATCATATTTGGCCCATACCTGTTGCTTAAAATCAAGTGCGCCTAGAAGTATGACCTACTTAAGATAGAAACGTTTTGGTCATTAGTTTTTATGGGCAAAGGATGTAATTTTCAAAATAATATCAATTATCCACATACTGCCAGTTTTCAATCACAACCACTTTTCAATCATCCCTGGAAATTCTTTCTTTTTGATCTATTTGTCATGTAACCAAACTGTAAGCACATCTTGTATTTACCTTGACTACATTTATCAGCAGCAATGTCAATTATGGCGTTAAAAAAGAAAATAACAGTATTTTAGTTCAAAATATGTAAAATTTGTGTTAAGAAATTCCACTAATCCTTAATTTACCCAGTTACAAATAGCAATAACTTTCTAAAAATAATTGATTTACAGACTCAGTTTTTTGTCAGTCTGCAGAAATGGTTATTAAGTTGGACAACTGTTTCAATATCATTAAGTCGTAATGTATACTGCACTTCAAAAGCTATAATTTTAATATGTACATATTTTACCATACAATTCAGTCTATGCGAAAGACTTCTGAGTTTTACTGGACAGTAGGTCCTGTAAACTGAAAATTTTTACTGGACCAAACATGATTTTACTGGACCGAAAAAAACCTAATTGGTATAGCATTTTGAGTCACTTGATAAGTGTCAGCAGTCAAAAAATTTGTGTACAAAAAGAAAATTATATTATCAACAAAGTGAAGTTATCTTTTTTCGCCATAATCAAAATGTAAACATAAATATTGTTATACATGTATTCAATGGATTTTGCTATTTAAACTTTAAATCCATACAGACTTTATACTAGCAAAATGAGAGGGAAAATTTTTATACTAGCAAAATGAGAGGGAAAATTTCAGCAAAAGTCTGGCATATGTAAACAGAATTATATATATCGGTAATTCAGTGAAGTTGACAGATTAACTGTTCAATGATTTTGGTACCTTTACAGTATAGTTTAATTTTTGTCAACATCTTGGACGATCTTTCATAGCTAAACACCAGTTGAGCACACGTGTAATTAAGCATTACTCTAAGTCTGTGGATTAAAGACATAAATTGTTCCAATTAATACACTGAAACTTTCATCTGTGTAAACAAACTAATAGCGGTGACCTTTCACATCTGGGCCGCTTATGTAATTTACGCGGCCGCTTATTGACTTTTGATTGTACTAGTTGTCGGATATTTTTTATCTTACGTAGTTACATAAAAGTTTGCATTATGAGAATGCATAACAGTTGACAAGCATTGCACGAGCTTATATTTTGTAATGACAACATTTTGATATGTTTTGAATTTAGGTAAATGATAGGCCTTTGCAAAATGTTGAATGTATAAAACCTTAATTTTTTACCGGACCGTCGGGCCGTCAATACATATATTTTTATCGGACCTTCTGATTTTTTACCGGTCAGGGCCGACGGTCCGACGGTCTTTCGGAAAGACTGACAATTCTTAATTGGAAGGTAATACGTCAGTAAACTAACTGTCAATTAACCAAGGAAAAACATTCTCTCTGATAACTTTTCAGAAAGCTGTCACTAGAATGGGGTCATATTGACCCCAAGATCCTAAAAATTTCACAAGAACATGCTTTTTCTGTTATGCACATTGAGATATACATCCATACCCCAATTGTGACAGCTTTACTACTGCAAAAAGATATCAAGATCGAGGATATAAGATAATTTTCTTATTTTTCCTTAAAAAAGTGTACGACTCCGGGTACACTGACTCTAGTGTTACCTATTTGGGATTTTTTTAAAAATAATATGCATGTAAATAAAAAACAGCTTATATTTAAATAAGTTTATTTGATATTTGATCATAAAACTGTAACATAGGCACTTGGTTTCGGGATAAAAATCCTTTTGAAGAGTTTGTATAACTTAAATTGGATTGAATGTAACGATTTTTTAACGTAGATGTCTCGATTCTAAATTCGACATTTTTCCGATATTACTAAAAAAAATGTCGAATTTAGAATCGAGACATCTACGTTAAAAAATCGTTACTTTCAATCCAATTTAAGTTATACAAACCCTTCAAAAGGCTTTTATCCCGAAACCAAGTGCCTATGAACTGTAAAAGAAAATTCCCCCCCCCCCCCCCCATGCACTAAAATTCCCCCCCCCCCCATGCACTAAAATTCCCCCTGCTGAGGTAGCGACCCACTTCCCCGAAATTGGGATTGAGGGCCTTGGCTTTCGATATGATCTTACAATGAAAACTGAAATCTGTCAAGTTGACTCTTAGATAGGACAGTCATAGCAATTTTATCTAAAATTCATGTCGTCTGCAAAGTCTGCTCACAGTTAGCTCCCCTCTGAGCCTTGGCAAAATCCCGGAGTTCGATATCCGGGCACGTATGAAAAAAAAAAATGGAGCAGTAGGGCCTACAGTACCTCAAGTCATGATCAATAAATAGACAAAATAAATATCGTTTTTCGCCGATTCTTACATTTTTAATTCATTTTCTGTTATAAATCGGTGTGAAAAGATTAATAAGATCTTTTTAAGTTCAGTCCGATGGGTGAAGCATTAATCATTCAAGCGCCTTGTCCGGTATATACCGGAATACGGTATTTAGTGTGGTATCAAAATGGCTCCCGTTGATCCAGCTACGGCTTACCTAGTGTCAGCAGCTATTATTGTGGTTATATTAATTGCTGTCTCAATTTTTTGTGGAGATAAAAAAAGTAAATTTTCTCTCCTATTGACTAATTTTACGTACGACTTTTAGATATTTAAATAGATACGAAGATACAACCACTTTTTAATGAAAAATTGTTACAGCTGGTCAGCTGGTTACAGCTGTTGATGAAATATTTAATTTAGGCCTAATCATCCTTTAGTCAGTACGGTCCAGATCAAGTCAAGTAAATTTTATTTATAAGCCAATACACATAACAATAAACATAAGCTCAGAATTAAGTAAAGTAAGTTTGTTTCTGTAACACTAAATTATGTTTAGTTATCTTATGTCGTAATGATTAGATGAGACCATATGTCAGGGTTTAGAATTTTTGAATTTTGACTATATCCACAGGCGTTCGGCACAATTGCCATCCCATTAATGGTCAAATTAATATAAAATAATCACCCCTTGATCATCAAGAACTAAATAACTATCCAGCATTTGAAAAATGCAAGGACTTAGGTAGCCCGGGGTTCTATGATATCAAGGTACTTAACGTTTATCGGAAAATATTCAAATATAAATATCATACATGAATGAGATTTTTCTTCCATCTAATAAGTGAACCTTTTCTAAAACTGTCTGTGAAAAAAATATTTGAAAAGATCCAATTAAAATGACATTTTTTTAACTATTTCCAATGTCTGCCTTTTTGGGTAATTTCGGAGGAGGTTACTATGATATCATGGTAATACCCGAAAATGCAAGTATGAACTAATAGATGGGTCAAAATCTTCAAGTTAAGTTGTGAAAAACCTCCAACAATTAACTTGCTACAGTATTCAAACTTTATGAACAGACAATATGTCAGTATATGCGATTGTAACATATATTTTAATAGACTGTGTAAAAGCAGTGAAGAAAAATAGTAGTCAAATATGAAGATTTTATAAAAAAGTTTACTTCACATGAATATATTCATTATTCACAAAATTAAACTTATTGGCAGATGAAAATGAAGTTAGTATGCCAGTTTTAAAAATATTAGCATCATCGTGTGTTGATTTTACTAGCAGTCAAAGAAAATGTAAATAACGTGATATCATAGAACCCGTGATATCATAGGAACCGAGTATATGTAACTGGACGTAGCATATTCATCTGACACGGTCAACATTTTCCTCAAGCATTTTTTAATATAAGACATAATATGAAATTAGGCAAAGCCTATGAACGGGGAAGTCAGTAAAAAATCCTTTCATTTATTTGCGTTTTAAAGGTGTCATTCGGTATTATATGTACCCGCTTCCGTTTTCACTCGGAACACTCGACGATTATTATTAATCCGAAAGGTTGAGATTTGTTCAGTTATCAGAATACACCGCCTTTTATCATTGAGTTACATTGTAAATGGCGGCGCTTAACTAGAACTGACACTGAAAATTTAATTGATAGGTATAGAATTCTATATATTTTCTAATAGTTTTTTTATTTGATTAGGCCATCCTTAAAAAAATGTTTGTTTGCAGTAACGCAACCAACTCACAAAATTTGCCCCTACTCAAATTTTTTTTTCATTGTCTGGATAAAAAATTATTTTTTTTGAATCAGAAAATTATGCCTTGTGCTTTGTTTTCGTTCTTTTAAAGGTTAATAGAAGAAATAAAATGTAGGTCTTATTAAATTAGAATTCAGTTATTAATTGTTACCAGATTATCAAAGCATATATTGAAATTCCATGTTTATTTGGAAGTAGTTCAATAAAAGAAAAAAATCGACCTACCTACCCACCTTGAAAATTCTGGGTCGGGTTACTGCAAACAAACATTTTTTTAAGGATGGCCTTTTCTTTTAAATATACACATGTAGTCTATCCGGGCAAGCCAAAGCCCGGGCTTGCGACTGACTTCCCCGTATTATCATACTTAAACATGCAAACATAGCTTTATAGATATATCTTTCAATAACCATTAAAAATATGGAGCCATCTATCTTCATTTACAAGAAATGAATTATCAAAAGTGAAAAATAACCTTAAAATTGCGAGGTCCAGCATGTTTTGTGCCAAGGAAATTTCCAAAATCTTCCACAAGTAAACATACATTTAGCTGCTAGCCATTCATAAGAAAGTTGAAACATTGAATTCCAGTTATGATATAATGATTGTCACATATTAAATGTCACATAAAGGCGCCTTTTAACTAAATTTCAACTCACTTTTTTTCCTTCAATCTAACTACCATCCAAGTATTAAGATCAGTAACTGGCCGGATATCTCAGTCGGATGAGCCCCGGAACGGTATTCCAATTTTCCTTGCAGCACTTTTTTCTCACCCCATGATATTTGGGGTAAAACGTGGGGGCAATGATGGTTTATAGAGCTTCGAAATCAAAAATCCAATTTTACATTGTCCTCTGTGCCCATTAGAAATTTGAGGAAAAATTTCAATAAAGCAGGGGAGTATATCATGGTCCAGAACTGTTCACTATATTGGGGAGAAGATTGTAAGCAGTAGAGCAGCGGAAAGGTGCTCCCATTGTTCAGGGTTGGATTAACAGTCAGACTACAAATTTCTCTCACCCTTTGACATTTGGTACCCAACCTTGTGCTGTGACTGAACAGTTCAGAATTTTTTTTACATTGCCAATTTTCTCTGTACCTTGAGAAATTTTCTGACGGACAAATGTCACAATAGAGGGGGAGTATGTCATGGCACAGAACTGTTCATTATTTTAGGAGGAATATATGTAAGCTACTGGATAGCACTGTCGGTACAGCTGTGTTAAATGGTATTCTGGGGGTCCTAGGTTTGAGTCCTGGTCAGGCTGCACATTTTTCTTGTGTTGTGACACAGTGACAAATATTGTCATTGTGAAGTGTCAAACACAGACTCTTGTCAGAAAATGTTCTTATTCCATTTAAAAAATAAATAAATACTCGGTTAATTTACAATTACAGTAAGGCAATCTCCTGGATAAGAAGCCTACTGGGATCCTTCATATTACGGACACAATAAGATAGATAAGGACACTTACAAAAAAAAAAAAAAAAACAATTGATTATTTAAGGTATTGTACTGTGTACTTCATTGTATGAATGGTGCTTGCAAAATAAGTTTTAGATTTTTGATATTCAGTGGCAATGAAAATATCATTATTGTGTAGTCTTTTTTCTTATATCACACCAGCATCAAACCAGCTATACAATGTACACTGAATGTAGATGTGAATCCAGTGGTTCTAAACTGAATAGTGGCTCTGTTAGCTGCTAATTTACAAAATCATTACAAAAAGAATCATCAATGTTTTAAATGCTGCATATTATTAACTTTTATAAACCATTAACAACAGCATGGTACTGCATGTACATTTTTAGTTCAGGACCTATGCTTATAGTTAACCATCATCCTTTTTCACATTTAATTCTTGTGAAGGAACCAAGAAAGAAATTTTACTGGCCAAAATACAATTTGGTATGGTAAAAGTTGGTTTATATCACCTCTTGTATGTCTTATAAATTTATTTTTGTTCAATCTTATTATAGAGACTGTAGAAATCTTCTTGTATTTCAGTGTCTTGGAATTTCTATGCACCAGTTTTCTTTTTAACATACCAGTAATAGCAATGGACTTGTGTAATTCTGTTTTAAAAAATCTTACAACGGAGGTACATGTAGTTCTAGGCTAGGAAAACAAAAATCATATTCATAAAATATGCAGACAGGGTTTGATTGGGTCAGATAATGAAACATTGAACATGTTTTAGTTTTAGCTTAACCAGTATACAGATCTTCCATACTAAATATAATGGAATCAACAATTTAGTTTGTAGTAACACATTACAGAACAACATTTAAAACAATTTCTTATAATCAAATACTACAACAGTATATCTCATAAAACTTGACCTACTAGTACTTTGCGGCTACAGATCCTACCCATGAGACCATGTCATCTGATCATGGTCTGCAATGTTCACTATACAATTTTAGTCATTATATATTTTGAAATTTTCTCGGAAAATGATGAATTGTCTTGTCAAGATTAAAAGACAGAATACTAAATTGAGGATATTTACTTTAGCAAGGTTAAGATTAAAAGATGATCAACCTGAAACTTTTGTAAATACAGTAATGCATCCATTATTCTCTGTGTAAACTTATTAATTGCGTTATTTTACAGTATCTCATTATTTGTATTCAACATGTTAATCATTTAGCATTGAATACACTCAAATTATTATACAGTACACAATTTTATGGTTTGCTCAATGCACACTCAATCACTTAAATGAGCCTGCATATGATTTTGGTATCTATTTCAAAGTTATAATTACAATCTTTATACATGTATTGTTCTTTTGCTTGTTATTTACAATTTATATCATCCTAAGCTACGATATTTAAAAACGTTATCTGAATTTGACTACGCTGCTTGTTTAAAAAATTCCAAAACTGACAATGTATTTTAAAAGTTAAGGTGTGAGTTCTGCTATTAACCTTATAACCAGTACTACAATGTCCACATTATTCTAAGAAAATCAGGGGCTGCAGGGCTTCCATTAAGTTTCAAAATTTGGAAGTCAGAGACTAGAAAATCTCTTTATTGGAAGTCACATTTTATAGGTTAAAAGAAGACAGTATTAGATATTTGAAGTCACAAGCTAAAATCAAGGAGTAAATGACTCCCAAACTTCCATTAACAGAAATCCTTGGCTGTCTTATACGCTTCGTTTTTTAAAAGACTTGTACATAAAACAAACAAAGATTAAAGAATACAAATGTATATGTTTTATAAAATTGGCTTTCCCCTCAGCCAAGTATTATCATAAATTTTTTCAGTGTGATATAAAGATAGATAATGAAAGTAAACAAGTGATCTTGAGCAAAATCTTTATGAAGTAAAATTTAATGTAAAATGGATAGACTTTTCATGTAACATTTAATTTGTAAAGAAAAGTTTAATGGCATATTCAAATTTATTTTGATAGAAAAGACAGGAAATGAGCAGAGTACAGGGCAGGCAGCTCAAGCTGGGGCAAGACCTAGAGCGAGAGAAGGTCCTGGTGGGAGAGCAGTAAGGAGACGTGGTAACCGTGGTAACAGAATGCAGATTAGAGATGATGACTCAGGTTTTGTAAACATTTATTACATGTAAACTAAGTGTAAACATCTGTCCATGTGTTTGTTTCTTACTAAAGTTTAAAAATACATAATGGGAACATGTGTATGTATGTAATCATTGGTTATCGAACCTTTAACCTGCTAGAGGCAGCTGAAACTAACCACATGACCAGTACAACCCAAGATCAACTGAAACATCCATATCGTCTGATCATGATCTGTACTGTTCACTATTCAGTCAGTACTTATTTCAATATTTTCCCTGAAACTGATGAATGGTTGTGTCCAATTGAAAGATGGACAAGTCCAATTAAGATGTTTAGTTTAGTAAGGATTAAAACAAAAAATTAGAAAAGGAACAGAAATAGTAGATTGTTTTAAGTATAATTGTATTTGTTCAGTACACTGAGTAGATATTACATAATTTAACATCATAATGTAAACATGTAACATGATTCCTATATGAATTCACTGCAATCCTGCTTTCACAAGTTACAAAATCATCTTCCTTGAATTGAAAAAATACTGACAAGGTTTTTTTCACAGGTTGGGGAAGCAGGCCTGCTCATAATTTTGGGGGAAAATTATATGGTATATTTGCAAAACTTGATTGTAAAGAATTTTTCTTTGGGGAAGCTGCAAATAACCCCTGCTATAGAATGAAAATAGCCCTGGTTGATAACACTTCTGTGTGACATATTGTACAGAATGTTTATTCTTCTATTTTCACACTATTGTTATATATATTGTAGATGAAGACTTTGTACCAGGCCCTGAGGATGATGAAGATGGAGAAAATATATTTGATGAATTTGGACAGTCAGAAAAATCAATAGGTGCTAAAAAATTGAGAAAATTACAAGACAAAGCTGAGAAAAAAAGACAAAGAGAGGTAATTTAACTTTTAGCTTCTCTTGGCACAGAATGAAACAAAGAAATAGATAAGCCATGTTCAAAGAAGTAAATGATATTATTTAACAATTACTTTGACAGAATGTATGCTTTATTACAGTCTAAGGTTAACAACTTTAGTATGTGAACAAAGTTTCTTTTACAATTTGACCTGGTGACCCAGTTTTTGACCACAGATTTCTTGTCAACTCAACCTTTGACCTTGTTTTTTAGCTCACCTGTCACAAAGTGACAGGGTGAGCTTTTGTGATCGCTTTTCGTCCGGCGTCCGTCCGTCGTTCGTCCGTCTGTCCGGCGTCCGTCCGTAAACTTTTACTTTAAATGACATCTCCTCATAAACAACTAAGCCAATTTCATCCAAACTTCACAGGAATGTTCCTTTGGTGGTCACCTTTAAAAATTGTTCAAAGAATTTAATTCCATGCAGAACTCTGGTTGCCATGGCAACCGAAAGAAAAAACTTTAAATATCTTCTTTTAAAAAACCATAAGAGCTAGAGCTTAGATATTTAGCATGAAACATCTTCTAGTGAGTGTCTACCAAGTTTGTTCAAATAAAAGCCCTGGGGTCAAAATTGGCCCCGCCCTGGGGGGTCATTGATTTTCCCTATATGCATATAGTAAAAACTTAAAAAATCTTCTTTTAAAGAACCCAAAGAGCTAGAGCTAAGATATTTAGCATTAAACATGTTCTAATGGGTGTCTACCAAGTTTGTTCAAATAAAAGCCCTGGGGTCAAAATTGGCCCCGCCCCGGGGGTCATTGATTTTCCCTATATGCATATAGTAAAAACTTAAAAAATCTTCTTTTAAAGAACTCAAAGAGCTATGGCTAAGATATTGAGCATCAAACATGTTCTAATGGGTGTCTACCAAGTTTGTTCAAATAAAAGCCCTGGGGTCAAAATTGGCCCCGCCCCGGGGGTCATTGATTTTTCCCTATATGCATATAGTAAAAACTTAAAAAATCTTCTTTTAAAGAACCAAAGAGTTAGAGCTAAGATATTTAGCATGAAACATGTTCTAATAAGTGTCTATCAAGTTTGTTCAAATAAAAGCCCTGGGGTGAAAATTGGCCCCGCCCCAGGGGGTCATTGATTTTCCCTATATGCATATAGTAAAAACTTAAAAAATCTTCTTTTAAAGAACCAAAAGAGTTAGAGCTAAGATATTTAGCATGAAACATGTTCTAATAAGTGTCTACCAAGTTTGTTCAAATAAAAGCCCTGGGGTCAAAATTTGCACCGCCCCGGGGGTCATTGATTTTCCTTATATGTGTATAGCAAAAACTTAAAAAATCTTCTTTGAGAAAACCCAAATAGCTAGAGTTAAGATATTAAGCATGAAACATCTTTTAGTGAGTGTCTACAAAGTTTGTTCAAATAAAAGACTTGAGGTCAAAATTGGCCCCGCCCAGGGGGTCATTGATTTTCTTTATATGTGTATAGCAAAGTTAAAATCTTCTTTGAAAAGATCCAAATAGCTAGAGTTTAGATATTAAGCATGAAACATCTTCTAGTAAGTGTCTACAAAGTTTGTTCAAATAAAAGTCCTGGGGTCAAAACTGGCCCGGCCCCAGGGATGTCATTGTTTTTAACTATATGTGTATAGTAAAAACTTAAAAAAAATCTTCTTTTAAAAAGCCCAATGATCTAGAGCTTAGATGTTTAGCATGAAACATCTTCTTATGGGTGTCTACCAAGTTTGTGCAAATAAAAGCCCTTGGGTTAAATTGGCCCTGCAACGTTGGGGGGGTGGGGTGGGGGTTGGGGGGGCCTAAATACAGGTGAGCGACCTCAGGGCCATCATGGCCCTCTTGTTTTTTTTTCAAACTCATACAGTTTGTTAGAGATGTTATAAAGCAAACACTTTAACATGATCAACAATTTTGTGCTGTAATTTTACCTTGTTACTCTGTTTTTTTATCCCAAGATGACCCATGTTTGACAATGATCTAAAATCATTTAGACAGTCAGTTTGAGAAAGTTTCATTAAGACTTTATCAAGAATGTGGTAGCTTACATGTTATTGTTAAATGTTATCATTTAGATTTCACCTGTTTTCTTAGTTTTGAACCCATCAAACTTGTCTTAAATATACAGACAGACATTCTGAAAAGTTCAATAACGATCCAATCATAACCGTGTGAGTGTTGACAAGGTTTTCTTTTGATTTGACCAGCCATCACTTTACTCCCTATGACCCATATTGAATTTGTCTTTAAAATCTTTGAGGAAGTTATAAGTTTAATTATTGCATGCAATAATTTAAAGAATAAAGTGTCACCAAGGTTTGTGTTTGATCTTACCTAGATACCTATAATTTTACCCTGGATGGCTCATGTTCAAAATGTTTAATAGAATGTGATATTCGGACGGGGTTTGATGAATATTCAATTTAATTGTGACCACTAAAGTGTTAAAATATGGATAATGAATGTGAGGCAATTGAACCATTATCAGAGCTTACAAATGAGCAATATGTGAACAACAAATTGTAGAAATCTTTTGAAAATAAGATTATACATGGACTACTTTAATTTTACTATATGGATTAAATTTAATGTACATTAAATTGAAATAAACATTGGCTATGTGAACAATTTTTTTCACATTTTGGGGGATAAGTGGCGGAGCCCATTAGAAGGGGAAACCTTGGTGTTATAGGAATTTAGGGAAAAAAAAACCCAAAACCGTTTGAAGCAAACTTCATTTTAATTCAACAAAAAGCAAACGGAAAAACCCTACAGCCCTACAGTCATATTTTGTCCTCAGTTTAAAACACCCCAAATCATTATAGGGCTTTCTTAATTTTTTTTAAAAAATTGTGGAAAAATGTACTTTTTCAAGACGGGAAAGGGGTTTAATTTTGGCCCTGAATTGGCCTTAAAAATCACTGCATCTACTCGCATGATAATAGGTCAATTTATTTTCCAATATGTTTGTTTTTAACTTAAGATGGAATTACAAGAAAGAGAAGAACGAAAAGAGAGAGAAAAGAAATTGGAAGCTCAGAGGAAAAAAGAAGAAGAAAGAGAGAAAATTGAGGAAGAAGCAAGGGTGAGTATTTATTTGACAATATTCTTCTTCTTTGCATAGTATATATTGCATATGTCATCTATTTTGATGATTTAAAATATTGTATTGTTGATTTGTCTTATTTAAGTTCACTGGACATAAAATATCTGCCTAAAAATTTGTCTATGAAGTTTTCCTTATTTTAAACCAAACTTCTAAAAGTCCGAAAGAAGCAAATTGTTGTCACATGTGAATAATACCTTTACTTTAAATTCATTTGTATAAATTCTCACTGCCATGTTTAGGCTGAAGAAGCAAGAATTCTAAAAGAAGAGCAAGAAAAGCGCGAGCATGAAGAATATCTCAAGATGAAGGAAATGTTCTCCGTAGATGAGGAAGGTGAGAGTGAGCAAGCAGGTGATCTTGATGTAAGTATGATACATGCTGTCTGTGAAAATAAGGGTTTCAACATAAGTAAACAATAAAAAACAATGTTGATAGAAAAGAGCAATATATATACATGCATTTTTCACTTTAAATAATTTATTATACAATAGCAATTTTTAGCTCACCTGTCCCGCATCCATGCGTTAACTTTTACTTTAAACAACATTTCCTCATAAACTGCCCAGCCAATTTCATCCAAACTTCACAGGAATGTTCCTTTGGTAGTCACTTTAAAAAGTGTTCAAAGAATTTAATTCCAAAAAGAACTCTGGTTGCCAAGGCAACCGAAAGAAAAAACTTAAAATATCTTCTTTTAGAAAGCCGAAAAAGCTAGAGCTTAAATATTTGGCATGAAACATCATCTAGTCAGTGTCTACCAAGTTTGTTCAAATAAATGCTTGGAGTCAAAATTGGCCCGGGGGTCATTGATTTTCCTTATTTGTATATAGTAAAAACTTAACAAATCTTTTCTTTTAAAAAACCCAAATAGCTAGAGCTTAGGTATTAAGCATGAAACATCCTCTCAAGGGTGTCTACCATGTTCGTTCAAATGAAAGCCCTTGGGAAAACATTGACCCCGCCTAGGGGGGTCATTGATTTTCCTTATTTGTTAATAGTTTAAACTTAAAAAAATCCTCTTTTAAAAAACCAAAATAGCAAAAGCTTAAATATTAAGCATGAAACATCTTCTAATGGGTGTCTACCAAGTTTGTTTAAATAAGGGCCCTTGGGTTGAAATTGGCCCTGCCCCGGGAGTCATTGATTTTCCTTATATGTGTATAGTAAAACTTAGAAAAATCTAATTATAAAAACCAAATTTGTTCAAATAAAAGCCCTGAAGTCAAAATTGGTCCCTCCAAGGAGGTTGGGGGTGATTGTTTTTCCCTATATGTATTTAGTAAAAACTTAAAAAATCTTCTTATAAAAACCCAAAGAGCTGAAGCTAGGATATTTATCATGTAATGGGTGTCTACCAAGTGTGTTCAAATAAAAGCTCCCAGTTTAAAATTGGCCTTTGCCCAGGGTCCTATATACAGATGAGTGATTTCAGGGCAATCATGGCCCTCTTGTTTAGTTTATATCTCACACCAAATGTTCAAATTGCTTTGAAAAAAAATTGGGGGGGGGGGGGGGGGGGTAAATGTAACCCTAATGAATGTTAGTTATTTCACAGTATATAAGGGATAGGTGTCATCTGTGGAAGAACTGTTAAGGTGGTTGACCTGAAATCACTAATATGAAAATGATACATGTATTACATTTTCTTGTGGCTTCATATGATGCGATGTTGCATCAGATTCGCCATAACATTAATTTTACTTGATTCATATATTTTTAGATTGTCTCTATTGAATAAAAAGTTTTGTTGTTGTGCAAAAACTTTAATGTAGTCCATTATTCAAACATTACAAAAATTATAAACATTAAACTTTGAGTACATGCTTATAATAAGAAGATGCAGTTGTATGACAAGGGGCATAAATTCTGAAAGCATTATTCTTTGAGTTATGCTTCTTTTTAACTTAGATTTTGTAATAAACAAGCATTAACACTGCATGCTGGTGCTCTTGTTATATTTCATGTCATTTAGCAAAATGTAAATTTCAAGTGGATTCCAGAGGAAGTTGATTTTGCTAATAATAATCACTGCATATTTTGTTTCCTGATTGAGTTTGCTATAAGTCTACATATATGGATTATTGCTACATTATTTCTGTTTCTGATGGTAAGTGATATGTGATAACAATTCATGGCATCTTGCATTCTGTTTTCTTGTTCCCTAAAACTGTCCCAATAAATCAGTGGTTTTCCCCTGTGACCAAAAAAATTTTTCTGTATGTAACTAAATGAGGTAACAAATCTTGCTGTTGATGTTTTATATCTAGAAAATTGGCTTTTTAGATTTTGATTTGTAAGGGGAAAAAGAGGGAAGGGATTGAATCCCCAATGCCCCTTTCATCAAAAAAGTTTCCTTTTTCCCTGTTTTTTTCTGTAACCCAAAACTAAAAATCGGGTCTTTAGAATTTCAATTTTAGCTCAAAGAGGAATCAGTTTAAACTAGCAGGCGAAAATGAAAAAAATCTGGAATTTTTCCCTTTATAACCCTTTTAATTTCCTTTCATTTTGTTTTTCCCTCAAAAAAAGGGTTTTCTAGTTGTAGGTTTATAATACTCATAACAACCACACACTGGTTCAGTAGAATGAAAATTGTATCGTCTTTGAATGTCTGTTAGTATGACTTCTGTTCCAACTATATCTCCCAAACAGTACAATACAGATGCTAGCTTCAGCCTTCCAGAAGATACATCAGAATTTTCACCACACATTAACCAATCAAATGCTTCTGGTGACATATTATTGTTTGTCTTAAGATTTGAAGATGCTAAAATGGTTCCTAAATGTGAACTATTGTTTGTCTTAAGATTTGAAGATGCTAAAATGGTTCCTAAATGTGAACAAATTGGGCGTACTTGAAGGCTTATTGCTGTTTGTTCTAATGTATTGCCATCTCTGTAGACTGTTGTAAATCTGTGAATATGTCTGAGTAAATTCTGCTGTACTTGCCGTGATGCATCATGATTGGTAGACCTTTGTATAATGCTTCCAGTCATGATACATATTGTTTGAGCTAAAGTTTCAACATAACGAGAAAGAAGTTTTTAAGTTATTTCATAAATTTTCAGTTACAAAGTTGGGCAGGGAAAGGTTTTTTAAATGGGTTTAAATTTTATCTTTAACCTTTGTTAACCAAAGTCATCTATAGAAATTCCCCCAAACCCAAAGTCTGTCTGATATTTTCCCCTGATATTTATTTTAGTTTGTTTTTAAATTTAAAGTTTGACTTGACTGAAAAAATTTCCTGCCATTTAGGTTGGGTTTCCCGGTTTTAAAAAATGTGGACCAAAAATTTTTTTTTAAATTTAAAAAAGTGTTCCGTCTTTTTAAAAAAATAAATTGACATTTTTAAAAAATTTAATTCTTTCCAATTTGGTTTTGGGAAAGTGTATTTTTTTATAAATGAAGAGAATTTTTTACACATAAACTTGAAAGATGACCCTTCCCCCGAATTTGAAATAAATTTTTTGAAATCTTCATAAATAATATATGCATCTTATTTGTGTGATATTCAAACTAAACATTAAGCATCGTTCTGCTAATGATGTTGAAATTCTCCACTCTACAGACTCGTTATGGCTGACTTTACTTCCAACTGATACAACAAAGCATGTACTTTTCTCTGCAAATTTCTTCATTTCTTGTGTTGGCCAAATATGAGTACTTCTCATTTGTAAACATTGCTTACCTTCTTGGGGCCAAGATTTACATGGATAAGCTGGGACATGGTCTCCATCAGGAACACCAGGGTCTCCATCCTTAACACCAGGTCTCCCTTGTATTGTCCATGATGGACCCTGTTTTTCATAATATGGAGATGTAAATATGGTATTTTTAAGCAGCACTTTGTCACTACTAACTTTAACACAATGTTCATTGTAAACACATGTATCAGGCAAAGGCAAATCTGACTGTAATACTTGTAGCTGACAATAGCCGGGTGGTGTATTCTCGTCTTTTGTCATCAGTAGATTACGTAAGCCATGTTGCCACTCATGATAGTATTGTATGACATTACATGTATTGTAAAACATAAGATAGTCTATGTCAGAATTTAATCCTTCTGTTGATGTTCCTTCAGAAAAACTTCCAAAATTATACACGAAAATTGTATGGTATGAAACTGTGTGCATGGTTTCATTGAAAAGTGTTTCATATCGTTTTTTAAATATCAGTTTTTCGTTTATGCCAATATCATGGAAAACTTCAGATAATATTTGTGATAAATTGTCGTTATAATCAGGGATATGAAACATTCTGAAATAAAAAATTGAACAAATATTATTTTTAATTTTATAATCTGTTAAAAGGTATCAAAAGATTTACCACATTCTTAACATTGAAATGCTTATCAGTAAATATGTATGATGGTGTGATTAAAACAAAGATTATGCCAAAAAAAAATTACATTTTTTATTGAATTAATTAACTTAAATAGTGGATGTTAAATATAGATAGGTGATTAATCCATTTTCCAACTCTTTTTTAAAACCAAAAAATTTTTTTAAAAAAAAACAAAAAAAAGGGAAACTCTCTGACTGTATCACTTTAGTATGATGTAACTATCAGCTGGTCTTGTTCTTGTTTCTGTATTCCAAAATAGAAATGAAAACCAGGTTTCTTTTTCTAAACTTCTTCCTGTTTGGACTAAAGGGAGATAAATGTGTAACTGTATACAGTTATTAGGAGTATACTCCCCTGAAATATTTATAGATTTTACTTTCATTTGTGTATATTGCAAGAATAAATGTTGAAATGTTCCAATGAGAAAACTGAGATATTACAAAATCATATCAATATCCCATTAATAACTTTTTATTGATTGTCCCTTTAAAGTCACAGTCATTCCTTCCCAAAAGTTCATAAAATATATCAAGGGAAGTTTTTTAAATTTTGTCACTTTTACCCGTGGTTTGTTTAAAGAACTATACCAAAAGGGTTTCTTTCTTCCCTTTTCCAATTAGAAAAACCCGCTTTCCTCCAATGATTTCCAAAAAATTTTAAAAAATTTAAAAAATTGGGAAAAAGGGAAAAGAAATTTTTAAAAAAAAAAAGATTCAGGTAATGGTTGACATGTTAAGTATTATATGACTGATTGTGCAGTATATATCACCATATTTCAACTGCATGACATTATTTTTAGCTCACATGTCCCAAAGTGACAGGGTGAGCTTTTGTGATCGCTTTTCGTCCGGCGTCCGTCCGTCCGTAAACTTTTATTTTAAATGACATCTCCTCATAAACCACTAAGCCAATTTCATCCAAACTTCACAGGAATGTTCCTTTGGTGGTCAACTTTAAAAATTGTTCAAAGAATTTTATTCCAAGCAGAACTCTGGTTGCCATGGCAACCGAAAGAAAAAACTTAAAATAACTTCTTTTAGAAAACGGCAAGAGCTATAGCTAAAATATTTGGCATGAAACATCACCTAGTCAGTGTCTACCAAGTTTGTTCAAATAAATGCCCTGGGGTCAAAATTAGCCCGCCCCGGGGGTCATTGATTTTCCTTATTTGTATATAGTAAAAACTTAAAAAATGTTCTTTTAAAAACCCCAAATAGCTAGAGCTTAAATATTAAGGATGAAACATCTTCTAGTAGGTGTCTACCAAGTTTGTTCAAATTAATGCCCTTGGGTCAAAATTGGCCCCATCCTGGGGGTCATTGATTTTCCTTATTTGCATATAGTAAAAACTTAAAATATTTTCTTTTAGAAAACCGCAAGAGCTAGAGCTGTAATATTTGGTATGAAACATAAACTAGTCAGTGTCTACCAAGTTTGTTCAAATAAATGCCCTGGGGTCAAACTTGGTCCCGCCCCGAGGGGTCATTGATTTTCCTTATTTGTATATAGTAAAAACTTAAAAAATCTTCTTTTAAAAACCCAAAATAGCTAGAGCTTAAATATTAAGCATGAAACATCTTCTAGTAGGTGTGTACCAAGTTTGTTCAAATAAATGACCTGGGGTCAAAATTGGCCCTGCCCCGGGGGTCATTGATTTTCCTTATTTGCATATAGTAAAAACTTAAAATCTTCTTTTAAAAAAACCCAAATAGCTAGAGCTAAAATATTAATCATGAAACATCTTCTAGTGGGTGTCTACCAAGTTTGTTCAAATAAATGCGCTTAGGTCAAAATTGGCCCAGCTTCGGGGGTCATTGATTTTCCTTATTTGTATATAGTAAAAACTTAAAATACTCTCTTTTAGAAAACCGCAGGAGCTAGAGCTTAAATATTTGGCATGAAACATCAACTAGTCAGTGACTACCAAGTTTGTTCAAATAAAATCCCTGGGGTTTAAATTGGCCCCTGGGGGGGAAGGGGGGTCATTGTTTTCTCCTATATGTATATAGTAAAAATCTTCTTTTAAAAACCCCAAAAAAGAGTTACAGCTTAAATATTTATAATGAAAACACCTTCTAATGGCTGTCTACCAAGTTTGTTCAAATTAAAGTCCCTGGTTTAAAGTTGGCATTGGCCCAGGGGCCTATATACAGGTGAGCGATTTCAGGGCCATCATGGCCCTCTTGTTGCATATTTTGACCTCTTTTTGGAAATTTACGAGGAAGTGTTGTAAGTTTTGTTTGCACTGAGTAAATTACTTTCTTTGTTCACTTCACAATATTCTAATTTAGAAAACATGTTCAAAATTTTCATGAAAATTAGCATGAATTTGTAGATATGCTGCTTTAAAGTTTATTAACTATTTCAAGCATAGTAAATAAAGTATATCTATCTGGGGTTAGCTCATTGTTTTACATTGATTCTACAAGAGGCCAAAAATTATGCCATGTGCACAATCCTTTTGTGGGTTTGGGCTTTGTTCCACGTTATTTGATAATACCTTGAAAGCAACATACTTAATATAATAGAAGCTTTGAGAATTTTTTGTTATGAAAAAAGGTGTAAGTTTTTAATTTTTACCTCAACTTTACAAAAAATAGGGAGAGCTATTGTACTCACCCAGGCATCACATTGCAGTTGCGTTTTAAGTTGGTATCTCCAAAACTACTGAACGGAATGCATTGAAACTTCACACACTTATTCAGAAGGAGGTAATATGAGGTAACTTATCATCAAGGCCCATAACTCTTGCCTGAATTTTGACAAAATAATGGCCTGTGTTGAACTTAGAAAATTTTGCATTATCCAGGCTCTTGATTTACTATGAAACAATAAGAATAGTGGAGCTTTCTGTTCTGACTACTCAACTTAAGTATTACAGTCTGCAACATTAGAATCTTGTATAATGTGATTTCATCATAAAGTTTATTAACCTTTTAAATGTAATTTTTTCAGGATATGAAGGTTGTTATGCTTGAAGATCTTGCTTCTCATTTTAAAATTAAAACCCAGGTTGGTATTTGATTTAATCATATCCAGAAGCCTATGTACATGCAATCAATTAAGGAGATAGATCCAAGAAAGTAATAGTTTCTGAAAGTAGGCAAATAACTACATATTTTCTGACCATGGACGTGTAAGATATGAGCAAGGATTTGTTTGCCTAGTTAAAGCTACCAGCAGAAAACTAATTAGGTTGTCATAAATCATTTAAATAAAAAGAGTAAGGAATTGTTGAAGAGGGGAATTTTGTCAGCATACTCTCTTTTTCAGAAGTAGAGATTATAGTGCTTTTGAGCGAACATTCAGTAAGTTTAATATGATTTGCAGCATGTTAAGTCTTGTATTTTAAAACGTTCAAAAATATTTCTGAATGGAGGAAAGATATGTCTTAAGTTAGAAACTTCTTTTCATCAGAATTGTCCTCTCTAGCAGTGAGTTTTACATGCCTTTAACTCTGTTTTTTTTTTTAGGACTGCATCAATAGAATACAAGAGTTACAAGCAGACGGTCGCCTTACAGGTGTGGTAGATGACCGCGGGAAATTCATTTATATAACAATGGAGGAATTAGAATCTGTGGCAAAGTTTATACGACAACATGGACGTGTATCTATAGCGGAACTGGCCGAGTCCAGTAATAGGCTGATTAACCTGAATCCTGATAACGCTGATATACATAAAAAACTAATTGTTGGTGACCACGAGGCAGAAATTATCGAGGTTTCCTAGAACTTTGTTTTGAGATATACATAGAATGCATTGTGAAATTTTCAAAGGATAACTTCCAGATGAGATTTGTATAACATGATTGACAGAGTGATAAAATAAGTGTTAAATTATAGACCAGAAAAATTTAGGGTTAAAGATGGCTTAAATTACTAGACTGTAAAACAGCATAAATTTGTATTTCATCAACATCTATAAATGTATGTATGATATTATGCATTGTAATTAGTCATATTGTATGCAATGTTTTGAGAAATTATAATGTTATATGAAATTAATGAAAGTGATTTACATATAGAGTGATCTCTGACAACATTGTGATCCTTCTATCTTCCATATGATAAACTTATCTAACCTTTAACCTCTTGATTTTGTGCAATCGATAGGCCCTGCTTTGAGTTTGGAACAGTCTGTTCAAAGTTTGAAGGATTTCATTATCAAAGTATAGAAATTCAGCTAACCACCATTACACAGCCTAGTCGAACTGCATAGATGTGTAGGTTAAAAATGGCTTTATACTGGTGACAGAGTGTGTTCAACTCTTTTGTTTCCAGCTTGGTAAGTGTTCATCCATAAAATACCTGTAAATGGCAAACAGCCTTACCTTCGTAATCAGACATGGCTTGATTACATTATTTCAATATCTTGAACTTTACATGCCCGAAATTAAGGAATTAACCATTCAAAATTCTAAACAATAAACATGAAAACAACTATAAGGAGATAGACATTTTGCCCAGATATAAACTTGTATTAATGCAAATTACACTACCTTGAGCCTGGGACATACATTGTATACTTTAAGACCCAACTTGAGCACAAAAAGAAATACATTGTCATATGTTTACTAATCTGTTGTAATTTACAGTGACCATTTAAATTGGCAACATTGTCATATCACATATTTTTGTTTATTGAACTTTAATTGCTACACAGTTTAAAGAAAGTATATTTTGTGTAGGGGCTGGTACCCTGAAACACTTTACAGAGCAGATATCTTAAATATAACGTAAAATGAATGTGTAAAGACAAGGGGCAGGACGTGAAGTGGTTGCACACTTGGTTCAAGCGAGCGAATTAGTTGCAAACTTGACAAAATGGCGAACACGGCGTGATTTTTTAAAACGGGTGAACGAATTTTTGCCAGGCAAGTGGGTTTCTTTGTTATTTTGAAGTTCATTAGTATGTCTATTCCATAATGCAATATATATGCCACACTCGGTTAAAGGTTTCAGTATCCTAGATTCTGTTTTGACGAAGTTATTGAAGATATAAACTGATCATGTAGATATTTTTAAATTTGACATGTGACTGTTCTGGTCGGTTTTTCTCCTAATTTATTCGAATTTGTAAGTTTTGAACTGCATTTAACAATAACAAAATATGTTTCTGTCAATGCTGTACAAATGGTTTAGTTTGCAAGTCCGAAGATAACGTTCAATACACAAAAATATCTTGTTCAAGCACATTTTGGTTGCAGACTTATACTTCAAGCCTTTTGTGATGCAAACTTTTGTGTCAATAATGTGGCATGCATATTTTAGCGAGGAATGACTAATCATTTTTTTTTAAATAATTAGCAATATTAAGGCAATTATACCCGTTCATTATAAAAAAATATATATACAAATTGTGCATGCGTGCAGATATATCTTAACACAGGGTCTTTCAAATAGATATAAAACACAATTTGCTAAACTGAAGTTCAGTTGTGTTTATCTACATCTTTTTTTCTCCTCGATATACTTCTTTTCTTTTTACAAAGTCTTAGGACTTTTTTTATATCTTGGCATGACTTACTGTAAAGGAAAAGAAGAAAAAATAGCAACAAACAGATTTCATTATTGTTCTTTTTTGAGATTTGTAATAAATTTGATTGTATAGTAGATAAAAACTATATTAACATTGACACAAGGGCATTATTCACATGTTTCTTTAAAATGTTCCTTATTATTGACCAATCGAAACATCTTCCAAATTCCCTAACTCGAACAATGACTTCAAGTAGTTTTGTCACGTATCAGTCAATGTAAATAACCAATCGTATATCATTTATATTATGATCTAATAAGCAAAATCATCTTTAGAATACCAATTGACATATGATGTACATCAAATCCGAAATATTGTAAACAAGCATGTCATTTTAACTTTTGGTTTGTAAAAATATTTTAAGTACATTTACATACTTTATGTCTAAAGCAACATACGAAACAAACAAATTAACATTTCTAGTGGTTTTGATAAACTTTGAAAACTTTACCGAGTAACATCGTATGTGTGCACATGTCCTTATGTTTATGATGAAAATAATTCACTTACATACAACAGTACTCTCACATACGTTTGTTTTGTATGTAGTTTTCATTTGCATTTTACATATGATGACATATTTTAGAATTGAAGTATCAATAAATATTTTTCTATATGCTATTCTTTTACTGATGATTATAGTATTGAACTGAGAACCATGTAATTTGAAACATAAATTGCATAATTGTTGTAAAAGAAGAAAGTATAAATAACATTTATGACAAAAACAAGTAACAGTACATAAATGTCAAAAATTGCCATTGAAAATAGGTTAATAAATATAACCTTCTACACTCCTTTTGCAAAGATTTATTATGGAATTCAATAGAATAAGAATAAGTTTGCAACCAAAAATGCTTGAAGTATAAGTCTGCAACCAAAATGTGCTTGAACAAGATATTTTTGTGTATTGAAAGTTATCTTCGGACTTGTGAACTAAACCATTTGTACAGCATTGGCAGTAACATAGTTTGTTATTGTTAAATGCAGTTCAAAACTTACAAATTCGAATAAATTAGGATAAAAACCGACCAGAACAGTCACATGTCAAATTTAAAAATATCTACATGATCAGTTTATATCTTCAATAACTTCGTCAAAACAGAATCTAGGATGCTGAAACCTTTAAGTGTGGCATATATATTGCATTACGGAAAAGACATACTAATGAACTTCAAAATAACAAAGAAACCCACTTGCCTGGCAAAAATTCGTTCACCTGTTTCAAAAAATCACGCCGGGTTCACCATTTTGTCAAGTTTGCAACCAATTCGCTCGCTTGAACCAAGTGTGCAACCACTTCACGTCCTGCCCCTTGAAAGAAATCACCATTAAAAAAATGAATGTATAAAGAAATCACCAAGTCGATATAAGAACTCAAAATGCCGCTATTATGTTACGTAAGCACAATGTAGTGTTGAAATGCTCTCTTTTTATGCTCCCCGAAAAATTTCGGGGGAGCATATAGTCGGCGCCTTGTCCGTCTGTCCGTCCTTCTGTCTGTCCGTCCGTTGTCTTGTCCGGAGCATAACTTGAAAACCCTTGGAGATAATTTGTTGAAACTTCATACAGTGGTAGAGGGCATTGAGGGGGAGTGCAGTGTCAAAGAACCATAACTCTATTTTTGCCCGGTTTTTTAATTATCTCCCCTTATAGAAAAATCTTGTCCGGGGCATAACTCTAAAACTATAAGAGATATCAACATGAAACTTTGTAGGTGAATAGATCTCAATGGGTAGATGTGCAGTGCATAAGAACAATAACTCTTTTTGTCCTAATTTTGGAGTTATTGCCCTTTGTTTATTTTAACACTTTGAACTTTGTCCGGAACATAACTCTAAAACTATAAGAGATATCAAGATGAAACATTGTAGGTAGATAGATCTCATTGAGTAGAGGTGCAGTGCAAAAGAACCATAACTCTGTTAAGCCTCATTTTTGAATTATCTCCCCTTTTAGAAAAATCTTGTCCAGGACATAGCTGTAAAACTATAAGAGATATCAACATGAAACTTTGTAGGTAGATATATCTCAATGGGTAGATGTGCAGTGCACAAGAATCATAACTCTGCCTTGCCTAATTCTGGAGTTATTGCCCTTTGTTTATGAGCTCACCTATCACAAAGTGACAGGGTGAGCTTTTGTGATCGCTTTTCGTCCGTCGTCCGTCCGTCCGTCGTCCGTAAACTTTTACTTTAAATGACATCTCCTCATAAACCACTAAGCCAATTTCATCCAAACTTCACAGGAATGTTCCTTTGGTGGTCACCTTTGAAAATTGTTCAAAGAATTTAATTCCATGCAGAACTCTGGTTGTCATGGCAACCAAAAGAAAAAACTTTAAATATCTTCTTCTAAAAAAACCCAAAGAGCTAGAGCTTAGATATTTGGCATGAAACATCTTCTAGTGAGTGTCTACCAAGTTTGTTCAAATAAAAGCCCTGGGGTCAAAATTGGCCCCGCCACAGGGGGTCATTGATTTTCCCTATATGCATATAGTAAAAACTTAAAACGTCTTCTTTTAAAGAGCTAGAGCTAAGATATTTAGCATGAAACATCTTCTAATGGGTGTCTACCAAGTTTGTTCAAATAAAAGCCCTGGGGTCAAAATTGGCCCCGCCCCAGGGGGTCATTGATTTTCCCTTTATGCATATAGTAAAAACTTTAAAAAAATCTTCTTTTAAAGAACCCAAAGAGCTAGAGCTAAGATATTTAGCATGAAACATGTTCTAATGGATGTCTACCAAGTTTGTTCAAATAAGAGCCCTGGGGTCAAAATTGGCCCAGCCCCGGGGGTCATTGATTTTTCTTATATGTGTATAGCAAAAACTTAAAAAATCTTCTTTGAACAAACCAAATAGCTAGAGTTTAGATATTAAGCACGAAGCATCTTCTAGCGAGTGTCTACAAAGTTTGTTCAAATAAAAGCCCTGGGGTCAAAATTGGCCCGCCCCGGGGGACATTGATTTTCCTTATATATGTATAGCAAAAACTTAAAAATCTTCTTTGAAAAAACCCAAATAGCTAGAGTTTAGATATTAAGCATGAAACATTTTCTTGTAAGGATCTACAAAGATTGTTCAAATAAAAGCCCTTGGGTCAAAACTGGCCCTGCCTCAGGTGTGTCATTGTTTTTAACTATATGTGTAAAGAAAAAGCTTGACCAGCTAGACCTTAGATGTTTAGCATGAAACATCTTCTAATGGGTGTCTACCAAGTTTGTTCAAATAAAAGCCCTGGGGTTTAAACTGGCCCCGCTCCGGGGGCCTATATACAGGTGAGCGACTTCAGGGCCATCATGGCCCTCTTGTTTTTACTTTTTGAAATTGTCCAGGACATAACTCGGAAATCATAAGAGATATCATCAAGAAACTTTGAAGGTTGATAGATCACATTGATTAGAAGTGCAGTGCAAAGAACAGTAACTCTGCCTTGCCTAATTTTGGAATTATTGCACTTTGAACTTTTTCCAGGGACATAACTCTTAAACTACAAGAGGTGTACTTTCCTGTGTCCAAAACCTATTCGGGGAGCATCACCCGGCTCAAACCGGGCTCTTGTTCATTCCTTTATTCGTATTACAGTAGATTTCATTAATTTAATCGTGTTTGTTATGATTTATTTCAAAAGTATTCAAAGTCTTGTTGGTGATGGTGAAATTATTTATATTACTTTTGAGAGATGTGTTGATTATAAATGATATGAGACGGTAAAAATAAATTTGATAATATTTTTGGTGTCGGTCTTCATTTATCATTTCAATCATCTCGATTGTAATAGACCCTTTCTTTAAATTTTACACTATTCATCGGCGCTAACTAAAATGAACAATGGTCATATAAACGATTGTTTATTTATACAAGCAATAATACAGGTTTAAATTTATTTTCTAGAGCTGTCAATAAGATAATTGATTATTTGCCGATAGTTTGAAAGATAAACATATCAAGATGTGAAGATCAATATCGTAAACTTTGAAATTTCCCGCGCAAGTCGTAAGAATATGACATATTTATGTCGTCTGCACGCTGTTAATTAAATAAAGACATATCATGTTTTGACACGAGATTGCGATGAGATTTTATTCATACCTTTATACCTGTAGCAAAATTTACACGGTTGGATTAAGATGGACATACATTTAAATTAAGTGAAATAAAAATGAACTTACATTGTATATATCATGTACTACATAGAAGACGACGAGTAGTACTGATGTTAACTTTAAGGAAATATTTGTACATTGTATTATGTGTGAGTGTTGTGCTTATAGTGTATAAAGTAATATGCTTTAAGTATAAAATTACCTCGGGTTATTCATCTTATGTTAATATGACAAACAGAAGAGGACGTATAATTTATTCAAACGAAGATGTTTACATGGCTATCAAGCAGATACGGTTCAACAACTGTTTAAATAAATATGCAAACGATATATGTGCAGATCTTCAATCATGCGAATCATTTTCGGAATTAAAGACGTTGGAAGGATGCGACAACACTATACAGTGCAGGTCAAGGATAAATGAAACAAAAGCGGTGAATTTAAATTTAAAAAAATGTAAAAGAAGATTGCCAGGTGCTATCATAATTGGCACTTACAAAAGCGGAACGCGTGAGCTTATTGACTTTTTAGCAATGAACCCTTTGGTTGTTATCAAAAGGCAACCGAATTATGAAGTGGCATATTTTGATAAGAACGCGGACAAAGGTTTAGACTGGTATAGAAACGCAATGCCATTTAGTTGCGAGAGACAGATTACAATAGAGAAGTCGCCGAGTTACTTCACAAGCCTTGAGGCCCCGAGACGTATCCACAAAATGGACAAAAACATTAAACTGATTTTAATAGTTAGGAATCCCTCTGATAGAACGCTTTCTCATCTGACATATGAGCATTTCATAATCAAAGAGCAATTCAAAAATGATATTCATAACTGTTTATACAAGTACACATTTAATAGAAGAATTATCAATGAAAACTGTTTCGCTGTCAAAGACTCGTTTTACGATAGTGCCATGGAAAGATTTCTGAAATATTTCTCATCTGAACAAATACATATAATAGATGCTGATGCTTTCCTAAAGAATCCATGTGACATTGTTAAAGATGTTGAGCATTTTCTACAAATAGATACTTTTATAAACTGCGACAATTTTTTTCGGAACAACGATACGGGATTTGTTTGTGCCAAAACGAACAGAACTGATCTTGGATTTTGTTATGAAAAGACACGAGGAAGAGTGAAATTGCAATCCAAGTTTCCTGTGATGAAAATGGACCTTCAAAAGTTGTTTAAATCTCATAATGAACGTTTTTTTAGTCTTGTTGGCAAACGCTTTGACTGGTGACAGCTGGATAATGATGATGATTGTTGTGTTGATGATGATGATTTTTTAATGATGATGATGTTGATAATGATGATGATGATCTTTTTAAGATTAGGACGTACGGCGCTGAAAGCAATTTTACTGCAACAACGATGAATTATATTCTAAGTATTGCTGTTGTCCTTTATGTATTTTGTCAGGTTAAAATAAAAGGTTAAAGTATTGATGAAGTTGTCGGGTTTTTTTGTTGTTGTTTTTTTCTCATGAATGATACGAAATGTTAAATCTCTATGACCATGAATTGATGACATGATGTGTCCATCTAATTGACTTGTCTTAATTGCCGCGTGTTTTTGCGGGCCTTACATATTTTATGACAGTGATCCAGTCCTCTTTAATGGTATCTTTATACATGTTAAAATCATGTATACATGTACAATGTATATTGTACTTTCAAAAGCTAAGAAAAGGGCATAATTAGAGAAATGCATATTAAAAAGCTTGATTAGATTATCAGTTAAATTTGGAATAAAACAAAAATTGAACGGAAATCCTTTCAATGGTCCAACAGTTGATACTGCGATTCGCTTTGCAAGAATCTAAAGACATTTTCAAACTCTTTTTGTATACTAAATTTTGTGTTTGATTTCCAGTTAGTAAGGAAAAACTTAAGGAAACAATTTAAGTATTTAACTGCTTCGTTTCCAGACGGACTATTTCTAATTGCGAATTTGCTATATCTTGTTATCCTAACGATTCGCCATTCATTACTGGTGAAATCAACATATATACTGTTCTAATTTTGTTATCATATTCAAAATTGAATGACATATCGCTAAAGTTTTGAAACTAGTTCACTATCTAAATCACAACAACCATTCAGTCCTTTTCTGTTTGAAAAAAAGCGTTTTTTTATATAGCCTGCTTCTACTTATATATCAAAACAGGTTAATATACATATACATGTGAACAAACTGTTTTAACGATGATTTTTGCCGATAATTGATATACTTGTATCTGCCTCTTACCAGTACATGTGCATTACTTTGCCGTTTTTAAATCTCTGACTTTTGCTATTATACTAATGCATGTGTCTAAAAAAATTTGCCATTGTTTCGCCTTGATTTGTCTATATGCTTGTTGCTATTTTATCAATATACCAATCCCAAATTGTTGCCATTTTTTTTTGTCGTTGGCTGATATCTCAACATATTGGTATTTTACCAATATACTAGTATGCTTTCAAATTGTTGCCATTTTTATCGTTGGTTGATTTCTCTGCATGTCGCTATTTTACCAAATTTATGTCATTGATTTGCCGATAACAGACGTTTCTGTTTGTTGATATTTTATCAATACATGTTTGTGTCTTAAACCGTTGCCATTGATTTACCGTTGATTGATATATCTGTGTTATGCTATTTTGTCAATACATTTGTCTGAAAATGTTTGCCACAGATCTCTCTACCTATTGCTATTTTTGATTTACCATCAATTTATACCATTGTCTGTTTTTTTTCTCACCAATATAATTATGTTTAGGTGTCTTAAATTGTTGCCATTGTTTTGTCGTTGATACAATTCTCTGCCTGATGCTAGTTTATCCTTGCATGTGTTTCAGATTGTTGCTATTGCTTCGCCGTTTTATATCTCTTTATGTTGCTACATACCATTACACGTGTCTCAAAATGCTGCCATTGTTTTGCCATTGATATGAATTGTCATTAAGTTTTGCTATTTTATCCATATAAGCGTCTCAACGAGTTGCAATTGTTTACGTCGACTGATATATCGACTGATATATATTTCACATCTTTCTCAATTGTTGCCATTTTGTTGCCGCGAATAGATCACCATGCATGTTGCTATTTTTACACATGTCTCAAATTGTTGCCATTGATTTGAAATCGAATCATATCAGTCCCTGTTCTTTTTCACTTATAAAAATGTCTCAAATATTGTCATTCTTATACCGTTGATTGATCTAGGATTTGGCGATTTTATTCATACAAGTGTCTAAAATTGTCGCCCTTGTTTTCTATCTCCGACGTTTGTCTCGTTGATTAATCTATATGTATATATATACATGTATTTACTAAAGTTGCCTTTTATATATCATTAATGATTATTTTTGATT